>NW_005187423.1:2438437-2495613 GCF_000239375.1 Pundamilia nyererei | reverse complement strand
CTCTTTTATTCCATGATTTAGCAGATAAAATATCTGGATTGGATTCCAAAGGCTGATTTGTCACTTTTCACTAAAACTCTCAATATGAGGTCCAAAGAGATCTGGAGCCAACTCAATCTGTTCCATTGTTAAAAAGAAGGAATGCACTGGCCAGCTGAGCAACACTGGATCAAAGTGCATGATGACAGAATTATTTTTATGGTTAAAAAAACTTCACAACATCTAAGCAAGTTAAAAACACTCTCAGGGAGATGACATGTATCATTGACTGGAATAAAGATACACCTTTATGAATCTAAATACACAACAAGGTGCAAACCACTGGTTACACTCTAAAACAAGAAGGTCAGCTTTGACTTTCCCTGTAAACTTAAAGTGCCTGCAAAGTTCTAAAAAAACAAAAACTAACAGACAAAACAACTCTTTGGACGAATGAAAACAGAATGATGTGAAGGGAAAAATTTGGAGAAGGTGAGAAACAGCTCATGAACATATCACATATCTCATATCATGTCATCTATCACACATGGCAGTGTTAATGTTATGTTATGGGCATCTCTGGGTCCCAATGGAACTGGGTCCCTAGTGTTTACTGATCATGTGACTGCTTCAGTCACATCTTCATTCTTTGATTTAGTTTGATTCCACTGTGGTGGTGTACCAAGAAAAAAAAGGAAAAATTGTGTCTTCCTCCGACAAATAATCGATCTAACTATGTCATCTTACTTTCAATCAATCAATTTTCCTGTAGACTCCTGGTGGAGCATGGGGCCACCAACGGACTCTGTTCTGGGCCGTTCTCTTCAGCTGGGTCCACGTCATTCCGGCAGTATTATGCATTACGCTCTCGACAGATCTTCTCCACGTCTGTTTGGATCTCCCCACTTTCCTTTTTCCTTGTGGGTTCCAGTCCAGTGCTTGCCTTGTGACGTTGTCGGATGGTTTTTGGAGTGAGTGGCCTATCCAGCCCCATTTTCTCTTCTTGATGTCTTGACCGACCGGGTTCTGGCTGGTTCTTACTTTAGTACTTCAAAAATCACGTGTGACACCTTGGTGAAAACTGATGTTTCGTATCCATCTGCAATTTCACATGTGGAAAATAATATGAACATATCCTCTTTCAAACACTTATATTCATAGACACATGAATATTTGCTGTATGCAACATTCTCTTGTTAATGCATTCCTCGGCCACCTTTGTCAAAAAGTAGGAGACCAGTAAAGAACTTGGTTCTCCTGTGACTTCCCTTTATTTGTTGTCACTGTGGACATCTGTGGTGAAGTAAACAAATTCAAGTTGCTTCCCTTAATGGTAAGCTGTTACACTGAGAGGGTTTAATGCACACTGGTCTGCCAGTTTGAGGTCATAATAATGAGGGAGGAAAGCACTTACACTGGAGATCAAACTAGGAGGTTTAAATGTTTAATGGGGCTTTCATGGAGGCACAACAGATGCAGTAGTCCAAAGTAAAACTTTTATGCTCACACAATGAAGAAAACTGTGATCACGGCTATTGTTAACACTCAAAATAACTACATGTCTCTGTGTGTTTGTGTGTTAAATGAACAAAACAAAAAAAGCCTCATAAAAGAGTTGCATTGACCACAAAGCCCATTTTCAAGTAAACGATGTTTAAGAGCAGCAGATTTTTTTAAAAAAATCTTTATTCTGAATCAGTACATGGTCTAACCTTCTCACTTGTCTGACATTCTCCAGGGAAGTTGAATAAGTGGAAATGGGGGGGGGGGGGGAGTAGTATCTTCAAGAAAATACTTTGGAGCACGAACACCCATACAGTGTGTCAGAGAGCCAAGCACCATTCACATGTCTGTAGGTATTAAAACTGAGGACATGTTCGGGAGAATTGTGTGCAGTTGGAGGAAAACGGAATAGCAGTTTTGCTTTTTTATGAGAAAAATAAAATCTGAAAAATAAAATCTGAAAAAAAACCCCCAAAGAATTGTGGAAGTTTTTTAAAAGACTTGAAGACTTTAATTCTTTAAGGAAGCTAAAATTTAATATCTATAGATAGATAGATGGATGGATGGATGGATGGATGGATGGATGTTTGGATCATCAGTCGGTCAAACTGAAACTGGAGCACAAACTTCTTGGAAGCCTGCACAGCACCCCAGAACATTTGTCATACAATTTCAGGAAAATTGCTCCAGAAAGGACAAATTCACTCTGGAAATCCAATTAGCTAAGGTGAAGTCTGTCAGACACAATGTATAATTTTAATGCATTCATTCACTGGAGTGTGTTAACCATAAAAAAAGTGTGGGTGGATTGGGCATGTTGTATAAAGTAGTTTTAACAGTGGCCTCAAGTAGAGTAGAAAAGCATTCACTTCCGCTTATCCTTTTCGGGGGTGTGTTGGAGACTGACTAGCTGTCTAACGACGAGAGGCAGGACAGGACAGGCCGCCATCTGTCCAAGGGCTAACCCATAGACAGAGACAACCATTCACGCTCACATTCACATTCCCGCATTGACACCTATGGGCAATTTAGTGTTTCCAATGAACTTATCTCCACATGGTGGAATTGAACTCAGGCCCTTCTTGCTGTGGGGCAACAGTGCAAAAGAATAGTGGGGCAGCAAGGTGGCACGGTGCTACCCGAGTAGAAAAGCGCTAGAACTCAATTAAATTTTATTTATATAGCGCCAAATCACAACAGCATTCGCTTTAAGATGCTTTATCCTGTAAATAAAGAGCATACAATAATATAGAGAATACAGAGAAAACCTTAAAAATCAAAGACCACCTTTCAGCAAGCGCTTGGCGACAGTGGGAAGGGAAAACTCCTTAGCAAGAAACCTCCGGCAGAACCAGGCTCGGTGGGGGTGGGCATCTGCCGTGACTACCGTTGTGTAGGTAAATAAATTACCTCACATTATAAGAGCTTAACTACGGTCATTTGATACTTTTTTTTACTATTATTGTTTTTATTATTTATCCTGTTGCTGTAACACAGAAAAGTATGTTGCAGGATCAATCTATGTGTTCAAAGAGCTTCTCAAAGTTATTTTTTTATTTGCTTCTCGCTTGTTTGCATCACGTTAAAACACTTTTAGGTCATATGAAACACAATCCAGCCCGTAGTGTCACTGAATTGCTATTAGTCATCATACGGGGGCAGTAATATACCCGATAGTGGGCTATAGTTAAAATTAGCCCTGAGAGCCAACCGTAGAAGAAGAAAAGGGGGAGCGAAGCTCCAAGGCGGAGGAGGCGAAGGAGGAGGAGGTGGGAGTCGATGCAAAAGCAGTCTGCAAACATTTGCAGCACAATGGGTCGCAGCGAGGAGCTCAGTGAGTTTCAGCGGGGCACCGTGGTGGGATGCTACCTGTGCAAGAAGTCCGTCCGTGAGATCTCGGCGATGTTAAACCTGCCCCGGTCCACTGTCAGCGCCGTGATTTTAAAGTGGAAGCGTGGAGGAATAACGACGGCACTGCCCCGGAGCGGCCGACCGCACAAGCTGAAAGAGGAGGATCGCCAAGTGCTGGAGAGAGTGGCGCTGGAGAAGTGTTTGCCCTCCATAAAAGCGCTCACCGCCGAGTTTCAGAGCGCATCCGGAGCCAGCGTGAGCTCCACCACGGTGCGCAGGGAGCTTCATGAGATGGGTTTCCGAGGCCGTGTGTCCTCATACGGCAAGCCCAAAGGTGCGTCCACCGGGAGGCCTGGAGAATGAGGAATGCAGCGGCTGCATATACATACGAGTGTAATATGTAGTGTCCGCATACTTTTGCCATTTCCCCTGATTATCCTCCTGCATGTGATTGCTGAGCGTCCATGCGTTTTGTCTGTTTACTTGGCTCCTGGGTGCAGCGATTTAGGGTCATACCGTTGAGAACGTGGGTGATGATGATGATGATGGTGGTGGTGTGTTCAAAGTACACCCACCTGAATCATAAACTTAGCAAAAGCACAACATTCAAGCAGAATAGGAAATTAAAGTTAAGTCTGATTCCACAATTTCTTTGGTTTAATGTTGCTTCACATGGATGGAGTAAGGAGTGACCTGAAGCCAAAATACTCCCTGACACCTGTAGGTAGTATTACATAGCTGAGTTTATAGTTGTAGTTTGTGGTAGTTGTAATAAAGAGAGCTGTGTCATCTACTAAATGGATCACGTAGGAGAATCCTGTGAAAGGTGGGGAAGTTGAGTCAAACCGAGCGTTTTCTTCATTAATCCTTAAAACTAGATTTTTAACCGCAAAGATTTTCTTTACAGATGCAGCAAATCTGTCGATTCTTATATTAGAGGAGCACACACCATAAGGAAAATCAGTTGCAAAGAAAGACCGTGTACCCTGCTGACACTGCGGCATTTCTTTCATGCCAGGAGTGCCGAAGGTGGCAAAGAAGCAGGTGGACGTGTCCCGCCTGGACCTACGTATTGGACGTGTAGTCACGGTCCAGCAGCTTCCAGACACTGATGGGCTGTTCGTGGAGCAGATCGATGTGGGAGAGGCTTTTCCCAGGACGGTGGTCAGTGAACTGTCTCAGCACGTACCTGTGGAGCAGGTAAATATCAAGTATTAATCTAGTGTTGTTTATTTCAAGATAAAACTGTTTACCGGTCATCAATGTTTTAGATGACTGAATAATCTACTTTTTTTTTGTTTCCCTGAAGCCTGTGTGATATATTCAGACTGCTCATTTTATCGAAGTAACAGCCCAAAGCACAAAGATACTGACAGTGTAACAATATCTTTTGAATTGTTACACTCTACACACTCACTTTGTTAGGTACACCTGTTCAGCTGCTGGTTAACAGAAATTGTATTTATTCAGCCAATCACATGGCAGCAAGTTGCTGCATTTATCCATGCAGACATGGTCATGACCACCTGCTGAAGTTCAAACTGAGCATTAAAATAAAGGGAAAAAAAGTGACGTAAACACCACAGCGTCAATGCTTTTGTGATCACAGTGTACTCCTCTTCGGATGGATGCTCCCAGCAGGATAACACACCATGACACAAAGCTCAGATTATCTCAAACCTGATATTATCTTGAACATGACAGTGAGTTCACTGTACTCAAATGGCCTCTGCAGTCACCAGCACTAGCAAGGTGTACTTTAAGAAGTGGCCGGTGACTGTAGTTTAAGCTGCCCTATTGAGCCGATTCCCTCTGAGGGACGACAGTGTAAACTAAACTGAAAGTAGGATTTGTCTTCTTTTTTTTTTTTTTTACTTACAAATTTAGGAAGACTCCACACCTGAATAAGTGACAGGTGCATAGTGGGAAAGGTCTTTGTGAAGAAAAAAAGTATAACCTCCACACATTTTCTGGCTTACAGGTACTGAGAAAACTGTACCTGACGAAGGTCGCATAGACCGGACCATTAAAAATAATGGTAAGCGGGAAGGTCTGTGAAGGTTATACTTTTTTTTTTTTCCACCTTAAAATTGTGATTTAGTATTTTTGTCTACATGAACACACTGGTGTTATTTTTATGGCTGAGGTGGGCAAACTGAATATTCTGGCTGTAACCGCCTCTGTTCTTCTGGAATGAGGGTCATTTCACTGGTCTTAGTGGAAAAGGCCTGGCTCCCAGTTTGTGTCCCGTAAATGCTGGACAGATTTCAGGTCAGGGTACTTTGTGGTCAAGTAACAAAAGCCATCACTTAGCTGTCTTATATTTAGAGGAACACTGTCATCTAACATGTCACTGTATGGTAGTTTTGTTTGATTGGGGTTTTTTGTAAGTACCAGGACATGTCCAACTATTCCGTTATTCAAATTAGGGTTAAGATTTAACACCTCGATGTCAATCTTCCGTTTGTTTTTGAACGCCTCTATGTAGCATCCTTTATTTTATTTTAGAGATGGCATGCTTGAAGCTGCCATCTCTAAGCCTCGAAGGAGGAAGATCTGTGTAATTGTGAACAGTAACAGCCCAAAACACTATTATGTTTACTTTGTTATAAATTAGTATACTGTGTACACTCACAAAAACTAATAACCAAGTTTTTAAAAAGTGATTAAAAATAATAGCATTAAAAAAATCCTCAAATTGCTGACAGTTGTAATGTTTTATAATACTACCACCAGAAAGACAAGCATAGTCTTTTGAAGTGTTCTTTAGGCTGATTTTAAACACCTAAAGTCACCAGTACGGCTAAAATATCACGATCGCCTCTGAGGATTTTTGATCCCAAGTGCCTAACTTTGCAGCACCAGTTCTGGGAAGGACATCCCAGCTTTTCACACCTCTGCAAAGCACTGGCCAAAAGCACTGACATTATTCTTCAACATCAAGCATTTGTCATCTCATTGAGAGTTCTTGATTAAAAAATCAATTAGACTGAACACCGAGTGAGAATTTGATTCCAATAATACCGTCCTATTTGATTTCGGATGTTTGTTTGTTTTTCCCATCAACTTTACCGTCATTTGCTGTTCTCGCTTGAACATGTGGACTCTCCTGCCCTTCGTGCAGATGCAGAATCGTATGGTGGTCCTGCTGTGTAACGAGAGGCCAGTGGAGACGAGAGGAATTGTGAACCAGGCCATGCTCATGTGTGCCTCGTCACAAGACAAGCTGGAAATCCTTGATCCTCCAAACGGAGCGATACCAGGGGATAGAGTGACTTTCCAGGGATTCCCAGGTACTACAGCCTCACTGCTGTAGCTTCCTGCTAAACCTATTCTCAGCCAAATCGTCACAATAGATGTGCGCTCAGCAGATAGTGCTGATCACACGCCTCATTATTTTCCTCTTTTCATCAGTGTTATGGAGCCTCAGTATTTAGACTGTGAGTACTGCACTACTTTAACACGACACACAAACACAAGTTTCCTCCAACTCTGCGAGGCACCTTTGGTGAGAATCGGACTGCAGGCTGAGAGCAGACATCATTCCCAAACTTCACCGTTGGCTCTTCTGAGCTTTTGTGGTTGGATGCATGCAAATCCCTGTAGCCATTTTCCATGAGGATGCTGTTAACAGCAAACCTCCTGGAATCACAAACCCTGCAAGTGTCGAGGTTTACTGAAGTACACAGGGGATTCTAATTTCTCACAATGATGTCTTTGTTGCAGGGGAGCCCGATAAAGAGCTGAACCCCAAACAGAAGGTGTGGGAGCAGGTTCAGCCAGACCTGCGCACAGACGGCCAGTGCGTCGCAACCTACAAAGGAGCTGCCTTTGAAGTAGCTGGAAAGGGAGTTTGCAAAGCCCAAACCATGTCTGACTGTGAGATTAAGTAAATGATCAGTTCTCTGCAGCCTTGCGGGATCCAAGAAATTGCGGAAAAGGATTCCCAGAATAGTGGAGACTGTTATTTTAACGCCCACTGTCTGGGGGGACATGTCCAGAAAACAAAATCACACAGGTGTGATGCTGGGTGGTCACGTAGTTTTTGCTATAAAGCAAGTGAAATAATTGCGAGGTACCCGATGTTGGATGGACTTGAGATTTACTTAAATTACTTTTTCTTTTTTTTAACAGAAAAAAAAAATGTAGTTTTGAATTTGGCCAACTGAGGGCACTAGCATACCCCATCACAATGTGCAATATGTGTCTTGGTGGTTTGTTCACATGAGAGCATTCACCACACAGGCTGCCTCAGCGTAGTGAAAAGAAAAGGGGAAAATCCTTTTTTTTTTTTTTTTTTTTTTTTTATTCTGGGAACTCTTTGTTAAAATGTCGTTTTCCGTTAAGACATTTAAAGTGTTTTCATTTTCATTTAACAAGGCATGAAACTGTTCAGAAGTCCCGTTTGAGAAACGGGAGATTGACTGATCTCGTTGGGGGTTTTTTTTGTTTTGTTTTTTCATTGATGAGTGAGAATGAACCGAAAATCAATCCATCATGAAACAGACTTTCCACTGACTCCTACATGTTGTTTAGCAATCAACAAAGTCTGTGATTTTTGCTTCTGTTAATCCAGGAAGTGTTATCTTAAATGAAAAAAATCCATCTTTGGTTTTTCGGTGGCTTCCTGAAATATCAAACAAATACTTCAGAGTCTTTTGATTTGAATGTAAAAGTGTTTTAAACTGTCTTCAAGTTTTGTATGCTGTTTGCTTTGCTCTTGTGTTTCCCTGGTGGATTGTTGTCCATGAGAGCAGCTCTGGCTGTGAGCGCAGAAGCCCCGCCCACCCTGCTTATCGGATGTTTTGTTTGCAAGGGTCAGCCAATCGGAAGACACCTGGCTTAAAGGGAGGGGAAGGGGTTGAAAGGGAAAAAATGTGTTTTTGAACTCTGCCATGCTTCAGATCGTGACTTGGTCTTTGTTTTGAAACAGTGCGCCAAGCTGTTGAGGAGGCTGCTAAAAAAAAGTGAAAGACAAACAAAGTATTTCTTCCTTTATTATAAAGGAGAACTTAAAACTATGGGCCGAGAATGGGGATGTGATTGATGTGATTCAGGAACCAAGAAGTGGAACAAAATGTCCAAGACGCCATGTCCCAGGTCTTTGTTTGACAGTGCAGAGCACAAAGGGAATGGTGTGATTCTCTAGAAACAAAAAAGAAAATGTTACTCACTACTTCAGCACAACATGACAAAGAACCAATGTTTATAATGCGGTCAACAGCATGGAGGGGGAGTGTTGACTAATGCTAGAGAATGACATTAATAAAAACCATTTTAATATCTGAAAAGGTTATGGAGTGTTATGAATGTCACGTCACCCCCACCCACCTCCACCTACAGTGCAATCTCTTCATGGACTAACCCACGGGGTAACCCAGAGTGGAGGTACTGTACAGGTTCATGACTGAGATGACACGGTCCTGCAACCACACAGCCCGTCGACGCGACGCGGTTTGCTGGAGGGGAAAGTTAGCAAACGCGTACCTGAAACCAGGTTTCCCCGAGCTGAGTGAACCTGCGAGTAAAATACATTTCCACTGCCTTCGGTGGCCTGCTTTTTGAGGCCACAAACTGCACTGAGAACAACAAACCCTTACTTTACAGAAGAGTCAGTCTCACAGTGTTTGGGGTTATTCTTATTCTCACCATTGTTGCTCTTTTACATTATTGTGTTCCATTTCCAGTCATAAATATTGGGAAATTTGCTAAAGACTGGATGAACAGGCAAAGTTGGCAATTGTCCTAAAAGCATAAGCTGCTTTAGGAAGGGGCTCTGAAAGCCTGCAGCTTATTGGCCAAGGTAAAAACGCTTAGGCAACTCATGAACTTTTAATTAATGTTGTGGTACTGATTAAAAATAAGAAACCGCTTGATAAATGCAATCAAATTATTTTAATTAACACGATTAAGAAGCTTAAAGTTCCGAAAGATCACCAAAAAGCTTTCTTTTCTTTTCGTTGCAGTTTTAAATCGGCAGTCAGGTTCAGGAAAAAATAAGTTTGCTCAGTTCAAGCGGGTAAACCACATCTTAGAGAGACTGTCAGAAAATGAGCTCAAACTTGCACGCAGACCGGGTTTGTTCTCAGAAACTTATGTAAACCCAGCGTGGTGTCTGAACTGATTTATGCTCTATTAAAATGGATTTTTATACCACGAAGCCGGATTTGTTGTGCTGTGTTCGACTGGCAAACTGTCAACTCCATGAACCAGATGCACATGTCTGATAAATAAATACATGGGGACGGGGGATAAGGTCTAATGTTGTCATGCAGGTTCTCTCTGAATAGCTGGATTGTTCCTTCTGCTTGTGTTGATTTGGATATTTAACCATTTATCAAATAACAAAACTATTTTTTTGTTTTATTTTTTGTTCGGGGTTTTCTTCAGGTTACATTAAAGTAAAACTACAATAAACAATGTGAGTTTGTAGAAACAATAACACGCTCTCTCGGTATTTCCGTGTGCGTCTCCACCTCCTCCCGCTGACGTCGCGCGCTCCGTGACGTGCTTTATTTTGCGTGCGGCAGCAGCTTCAGTTGACACGGAGAGGAGGACCGCGGCGTTATTGTCGTTTCATTTGTACAAGTGTCGCCTGACCTCAGCACGCGGACGTGGACTTCGCGGCCGAAAGGACCATATAGACTGTTCCGTGGTGACTGTGTCGTGCGTTTCTCTGCAAGCAAGCACTGCACGACTGAATCGCACCTGCCGCGGAGCATGGTCAACAAAGACTGATCAGCACTGCGCCTGTGTGCGCCCACAAACAGAGCCGAAGCTGCACACGATTTCTCAAAGACATCTGTTTGTTTAAAAGACCTCCGTGGGCTCAGGAGGCTGCTGCTGCAGGAGAAGGTTTGCGTGCACGAAATGTGAAGTCCGGATCGGCCGAACCCGACCGATCCGCGCCTGCCAGGTTTAATTATAACACGCTTGCTTGCGCTTCTTTTTGCTCGGATATCCAATACTAGATCCTGCAGCTGCTCGAGAGACGATCAGGCCTTCATCGATCCTTTAGTGATCTAAAAATAATAACACAATCTAAACACAATCACACGTCCCGGTAAGACCAGTTTGACGGTCACCGTCAGCAGTCCCGGGGGTTCGATGTCCCCATAAAATAATAAATAATAATAATAAAAATAATAAACACAGCAGCATGTGGGTCACTCCCGAAGATGTGTTACTTGCTGGCGCGTTATGGATCACCGAGAGAGCGAACCCGTATTTCATCCTCCAGAAACGGAAGGGCCACGGGGATGGAGGCGGAGGACTGGCGGGTGAGTACCATGTTTTGTAAGCTGTTCTCATGACACCGTAAGGGGGAAAAATCCAGTATTTCGTGTAAATTTGGGAAGAGAAAAAGGTCAGGTGATGGTCAGCTGCACGGTGACAGTATGTCAGGCTTAACCGCAAGTCGATGCTGGACGGCAAAAAATAAATAAATAAAATGGAAGAGCACGTGACCAAGCAGCTGCCAGACGGCCTTTCACCTGGTCGCGTCTTCCTGGGAGAAAAGCTGAGCCTGCTCCTCTCACAGACCTCCTTCATGCCGGTGACAAACTGCGACCTAGAGCGCTGACATCACACAGGGGGGCAAAGAGCAGATCCTTCAGTGTGTGGGATCTACTGTCTGCTTACACAACTTCCACCCACCGACCCACCCATATTGGAGGTCCATAATATGGTTTAAAATGTCTCAGGGTGTTCCTGCCTGCAGTGGAAATTAGATTCCATCCATCACAACAACAACAACTATTGCAACTGTGGTTTCAGCTGTGCAGCTGCTAATGGCTGTGAAGCCTCAACAACAGTGAATCTGTTTGAGTCTGTTTGCTTGCTCATGCTGAATCATTCCCCCTGCTTCATTCTCTCACTCTTCCTCCTCCTCCCCCCTCCTAGCTTGTTCCATCCAAAATGGGTCAAGCAGGAGGCACAGGAGAGCGACAGGTTATGGTGATGGCAGGATATGTGTTTTTTTTATTTAACAGTTTAGAACTTAAAGAAGACTGTTTTACATAGTTTTCGTACATGAGGGATATTGTACTGTGTGTGGTGATTCTGTGATGAAATATTAGCATTCAAATTAGTTCAGGGGATGTGTTTCATATAAGAGCATCTTAAACAGCTGCTCAGACTCCTTGTGATCCAGAGCTGAAGAGAAAGTGATGCTTTTGTCAGTAATCGGTGTTCATCAGTTCTCACTCTCTGTCAGTCAGTGTCACCGCCCACTGAGCTCTAACACCTTGAACTGTGACAAGACTGAAATCTCTGAGGACCACTGTGACTGAGGAGTAGGTGAGGTGGGGGCCGGTTTCAACTGTTATACAGTAAAAGGCAGTGAGGTACATCCTGGTTAGGTCGATCCAGGATGTACAACGCGGATGTCTGACGCAGAATGACAGACAACCACAGATTTTCACATTCACACCTTCAGCCTTTGAACACAATTAACACGATAGCTGTCCTGCACGAGCAGTTTAGCTGTAATGAGCGACACAGGAGTTGAATTCATACGTGCCTTCAGTGATGTCAGATAAACACTGTGCTCGGCTAATCAAGTTTTAGTTTCACCTCGGAGTGTAGTACGCTGAAATTTATTTGCTTCAAACACTGAGGGGCTGTGTAACGCAGAGGCTGCACAGATAATCAGTCCTGCTGATGACGCTCCCACAAAAGTAGTAAAAATGTAATTGTGTTACGGTCCAAGGTGAAACTAAAACTTAATTGGCTGGCTTTTCTCCTTTTCCTGCGTTGGCTGAGTGCATCTGAAGTCATTAGAGCCGCATGAACGTATAGTATAATTGTCGTCCTTGGACAAATGATCGTCTTGTGAATTTAAAATGACAAATCCCACTGTACACGTCTTAATAGTGGCTCCGTTTAAAAATCTTTAGAGATTTTCACAACACAGCAAGATTTTGTGTTGCATAGATTTGCTGTAATTATCTGGTGGATCAATGTTACAGTGAATTTCCTGAATATGTAATACAGAAACCAGTTTTAGGCAGAATAAACTGACTTTAATTCATTTTTTAACACAGTCTAATAAATTAAATGCAAATAAAGAGATGCAAGTATTATAAGTATAATAGTATAATATCTGATCGCAGGCATATTTGTGTCATCTCGTCACCATTTCCCAGCCTTATTCCCATAAAGGAGGCCGGTAAACATTAGGGTTCTTCTCAATTCCAGAAAAAGACGAATATTACAAATTTAGACACTAATATTGGTAATATGACCTGCTATCATATTGATAATTAGACCCGCTGCCTTCTCTTCTCGGTCTCTAGTGTGTCCTTGCTGTGGCAACGCAGAGTGTGCTAAGTGGTGCTGGGAGATGATGTCATTTTTATGTAAACGCTGAGCTTGCTGACTTGCATTGTGTGCCAGTTGGCACGCAGCACCCAGTGACACTGGCACTGCCCTCAGTCCTTTCAGGGGTAGGAGAAGCCATCAGCAGCACCGGACTCGAGCCTTTTACGGATCAGCATATTCATCTTGACCGAGCTGCAGCTCCCATGTCTCAGAGCTGGAGGGAGGTGGAAAATGGAAAATATGTGCTTGCTTTAGCTGCTTCAGAAAAACTTTGGGTTATGTGAGTCTATGGGTGGCAGCATCATAAAATATGAGGACCAACCCTGCACAAGCAGTTGCAGAACTTCTGCACTGTATGTAGAGAAACGGATAACTAACCCTTTTTGACAATATAAGGCTGGATACATCCAAAAGAAGAGGAAGATGTATCGACACAGTGAGAGCCACTTTCACATCAGTTTTTCTCTTTTTTTTTAAATATTTTTTTTTATCAGCATTATAAAAGACCTCTCACTTCTTCACTGTAACCTCTCAAAGAGCCACTGAAGACTCAAGAAAAGCCTGTAGGATGAAAGATGTTAGCCGTGTGGGTGCTCATAAACGGGGTCTGTAGTGGTTAAGAATAGTAAGAATGCAAAAAGTACCACATTTATTGGCCTTCCTGTAATATTTGCTTTTTCCTCTACATGCTTATCACAACTGTGAAAATGAACCAGTTTAAGATATAAAGGTAGTCGGCTGGGCTACCAAATGAGCTGTAAAAGGCTGGGAATCTCAGATTTACAGTGTATAAGCTGTACTTGCAGCATATGAGCTAACAGCGCTGCACATATAATGCAGGCTGGGAGGAGTCTGCTCACTTCAGTGTTGAACTGTTGATGGTCACATGCTGTATAATCAGCCTTTACAGTAACAGGGTAGAATATGAAATTCAGAAAGGAAGGAAATTTAAAAATGCACAACAAAATGTGTTTTTATCAGATGTAAAAGCACTGAATATGCCTATTGTGAAACTCGTTACACAATTGTAGACAGTGGTGCTTTTAGCATAAAATTACACCAAGTACAACACACTATTTCACAACCTGATAATAAGTAAATGTTTGCCTGGTGCAAGTGTGTCGTGCCGGACAGATTCCCTTATCTTGTGCTTTAAGACGAGTCTTTGATGTGAGCAGGCAGAGAGATGTGGCGAGGGAAAAGCAGAAAAATGTGTCTAATATCTTAAATTGATGCAGTGAAACATTTCATGTGGTGAAGATAAAGATCCAGCCTTGTCTTGGCTTTCTGTTATCTGAAACGGTATTGATTGTAATTCCGGGGAAGATTGTGGCCTTTTGTTTGCTTAATATAAAATCCCACACCAGCAGGGCCTCCGACTCTGCTCACCCAAGCAGAAAGAGGATGTAAACAATGGAGAAATGTATTTATACCAGTGCTGTCAGCTTGGTTTCCTGTTCTTCTGCTGAGTGAAATGCGTTAATGTTTCAGAGAATGTGGTTTGTTTCCCTCTAACAATGAGGATCTCTGATTGTGTCTGAGCGGAGAAGCACAAAACATCACATGATTTCAGTTCAGGGGACGATTGCTCTGAGTTTTCCAGCCACATGCTGGATGCTACACAGCTTCATGCTGGTTGCGCACCCACTGCTTCAGTCTGTGGAAGGAAATGTCAGCGTAAAGGCAGAGGTTTGATTTGGAACAAGCAGTCACATGAACTTTGGTTTGATGAGTTAATGCTGCCGGGGTGTGGTTTTTGGGGTTGCTTATCGTACACTTGATAAAAGATCTATCGCGATAAAGACGGTGAAATGACTGATCTCCTGTATACAGCGCCGCGGAAAATCACAGTATTCATTTCTGTATTTTTTTGCTTCCAAGGAGATAGACTTTCTCTTTTTTTCCTTCTTTTTTTTAAAGGGCTCTTGAGCAACAGTTCTCCAGGCTGTTCATTGAGACACTGGCTCATTGTGAGCCCGGTCCTTCTACCTGATCATTTTTAGAGGATTTTTTTAAGCTACTTGTGAATTTTCAAGCACCAAAAAAAAGTAACCAACTCAAGACATGAATCAGTGTTATGTCTACACATAACAGACAACCTTTACTGTTGTAAAAGCACATCATTTGTTTTGCTGGATCAAAAAACTGGCTTATCTTGCTACGGCGTGCTTTTTAAACTTTTAAATTGAGAAGTCGAAAAAAGAACAGAATAAGAAGTGGTAGGTCTAAAAATAAATAAATAAATAAATAAAAAATCCACAACAAATGAACAGTGTCTGAAAGTTATGTGCTTAAGAAATAATAGTCCAGAGCTGATCAATCAATCTGGCTGTCAAGAAGATCTTCATAAGACCACATTACACAAGATCTGGGCTGAAATCAGGAAAGAGGTACAACAATGAGTGTCTACAGCTATGGACTGGCCTATCCAGACCTCCACGTGTGGGATCATCTTTACATCCAAAGACGAGCTTTGAATGTCCTTCAAGAAGCCTGGAGAACTGTTCCTGAAGTCGGCCTAAGAGAGTTCAGGCTGTGTTGAGGAATAAAGGTGGTCATACCAATTATTGACTTTCGATCTCATTAGAGTTGTACAACTTCTTATACAGTTTTGTTTGTCGTATATACTGTATTTCCATGCCTATTTCATTAATTTGCTGCACCTGTATCCCACTTATGTAGCAAAATTGAAAGAAATGAGGCGTGGCTAAAGACTTTTGCACAGTATTGTATAAAAATTGGCAAAATGGGTCCAAAAATAGCTGAACAACTGTCTTTCCTGCTGTTTGCTTTGGGTTTCACTTTAAACTATATGAACCAAGATCAAGGTGGTCATAGAAGTTCAGTGGTCTCACCTGAGTTTCCTGCGTTAAACCTCAAAGCAGACGCCTCCTCAGGCTAAGCTATTCATACCATGCAACACAACTGTCTCTTTTTTTTTTTTTTTCCCTCCTCAGACTCCAGCAGTTCATACTTGGACACTGAATTTCTATCTATCACATCTATTTTTGAGACAAATTACAAAATGCTGATTATTTAACACATTAAAGTCCTCTCTGAGGTGTGCATTTTTTAACCTCGTCAACGTTCTTGTGTCGAAGAGGAAGTTGTCTTCACACTCATAACAGTTTTGCTGTTTCTCTCAGCGGGGTAAACCAAAGTGTGGATTATCTCACTGGTTTCGTGGTGTATAGGACTCCAGTCACCTCTGGGTGGTTTACTGCTTTGTGCAGGCGCTTCTCAAGGTTCAAGATGTTGCAAGTATGAGTCAGTATTTTTGTTTATTTGTCTACGGCTGGAGTTCTCAGGAAACGGCTGTTACGCATGATCTGTAACATTTGGCATAAGTGTAACTAAAGAAGTACACAGCAGATATCAGTCAGGTTAACCAGCTTTTTGATGAGGCTTCTTGATCTGTTCTGCTTTTGAGAGGTAAGAGGAACTGATAAGTAGGACGGTAAAAAGAAAGGCAGAGGCAGAATTTACATGAGTACAGAGATGAGAGAGCAAAGCGGTCAGTGAGTCTAATCCATGCAGATGTGTTTATTTTATTAGTTCTCTCTCAAACTGCTTTTTCCCCCATGAAAATTCAGCTTCCTTCGTTTGTCTCGTTTCCCTCCTCCCTCTCTTGCTGTCTGTGTGACTCATACTGTGTGTGCCCTGATGAGCAGCAGAACAAAAATAACCTGTCTCTCATGGCACTTAATTTTTTTATGCTTAATATAGTGCAAAAATCACAGCAATAGAAGTCTCAAGACACTTTGTGTTGGAAGACAAATACCCTAGAACTGATAGAAATCCAAAGACACCCTATGAGTAAGGATTCTGCAATGCTGGGGGATATTTTTACCATTTTCATTTTAATGTAGGAGACTTCGAGCAGAAGCAGAGTCGGGGAGGCTGCCTGTCTCCGACATGGGTTGAGGGGCTGACTGCAGAAGAGAAAAGAAAGGCACAGAGAGACACCAAACAACAAACTTGGGGGGGGGGATCACGTCGTGCAAAAATTCATGTGTAGGTTAAAGAATAGAAGTGCTCAGTGCATCATGGGAATTCCCCCAGCAGCCTGAGCTTATTGCTGGGAAACTGAAGGACGATTCAGGGTCAGATGATCCAGCCTGAAGTATTAGTCTTATGAAAAAGAAAACTTTGAAGCTTAATCTTAAAAATAGAGAGGGTGTCTGTGTCCTGGACCTAAACTGGGAGCTGGTTCCACAGGAGAGGAGCCTGATGGCTGAAGGCTTCTGCCTCCTGTTCTACTTTTAGAGACTCGAGGAAGCAGAAGTAAGCCTGCAGTCTCAAGAACTGAAGTGCCCTGCTGGGATATCAGGAGTTTGAATGTGAGGAGAAGGATGTTAAATTTACTTCTGAATCCAACAGAGAACCAGCAAAGAGAACACAACAGTCCCTGTTAGGACTCGAGTTGCACCCATTTGGAACAACTGAAGGCTTTTCAGACATCCTGATACTAGGAAATTATAATAATCCAGCCTAGGAATAGTAGAAAACTAGCCCAGAAAGCCAGCTTAATAAAAGAAAAGTCAAAAACAAAGCAGAAGGGAGCAGCATATCTTACCTTTTACACTTATGGTAAAATAAAGCAAGCAAACCTTGGCATCCCCACAGAGCGAATTCTGATAAAATCACCGGTGTTTTTTTCTAGTTTCTTTAAGATCCAAAGGCACATATAGAGGGTCTGCCTTTGTAAAGAACACTCGGAGGTCAAAAGGCAAATTTAATAGGAGAATAAACACCCTGCTGGTCAGTTGTTTTCTGCAATCTGATAAACCTGATGGGTTCACACTAATAGGATACAACTGACTTATAAATTATTAACTGACTTATTAACCACTATTAAGGCCATTAGTTCATAAATGCCTCGTGCAGAATGGCTTGTGTAGAACGTGTGATTATATGCAGTCATTTCTCACCCGGCACAATCATAACTGTCAGACCACACGTAAAGATCACGGGTGGGTATATGGTTGAAAAAGTGAAAGCGTTTCATGCAGAGCAGAAATGTTTTTAGCCACAGGATGTTTTTGTTGTACTCAAACCACAAGACCTCATGGTTTTCCCCTTTTGCTTAAGCATAACAGCATGGTATACAAATGTAAATACATGTTATTTGTGTATAGATGCACATGGTTGCACATTTTTAGCAGGACTTTTGTGTTGCCGCCTAACAGACTTCTTTCTGTAGTAAATGTCTTCTGGGCTCTTGCAGGTTTGCTTGTTGGGACCTTGGATGTTGTTCTGGACTCGAGCGCTCGGATGGCCCCGTACAGGATCCTCTACCAGACTCCTGACTCTTTAGTTTACTGGATCATTGCTCATGGTACGTGCAGAACAACTGAAAGAAAAGCAAACTTACAATTGAAAATGTATGTTTTGCACCAATTCTACACATTTTAGCATCACATATGTGGGCCACTCCACTACAGACCCATCTGCAATCCTACCACCAGCTTTCACGCAGCTCCTGATGGTTTACCTTGCTGCTGTTACCCATGTTAGCTGCTGAATGCAAGGTGTTACATTGTGCGCTGGTGGTTTTAAAGGATTACGGGCAACGGTGCAAGAATCTGTGGTTTTCAGCCAATTGCTTGATGTAGTTTCATTGTGATTCTCATCAGGTTCTCACAGTAGTCCAATCTGCTACTTACCACAGACTGTGGCAGTAAATCATGCCATTTAGCAGCAATGCACTTTTTAGAAGCAGAACTCTTCTTTGCACCAATATTAAACCAAGTATGTAAATATTCCCGCTTTGGGCTAAGAAATGCATAAGCACTTCTTAATAGAGCTGAACGACTTCTGAGACATTTCATTTTAATTTTGTGTTAATTGTATTATTGATTACAATTTCCTAAAGGTCTGGAAAACTGCTGATCATAACACACAGGCAGAAGTTGGAAGCAAGTTGCAAAGAACGCCACAGACAAAAGTGAAGCCACAACTTCAGCAACCCCAAAGCCTGCTTTAGGGACCTAATAAGCACAGAACTAGTGTTACATCCAGTAACTACTCTTTTCCAAGCAAACATTTTTATTATTATTCACACAAATTTCTAATCAGCCAATCACAGATCAGCTACTCAGTCCATTTAAGTATGTATTGAGTTTATGTCAAAATGACTTGCAGAAGTTCAAACAGACCATCAAAATCGAGCAGAAGTGGGATTTAGGTGACTCTGAACAAGGTTGGTTGTTGGTATCAACGGGCTGGTCGGAGTATTTTGACAGGCTACAATAACTCAAGTAACCACTTGTTACTTAGGATATGCAGAAGAGCATCTCTCGAACCTTGAAGCAGGTGGACTACAGCAGCAGAAGACCACACCAGTCTGGTCAGCTGAGAACAGGCAACCGAGGCTAAACCAGTTCACACAGACTGGAAAAATGTTGCCTGGTTTGGCAGCCTTTCTGTGGACATTTTATTTGTGTGTAGCGAGAGTGATATCAATTCTCCAAACTTCAGGGAGTTTAAAGAAATTAATCACATAGACAACTGCCGAGCAGGCTGCTCTGATAGCTGAGTTAATGTCACACTTAATGAAGATGAGGCATGATTGGTAAACAGGCAAACGGATTTTGTTCTGAACACGTGTAACAGCCTATTTAATTAGGTCGTTATCTACCAAATACAAATGTGAGAGTACCATTTCTGCTCTCTATCTGAAATGGAGGCCTACAGAGGACTTGCTTGGCTCTGAAATGCCATTGGCTCCCCTCGCCTCTCCCTCTCCTCCCCTCCCAGTTCTTAATTCCTCCCCCCAGAGATGGCAGGCGAGTGGAGCAGCCTGGCAGACATGGCTAATTCAGTCAATGTGCACTCACTGAAGGGCTGTTTTGCAGCAGTGTTCAGGGATAATGGCCCACAGTAGCAGCCATTACTGCAATCAATTTCTCCCATGACCAGAAAGACTAGTTTTAATCTCACTGCTCAGTTCTAACTAAATTGCCATGATATCCTTTCTGTTTTTTGTTTGTTTGTTTTTGTTTTGTTTTTTTTAAAAAGAGCATGTAATTGTTTTCTTGACTTTCACCGATACCTCCGTCCTTATTTACCTGTCTTATTAACTGCAGTGCTCTGCTGAAGAGGTAAAATATCTACTGGGATGCTTTTAAACAAAATAGAAAAACATATTTTAAAAACATGTGTGTGTGGCTTTGGGGAACAACCCTCTGTATCACTTTTGAAACATTACGCCTTCATATGAACTGTGATTGCTTTCACAGGAACCTCCCGCAAAGAGATCACAGAGCACTGGGAGTGGCTGGAACATAACCTGCTGCAGACTCTCTCCATCTTTGAGAATGAGAATGACATTACCACGTTTGTCAAAGGAAAGGTCCAGGTAATGACTCTGACTGTACAATCGTGACGTTAACTTGCATTCCTACTAACGGCCAGCAGGGGGCGACTCCTGGGATTGCAGAAAGTCTATGAGAAAACATCTATCTCCTATCACTTTACTAAACACTTTTAACTTTAAGAAAGCTTGTTGTAAAGCAAGTAGTGCAGATGAGTCCACAACAGCAATGTGGATGTGTGGGTTGTCTGCAAAAACCCAACAACCTTCAGAGGTTTTTGTTTAAATTGAGGTATTTGCAATACACCCTAAGCATTTCACCTCATGCCTGTTGTGCTGTCTCTCTTCATCATGCTGCAGGGTATCATAGCGGAGTACAACAAGAACCACGATGTCAAAGAAGACGATGACACAGACAAGTTCAAGGAGGCTAGCGCTAAGTTTCGTAAACTGTTTGGGATGCCCGAAGAGGAGAAGCTGGTCAACTATTACTCCTGCAGCTACTGGAAGGGAAAGGTGCCTCGGCAGGGATGGCTCTACCTCAGCATCAACCACCTCTGCTTCTATTCGTACTTGCTGGGGAAAGAAGGTTGGACATTACCCAATTATACTGTCTTCAGTAATGTCTTATTTTTTTCCTGTTTATCGAAAGGACCTCAACCTGCAGAGATCTGAACAAGTCTTTTCAAGATTATATCGTGAAACGCTGTTGTGCCTTAAGCCATTATATTTTTCTTATATTCTTTGAAGTTATAGCCTTTCACAAAGCTTAAACCATATATTTAGGGCTACTTTAGTCCACTGATATTAAAAGTATGTCCTGTTTTTTGGGGGGGCTTTTTTTTTTTCTTACTTTCAGTCAAAATGGTGGTGCGTTGGGCAGATATCACGCAGCTGGAGAAGAGCGCCACCCTTCTTCTGCCTGATGTGATCAAGGTGAGCACGCGTACCAACGAGCACCTCTTCTCCGTCTTCCTCAACATCAACGAGACTTTTAAGTTAGCGGAGCAGCTGGCCAACATCGCCATGCGGCAACTGCTCGACAACAAAGGCTTTGAGCAGGACCGCTCGCTGCCCAAGCTGAAGAAGAAATCACCCAAGAAGGTCTCAGCACTCAAGAGGTAGGTCCTGGTGCAGAGCATTACTGCTTCTTTGCTTTTAGAACTACTGAATATCTACAAGTTTCTGTTATCTTATGTGAGAAATTTGCATCTTTCAGAGATCTGGATGCGAGAGCTAAGAGCGAGCGCTACAGAGCACTCTTCCGTCTGCCCAAAGATGAAAAACTGGACGGTCACACAGACTGCACCCTGTGGACTCCCTTTAACAAGATGCACATCCTGGGACAGATGTTTGTGTCCACCAACTACATCTGCTTCACCAGCAAGGAAGAGTCGCTGTGTAGCCTCATCATCCCCCTACGGGAGGTGAGTCATTCTGTTTATTAACAGCTTCAAAGAATAAAAATAAAAACAAGAAAAACAGCAGATCTTGAAAATCAGACCCACAACTTGAAGCTCAAATAAGCGGCTTGACAGTCGTTTATCTGACTGATATTGGTGTGTGGGGGGGGGGGGCTGTCACTTCCCATCTGCTCTTAAACACAGTGTGTACATAATGCAGCTGTCATGCTGAATCGCTGTCATCCATTTCGTTCACTGAGAGCTGTAGACTGGCGTTTTAACCATTTAGGAGTCATTTTCTGTATTCGTGTATAGCTTCGTCACTAAGTTCTAGCTAGTTTCAAATGTCACAACCTCGCTTAGAGGATGTGAGGAGAGTGGAGAGTCCCAGGTATGTAATGCCAGCTATCTGCCACCTAAATGGATCCCTGAGATCAATCCCCAGGCACCTCAGCCCCGGCGCCGTTCCTCAATAGGTCACATCATGGGTTAAGGCGAGGTCTCACTGTGGTTTCATGCTTAACCCCCTGTGATGTATTTCTTAATTTGACTCATGTGATGACTCGCATGGTCAATAGTGGGACAGTGACCTCAGACGGTGTCCAAAGGGACATTCCCCACTCGAGGTAAAATACCTAGAAATCTCCCCTATTTGTTCCCCATCAGCCATAAAAAGCTGATGGTTTATTGTCGTCACCCCACGGTGTGGTTGGGTGGGCGGCATGGACGCCCAAGTTTATGAATACGTTTTAAAGAAATACTCTGCTTTAATGTTTCCCTGTTTAATCAGTTATAATTATATCTGATGTCAGTCTTCACTGACAGACGGTGGCTCTCTTACAGCCGTAGCTGATGAGACGTCTTTTCTGGATCTGTCTCATTGTGCAACTGGAATTTGATTCGGATCTGGCTTACTATGAAAACTGTATCTTTGGATGGATCTGATGGATTTTGATTAGTCAACATCATTTAATGACTGAATCTCAATCTGTAAACAAAGTTCAGCATGAAGTGTTGCATTTAAAAAAAAGTTACTTTAAACTGCATTTAATGCCATTTTGGAGACTTAAATACAATGCAGCCTCGTCAAATATTCAAGTCATCTCCACGATCCAACTATTGCAGACATTTTTCCATCAGTGTGACTGTGACTCTCCATAGCTGCATACATGGAGAAATATGTGCAGCTAAACACATTGTTTGGTCTTTGTTGCTCTAAAATTTTACTCCCGGCATCCTGCAGGTGACCATCGTGGAAAAAGCAGACAGCTCCAGTGTGCTGCCCAGCCCGCTCTCCATCAGCACCAAGAATCGCATGACCTTTCTGTTTGCTAACCTGAAAGACCGAGACTTCCTGGTGCAGAGACTATCCGACTTCCTGCAGCAAACCACCTCTAAGACTTACCTGGAAAAAGAACTCACTAGCAGCCTGAACAGCTCAGATGATGAGGTAGGTAGTTTCATTCGGTCACTGTGACATCGTCCAGGTTAAAGCTTCAAAGGCTGAATAAGATTTATCTCCAGGTTTACTCCCAGCATGGATCCCTGCTGTCCAGCAGCCCTCAGCACAGTCTGGGCTCAGAAGGCGAGCGTAAATTTAACCTGAACGACAGCAGCGTGCCCACAGCCACACAAGCCCTCATGACCATGTATCGTCGCAATTCCCCGGAAGAGTTTAATCCGAAGCTGGTGAGATAAATTGCATTTTCTTTTTTTGCATTATAATTAAACTGCACGGTGGATTGATGCTAGCTGCATGTAAATTTTTGTTGCTTTCCCAATCAGGCGAAGGAGTTTCTGAAAGAGCAGGCATGGAAGAACCACTTTACCGAGTACGGACAGGGGGTGTGTATGTACCGCACAGAGAAGACGAAGGAACTCGTTCTCAAGGGGATTCCTGAGAGTATGAGGGGAGAGCTCTGGCTGCTTTTCTCCGGTGAGGAAATGTTCAGGGTGGGCAAAATTAGAGCCCAACCGATATTAGGTACTTTAAAAATCTGACATATTGGTCGATAACATTTTTTTTTTCTTTTAGACCTTATAAATAAACTTGTATCATAAAAAATGTATTATATGTAGTTACTGGTGAGTGCTTCATACGATAATAAGACAAAGGAGTTTAAAAAAGTGGGGTTTTTTATGGTCACAAGTCAATGGATTATTCCTTTAGGCTGTGTTTGGATCAGCTGATTGTTGTTTTTGTGGCTTTCCAAACACCAGTTGCCAAGAGGAAGTTGCAGAGTGCCCTCTGGTGGTAAAACTGTGCGACAACAACACTCGTAACAGTTGAAGGGTGTTTCTTCTGTCTGTTCTTCACTGTTTTAATTATCATTTATTGGCAGTTATTGATACTGATACAATGTATCGGCAAATGGCTGATGTCAGTCTGGATCTAGCAACAAATGAATAAATGGTACACTGTACCTGAGAGGCCTCACATAAGATTTTAGTTTTAAACCTTTTTATGTTTTACAAACTTCTAAAATTTTAGCGTTTTTAGCTCTGATAAATTTGCTAAGCACTGTCTATTAATCTAGTTGATTTTGATGTGCACAGTGATAGTTTCTAAGAAAATAATCAGCCACACATTTAAATAAATGTACAAATTTTCTTTCTGGGATTAAAACTTTGGTCTGATTATCAGAGTAAATATGGTTTAGAGACCTTTTTTTTCCCCTTTTGTTTCGTTTCTTTTTTGGGTGGGGTGGGGGGGGTCTGAAAATCAATCTCAGATCTCACTTGAATTTGTGTGGAAAAGCTTGTACATCATTTTGCAATGCTTCAGATTACACAAGGCTCCTAACTGTCACAACATGTTACGCGTTCAGGTATGCACTTGCTCCAGACTTTCCTGTTAGCAAGCTTGCGTTCATCCTCACCTGATTGGAGCCTGGTAAGCAGCAGCTCCTCCTCCTCTCTATGACCTACTTGTTGCTGCTGAAAGCAGTTTTCCTCACGGCAATCTATCCCGAGACGACAATTTACCGTGCTCCATTGAATCATTCAGCTGTTGCCAAAGTGTGTCTCATTTTAGAACAAATGGTTAAAAACCAGTTTGGCGAGGCTCTGTTCTGGGGCAAATTCCAATAAGCGTGTTTAATGAAGTATGTGCACAGAGACATTACAGGTCCGTGAGGACTTTAATGTGTGTAATTGTGCTGCAAATTTATTCAGATGACTTGGAGGCCAATTGTAAACCTACAAATGGGTCTCTGAGCTACAGTATGTGCATGCCAAATAAGAATAATTTGTATTACAGACAGTTTTTTTTTTTTTTGCTGTTCATTTACTCAAATCAGGTTTCAGATCAGAGCTATGATGATTACACAATCAGTTGAAATATATATGATAATGCTTGTACTATTATTTTTGTTTGTTTTATTTTTTAAATTTCATTAATGCATTTGGTTGTTCAGCTGTTGTAATTCCATTTGTCTGGGATCGAGAGAGTACAGCTGTCATCACACGCCTAAAAGATGTATTAGATTATTTAAGTTTATAAGTAAATATATTAGATCACTTACCTCTTCATGTGCAATCAATGAATCAGAGTTAGGTTTGGCATAGATTGGCTGCTCTACTGTGTTTTTCTTTAATTCTCGAATTTGTCTTTCACAGGAGCGATCAACGAGATGACCACCCACCCTGGATATTACGAAGACCTGGTGGAGAAATCGATGGGCAAATACAACTTGGCAACAGAGGAGATTGAGCGGGACCTGCACCGCTCTTTACCCGAGCACCCAGCCTTCCAGAACGAGATGGGCATCGCTGCCCTGCGCAGGGTCCTCACTGCCTACGCGTTCAGAAACCCCAACATCGGATACTGTCAGGTGCTCGCATGCTTGCTTTTTATTGGAGCGGCAGAAAAATCAGCAGTCCTTGACAATGCTTGATTTCTTCTTCTCTTCTTCGATTCCACAGGCCATGAATATTGTTACGTCGGTGTTGCTGCTTTACGCTAAAGAAGAGGAGGCTTTTTGGCTGCTAGTGGCGCTCTGTGAGAGGATGCTGCCTGACTACTACAATACCAGGGTTGTGGGTCAGTATATGGATGTCGTGTTCTCTCTATTTCACTTTTGTTTTCTGTGTATTTAGCATTATTTTCTTGTACAGGAGCTCTGGTCGATCAGGGTGTGTTCGAGGAGCTGGCCCGTGAGTACATTCCTCAGCTCTACGACTGCATGCAGGACCTTGGTGTCATCTCCACTATTTCGCTCTCCTGGTTCCTCACCCTCTTCCTGTCCGTCATGCCGTTCGAGAGCGCGGTGGTGGTGGTCGACTGTTTCTTCTATGATGGAATCAAAGTCATTTTTCAGCTGGCGCTCTCCGTGCTGCACGCCAACATCCACCAGCTGCTGGGCTGCAAGGACGATGGGGAGGCCATGACCGTACTGGGGAGGTAAGAAAAGATGAAGCACTTCCCTTTTATTCAGTGATTTTTCTCTAGTGTTTCTTCATCAGTAATAATTGTTATTTTCAGTATCTTTTACACACGTCAATCAGCCATGATTATCATTTTTGACACCGACTTTTTAAAACTTGTCTATTGCAGGTATCTGGACAGTGTGACCAATAAGGACAGCACCCTCCCTCCCATCCCTCACTTGCACTCGTTACTCACAGACAATGGAGAACCACACCCAGAGGTGGACATCTTCAAACTCGTGCGCAGCTCCTACGAGGTAATAAACCTGGATCATGAAGCGTGTTTCTAAGTTTGGTTTTGGTTCTCTGAATTCACTCCAAAGATATGAACTTAGACTTTTATGGGATTTGTTTGGACTTTTACCTGATACAATCCATTTTTTGTGATTCTGTTTTTGTTTTGCTGTGATAACATCGTTTTACCACAGCCAAGCTGACCTATTTCACTTTTTTTCCCTTTCTGTCAGAAATTTGGCTCCATTCGTGCCGACGTGATTGAACAGATGCGTTTCAAACAGAGACTGAGGGTCATCCAAACCATCGAGGATACAACTAAACGCAATGTGGTGAGGAGATCATCTTACAGAATCTGGAATTAAGTAAATGTGTTGAGAGGTTTTTAATTGTTTCTTTTGGGCAGAATGCCAGTAGAGTGATCTGATCGTCTGTCCTACATTTACGCTGAATTTCATTTTCTCTCTTCTATTTTTAATTTGGTTATATAATGTTTCAGGTCAGAACCATTGTAACAGAGACTGACTTCAGTATCGATGAGTTGGAGGAGCTCTACGTGCTCTTCAAGGTGAGTTAAAGACAAATCCAGTGACTATAGATTTAAGCTGTGCTTACAATTTGCTTATACCACAGGTCTGTGTAGTAGAGGTGGGCCGATCGCTGCAAATCAGTAACATTGATACTAATACTGGTATTGGATTGATACTAGTGCAATAGGATCAATACTTTGTTTCTCTCCAAGTTCAGTATGTAGTCCACTGAATTGTGTTAAATACATTAATCTTTAGAGGGGGTGGTGAAAAAATACACCTCAAACATGCACTATGAAAAATGTCTCAAGCTTTTTTTGACGACTGTCACGTCCATTGTATTTGTAACCTGTAGCACTGGCTACAGTTGACCCAATGAGCTTTAGAGACAGATACATTTACACTTAAAGTCTCCGATAAACTCAGGTTCAAAATACATGAGAAGGTATAAGATGTGTGGGGTTTTTTTTGGGGGGGGGTTTATTAACTAATTATCGTTTCATTTTTAACTCCTCTTCATAATTTCTTTAGGCGGAGCACCTAACCAGCTGTTACTGGGGCGGCAGCAGCAACCCCACAGAGCGCCATGACCCCAGCCTGCCGTACCTGGAGCAGTACCGCATCGACGTGGAGCAGTTTAAGGGTCTCTTCAACCTGCTGTTCCCTTGGGCCAATGGAGCCCATTCGGAGCCCCTGGCTGTACGCTTCTTCCGTCTTCTTGACCAAAATGCAGATGCCCTCATCAACTTTAGAGAGTTTATCACCGGTTTGGGTAGGTACAGTAAGCTTTTAATCAATTCTTATTTTTCTCAATATTATCTCTATACAGTTAACAGCTTATAACATGACTGATGATGTTCAGCTAGCAAATTGTTTTTGTAATTTGGAGGTAGTTGGAGGTGTAATGTGGCAGATCTCTAAAGCTTTTGGTTGTTTGTAGGTGTTCTGTGTCACGGGGACCTCACTGAGAAGCTAAAGCTGCTCTACAAGATGCATGTCCTCCCTGGTGAGTGTGTTTGAATTCATTGTGGTGACCTTAGAAGGTCTAAAAATGATTTCACACTAGCTGTACAGAAAATGGGAAAGAGAACTGGTTATGCTTCTTGATTTATGTGTTTTGTTTTGTTTTTTCTCTCCATTCACTGTGGAAATTGCTTTTTTTTTAAAGGGCCCGCTTTAAGAAACCCCCTGTTGATATAAATTATACCCTGAAAGCTTTTAGCTGAATGCACCCTTATTTCTGGATTTTCATAACATTTTGTCATAGAAACCAAAGGTCCATTATTCCCTCATTTAACTAGTCTGGAGCAGTTGTTTTAAGCTTTTATTGTCTGATCCCACATGTTGAGGATATCAAGTTGAATTCTAAATCCTAACTTCTTTAACAGAAATGACTCATGAACAAGAAGAACCCGACTCTGCATTTGAAGCCACTCAGTACTTTTTTGAAGACATCACTCCGGAAACATCCGTCGGTGAGGTTTCGTTCTTTTCGTTGGGATTTAGATTTGTTTTGTTTTTGCGTGAGGAATTATGCTACATAATGATGATAACTTGGCGTGGTTCTCATGATATTTGCACGAGTGAAACTTCTGTTGTGGTTATGCTTAGTCACGTGATCCTCACATCATGTGATTTGCAAATGATAGTGTGGTTGTATTTTCTTTGGCACCACAGGCTTTGGATGCACGTTGTGCACACTGACCGTTATGAAGGAACAGCAACACAAATGAAAGTTTACACGTGTGTTTCAGCAGGTGGAGCATCCATTAAGTTGCCCCAGTTACAATCTATTAGATCAAAAGTTGTTGGGCGTAGGAAAAAACTGCTGTATAAATGCATGTGAATGAGGCTTGTAGTAAGAAAGCACAACAAGCTCAAATAGAGTAGAAAAGCGCTAAATAAGAACTATACAACTGCGTGAGTGAGTGAAGGTCCACAGCATGATGCTGTTTTTGAATATGTTGAGCATGAGTCTCTTAGCTATTATGAAGTTTAGAGAAGTAAACAGGCGCAGATCAAATCTGTGGTCAAATTACTTGGTGGTAACTTTCTAGTGCGTATACTTTTCTGCAGTCTTGTGAAAAAGAGTTTCCATCGGCCTCTATGCAGTTCTGTAAAATAAGAAGTTTTGTTAATGCAGTGCCGTAGAAAAAGGCTGAAAAGTGTAGCTTGTCTGGAAGGGTTGCCAGGAGAAAGCCTCTTTATCTCTAAACAGAATATGACACAATGACTTAGGTTTGCAAAGGTCGATCTGAACAAACTGCAAGAGTCCTGGAACAAAGTCCTTTGATACCATGTTTAACGAAAGCCAATCAGATCATATGAGCAAAAACCCTTCATACAAACTGCCAAGCACGGTGGTGGAAAACTGATGATCTCAGTTTGTTTAGCAGCAGCAGGACCATAGCACCTTGTAGTATGTAGTATTGTAGACCCAAATGTGAGGCTGTCTGTGTGACAGCCAAAGCTTGTCTGAAATTAAGTCATGCAACAGCACAATGACCCCCAAGCACAGCAGAAAATCTACAACAGACTGACTGAAAAAGAAAAGAATCAAGGAGTCACAATGGCTCAGTCAAACTCTGGACTACAAATGCTGCTGCATGCTTTAAAATATAAATAAATTAGAATTTGTAATCAGACAACTGTTTGACCTCAACCTTCCTCTTTCTTCTCAGGCCATGACTCAAAGTGCAGAAATGAGAAGGATGATGGTTTTGTCAGAGTGACATTCAAAACTGAGAAAGGTAAATAACATGGTCACATGTATTACTGCATATAGGTCTGAATGTGTTATTCATGCTTTTCTTCCATGACCACGTTGAAAGGACTCTTAGATTTTCCTTTAAAAAAAGTATGATTTAAGCTGGTGAACGATCACATTCTTTGTCCATTTCTGCAGTGAAGAAACTGAACACTCCTGATTACCGCCATTACCTGAAACTGTGGAACCAGGAGATGAGACCTAAACGGGAAAACACAAAAGACCTGCCGAAACTGAACCAGGTGAGACTTCATTTGCTGCACAGATTACTCAGCAGCGTGAAGACACAGCCATCAGTGACCTGTTTTTAATGTTTCTGTCCTGCAGAGCCAGTTCATCGAGCTTTGCAAGACCCTTTACAGCATGTTCAGTGAAGATGTGGCAGAGCAAGAGCTCTATCACGCTACAGCAACGGTCACCAGTCTGCTGCTGGAAATGGGAGAGGTGGGAAAGCTCTTCTCCTCCTCTTTTAGAAAGGACCACAACCAGGAGGGGAACTCGGAGCCGAGCGTGTGCATGAGAGACGTTTTAGATCCTAAAGGCACCCAGGAGGTCCAGGAGCTGGGGGACATTTTTGTCCCTGCAGGTCTTGAGAATAAGCCGAGCCCCTGTGAGGAGGGAAAGGGGGATGAAGACAGCGAGCAGCTGCCCCCTATGCAAGACATCAAGCTTGAGGACTCGTCCCCTAAAGACACGGGCACTTCCTCGGCTATGCTCATCTCAGACGACGAAACCAAAGATGACACTTCAATGTCATCTTACTCGGTGCTCAGCGCGGGCTCTCACGAGATGGACGAGAAGCTGCAGTGCGAGGACATCGCGGACGACACAGTGCTGGTGCGCAGCGACGGCGGCTCCAACGGCGAGAGAAGCAACCGGCCTCTCGGCGGGGGGCCTCACGACAGAGGCCTGCCTCACAGCACGAGCATCGACAAAGACTGGGCCATCACGTTCGAGCAGTTCCTGGCTTCCGTCCTCACCGAGCAGGCTCTCGTGCGGTACTTTGAGAAGCCAGTGGACGTGGCCGCTCGCATAACCAACGCCAAGAATGCCAAGAAAGTCGGGCGCCCCCTGTTGTCAACAAGTGACTATGAGATCTCGCTGTCTGGGTGAGGAGTTATCACTAAAGAACTGTCCTAAAAGGAAAACAAGAGTATAAATCAGTGGTGTTTTGTAAGGAGAATGAAGGTAAGCGTGTCTGTGTGTGTGTGTGTGTGAGTAATAGCTGAATGAATGGGACCAAAACCTCTCTTAGCAATGTATTTTAAAATAAATTAAAGACTTTTACAACAATCACTAGACTCAGTCCAGCTGAGAAGGAACAGAACATGCATATTACTGTTCGCTCAGATGAAATCCACGTGTACGTCGTAGCTGTACTTTATAAAATATCACGCATAGGTGTTAATACTGTAATCTCTATTACTCTTAGGCTATGTAGATGTAAATGTCAGTACAGTTCCAAACTGGGACATCAATAGTCTGCAGTGCGTACGATCACCTAACGTTATATCCGATCAAACTTGTTGCTTCCTTACTTTACGAATTCCATTGGCTGCTAATGAAAACATTTCTTTGTTTCTCAGTGGATGAAAATGTGAAAAACACAAAAGAAAACCCATGAAAATTCATAAGAGTGATTTTTTTCCTGAGTTTCCATGTAAACTCTTTTCAGCACCTCTATAAATTTAACACAGTGTGTCACTTTGGCAAATTTCGTATGCATATTTGTATTTTCTGTGATGTTAACTTTCAAAATACGGTCCTTTTAAAAGCCCCAGTTAATTTTATCCAGTTATAATAACTAGTAGGAACCAACCTGTATAATTAAACTAATAAAAATAATGATGGGGAAAGGAGAAAAATGATCCACATAAACAGTTTTTCTTTCTTTTTTTTAATTAAGAAGACATCCAGTCATGCCTCGTTACTACAGACAAAAGTGTTGGTCGATGGTTCAGGAAATCAAAAAAAGTTGTGTGTTCAAGGAAAATGATTAGTACACTAAAATGCCGTTAAGAGCCTGCACTCTCTTTATGTTTACAGCAAAATCCACTAAGATATGTTTCCCTGCCTTCAGGCTAGCTGTTTTGTTTTTGCTTTTTTAAAACTTTTTTATCTTTATGCTCTGTACATTTTTACGTTGCTTTTTTTTAAAATGAAAGTTCTTTTTTGTGAATACTTTCAATTGTAAACGCCCAGTGTTTAATTTATTACTCTGGGTTCTGATGCATTGTATATCACTCCATCCTATTAAAGTTACAGTTTGAATGGTTGAATGCTGCACAGTAAAATGCCTCCAGTCTTCTTTCTTCTTCTTTCACTGACCTCATATTGCTGAGCGCCTACAGTCTGAAAACAAGGAGTGATACTGCCACCTGGTGGAAGATTGGTTAACATGCTGATCTCCATTAATCCATCCTGAACACCAACTGCATCGTCAAAGGGCTGTTCATACACTCGCTGAACACTTTATTAGGTATCCTAGTACCGGTTTAGATCCCCTTTGGTCTTTAGAGCTGCCTCAGTTCTTCATGACAGAGATTCAAGAATGTGCTGGAAACATTCCTCACAGATTTTGGTTTATGTTGAGATGATGGCATCACACAGCTGATCCATGATCTGAGTCTTTTGTTCCACCTAATCCCAAAGTTGCTCTGCTGAACTGAACTTTGGTGACTGTGAAGCACAGTAAAGTCTGGCATTTCTGACCAGAGAACTGCTGCTCGCTGAATTTTTTTTTTTTATCTGCAAAAATTAGGCTGTGTGGGGAAAATTGCTGTAGACCAGCAGTTCCTGAAATACTGTTGGTAACAGATTACTGTACTACTCTGTGCAGCTGGATTGTTCAGTGTTTTTGATTGTCTGTGGTGAAAGAGTACATGAATGTGTACTCTTTTACTCAGTTACAGTTCGCCTCTTTCTCCCTCCTGGACCGCACACTGTGGGGCTGTGGCCTAGGTTAACCAATCACAGCTCACCGAGCTCATTTACAGCAGGACTTTCTGCTGATTGTGAGGATTGTCTCTTCTCAGACAAATGATAGAGCTATAAATAATTAATCTATTAGAATTTGTTTTCTTCAGGCTCTTCAAATACATTTTAATTGTATTTTCTTACACTCCCTCTAATGTTCACCATCATAAGTGTATGTATACACATGTTCGGGCATTTCAGCTGTGCTTTATAATTATCTTATATAGGGAGGAACAGAAAAGGCTTGAGTTTCTCCATTCGGTCTATTTATCTAACTCGACCCAACATTTTTTAATCTGCAGTGTTTATTATTAGTGTACGTTTTACATCGCCATTACTTTTTGCAATTTCATGCCTTTTCATGCCACGGTTAGCACTGTTGCCTCACAGCAGTAAGTTCCTGGGGCTTCTCTGTGTGGAGATGTTCTGTGGGTTCTCTGTTTTCCCCTCACAGACATGTGTGGGGTTAAGCTCACCAGGGATTGTAACTTCACTGAATTGCTATCGGTCTGTGATAGCCCTGTGTCACACTGTCCAGGGCAGGGGTGGGCAATTCCAGGCCCCGAGGGCCGGTGTCCTGCAGGTTTTAGATCTCACCTTGGGTCAACACACCTGAATCACATGGTTAGTTCGTTACCAGGCCTCTGGAGAACTTCAGGAGCTAATTTAGCCATTTAAATCAGCTGTGTTGGTTCAAGGACACATCTTTTTGGACAAAACCTACAGGTACACCGGCCCTCGAGGCCTGGAGTTGCCCACCCCTGGTCCAGGGTATACCCTGCATCTTGCCCTGAGTATCCTGGGTTAGGCTCCAGTCCCTCCTGTAATGATGAAATGCAGATATAAGCTCTCTAAATATAGAGATGTATCTGTAAGCTCTCTGAACCTCACCGTTTAAACAAAAAAGGGCTGAATTGAACTGGAAATACTCGGTGTAACTATAAGTATTGCAGTTTAATACAACACTGCAATGAATCGTTGTTTAGCATTTAATGAAGGTTGTTAAGCTTTAGTTGAAACAGTTTTTCAGGGGTATTTATTCAGTCTTGTAGAGGGTAGTTTGTGGTGTGCTCAAACCAATATGCAGAAAAAATGTTTAAAAACTAAAAATAATTTAATGACAAAAGAGATCTGATGATTATAAACTTAATGGCGATAGTTTTAACATAGGGCTGTCGAATGGGACAGCATTAGTAAACGTTATGTGGGAATAATTCTCAATGTTTTTCTTGTCTTTGCTCTTTTTCTAAGAATCTACATTTTCCATACTGTTACGTACATACACCATGTGTGATGTAATGAACAGGAGCGACTGCTGTCAAACTGCTGAGAGGCCAAACATGGTGTGATGTAAAGTTCTTATCAGCTTCACTGTGAACTTCAGTCGCCAGCTGACGTCACCACACTCCCACTTCTGCCCCCTGGCCCAAAAAAGCACATCTTTAACATGAAATGTAAAAGCTGTTAGACTGAGACAGATAATAGAAATCATAAGTGAGGGGTAACAGAGCAAAAACTGTATGACGCAACAATGCTGCTGATAGCACAGAGGGGTAATTTGCTGTGAGGCTCGACCATAAAGTCTGTGGAACAGATCTTGATTTAGCCGGTCAGCTCCGAACGCTCTTGATCACAAGCTTTTTGCTGTCATTGGCTGAGAGGGGAGACGAGCCTCTGGTGAACCCTGATACCGATCTGTTATCGCTGCTGCTTGTGGCACACAGTTCATCTGAACAGTTAAATAATTCTTGAGACAATATTAAAGTCTGTTACAGATCCTGGATAGAAGAAAAATCCGCTGATAAACAAATTCTACCAAGTGAAATGAAAGAAAATGCACACTCCACAGACTATATTTGAAAGCATGAACATAACGTTTAGAAAGATCGTCATCAGTTAATGACACCTGTGGAAATTTGGATGGAAATAATCGTCAGTTTTACACACCCAAAAAACGGGGACGTTATATGGTTGTTTTTCTGTGTGAGGTGACTTGAACATTGACTTTCTGACAGTCTGTGGACTTTGAGTTGACCCAGGTGTACAGGAGTACACAGTAACGCCTCTCCGAGGATGTCATAAAAACGCCAGCCAGAAAACATAAAACCACAGCAAATGATGAGTCTTTCCTTCCTGCTGAGTGGGGCCCGGTGTGGATTTTAATCTGACCAATCGCATCCTGCTCGGTACCAAAAAATCCACCCGAGGATCAAAAGGAAATTTTAATTTCGGATCATGTAAGTGTGTTTCATGTCTTGAGCATCAGTCCACTTTGATTATTGATTAACCTTTCATTTAAACAGACAAATGATTTGTACAAGAGGTTAATGTTTATGTGGTTGCTTTCTAGAAGAGAATCTTACACTGATTTTTTTTTTTTTTGTGTGTGTGTTTTAATTGGTATTTCTGTGCGTGGATGCGTACCTGTCGTCCCAGCAGTAGGAAACATGGTAGGACTTAAACCCTCAGACGTTCCTCCTCCTTTGGGTGTGAAGATGGCGAGTGCTGGCGCAGCAGCCTGTATAGCCGACATGGTCACATTCCCTCTGGACACAGCCAAAGTCAGACTACAGGTATTAACTGTGCTATCAATATGATCTTTAGCCGGTCTTGCTTTGCTGTAGCCTACTGTGGGACACAACGTGATGTTTGCCTCATTGACGAAGAAGTCAACTTTGTCCACTTCAGCACCCTTCAGTCAAACTGAACCGTTTGGTCTTAAGCTTTCTGCTGCTGCTCTGTAAAGCTGGTTTTAACTTTGAGGACAATGTGTGACCCCAGATTCAAGGAGAGAAGAAGGCAGTGGGGGACATCCGCTACAGAGGGGTGTTTGGGACCATCAGCACCATGATCCGAACAGAAGGGCCCAAGTCTCTGTATAATGGTCTGGTGGCTGGGCTGCAGAGACAGCTGTGCTTTGCCTCCGTCAGAATCGGCCTCTATGACAACGTTAAAAATTTCTACACCGGTGGCAAAGACAGTAAGTTGTTGCCTTTTCATTTATTTTTTGGTTAAGTTAAACCTTCATAATTGTTCTTACTGGTGACAGTCGTGATTTCGAGATTTAATATCCAGCTGTCAAAAATCCAAGATGTTTATCAGATAGATGCAGTCGGTCTTATATTCCCTTAGATAAGGAATTCAGATGAAGGAAAGCTTCATTTTAAAAATAAAAAAGTGGGGAGAGTGAAGGAAGGCTATGTCTTGCAGACAAACATGCAATAGATAATTTACGCAGAACAGAGGCTTTTCAAATCTGATAAGTTAAACAAGATTTAGGGAAAGTGTTATTTCTCTCTTGAAAGCGATAAAGGATTCTCACAGTCTGGGTTGTTGAATCCGTTTCTTATCTTCATTGTTAAAACTGATACTAAAATTAGAAGTTCTCAAGCCTGTTATTAAAATAACTGAGTCTTTCCTTCTCTCCAGACCCTAGTGTACTGGTACGTATCCTGGCTGGCTGCACCACAGGTGCCATGGCGGTGTCCTTTGCGCAGCCCACCGATGTGGTCAAGGTTCGATTCCAAGCTCAGATGAATCTGGACGGAGTGGCCCGCCGCTACAGCAGCACCATGCAGGCTTACAGACACATCTTCCAACACGAGGGCCTGCGTGGGCTCTGGAAAGGTACATTCTTTGAGTGTTGCCCATTATTTAAAAAAGACAAACCATAACATCCTTTATCAGTAATGATTAAAGTATCCGTTTCCCTCAGGAACATTACCCAACATCACAAGAAACGCCCTGGTAAACTGCACAGAGCTGGTTACATACGACCTGATAAAGGAGGCCATCCTTAGACACAAGCTGTTGTCAGGTGAGGTCAGCTCACGGTTGTTTGCCTGAGCTACACAAACCCACACACACACATTCACAAAAACAGAGTCCCCGGGAGACTGCTGATTGGGCAAAAAATCCACACACCCTCTCACCTCTTTAACTGATACCAGCACAACAGGCTCCTACAGTACAGGACACGGTGTATTTTCTCTTTATGGTGCAGTGAGTACAATAGCAATATATTAGCATTTATCTCTAGAACTTATATTGCCCCATTCAGACGGTTGCACCATCCACTGACATGTTTTTCTGTGTCGCACAGCTGAGAATAAAGACCGTATTGTAATCTTTTCCCCAACTCTGTCCTCAGACAATCTGCCGTGCCACTTTGTGTCTGCGTTTGGCGCCGGCTTCGTTACCACAGTGATCGCCTCCCCAGTAGACGTGGTAAAGACGAGATACATGAACTCACCCCCGGGCCAGTATAAGAGCGCCGTTAACTGTGCCTGGACCATGTTAACTAAAGAGGGGCCAACAGCATTCTACAAAGGGTAAGCCTCTTCACCTGCGCCGCCCACGACAAACTCTTCAAGAGATCCAAATATCGATAGTATCGATACTTTTATATCCTTCACGTTCAGTTTGGAGCCCACTGAATTAAATCGGGATAAAAGGAAAAATATTCTTCAGGCATACAATATGAAAAATGTCTGAGTGTTTTTGTGTTGACTGATCCTTCTACTCTATAGCGCCTTTAAAAAAAAAAAAAAAAAGGTGAAATGAGAGGTGTGTTAACTCATTAATGAGTAAAGTAATGCAGTGGTCATTAAAAATTGATGATTCATCTCATAAATCATTACTATGCTCTCTTCTAAATAACATGACATAAGTTAAAAGTATTGGTATCGGCAATACTGGCCTTGGTATCGGTATCAATCCAAAAAAAATTGCAGCATTGCATGACACACAATTTCATTTTTTCACTCTTCACTTTTTCCATTTTGTAGATTCGTGCCCTCATTCCTGAGGTTGGGATCGTGGAACATCGTGATGTTCGTCTCCTTCGAACAAATCAAAAGAGCCATGATGGTCACAAAGCAGAGGATCGAAGTGGTTAATTGAGATTCCTCAAAGTTTGACTGTATTACCTGAACCACAACCGGACTGGCACCTGAATGAGGAAACCCTAGTAACAATAATTTCTTTTGTTAGCCTTATTTAACAAATCCACTGTCCTGTGGTGAGAAAGGCGGAAATCCTTTGTTGAAAAAGGATCGCCTCCTGAAAAAGTATTGACTTTATGTGCATGAGACACAGCCGTCTCCTTTTATATTTATAATTTGCCACAGTGAGCCCATTCCAGATGTCATGGATGGGAATATTACAGAAACATGCCAAGTTTGCACTGAGCCCTGTATGACTAAACCTGTCAGTTTTATGTTAGCTAGCTTAAAGCAGTGTGCCTTTACACTGAATGACTGGTACCCATAATAAAGCATAAAAGGATGTGTTTATGCAGGTCCTGAATTTACTAGACTTGTTTTACACAAACTGTTGTTGTTTGTTTTTGCCTTTTAAACACATGGACATGAAGAACATTTCAAAACAAATCTGCATTTACTAACTTGGAGTGAGTGAGATGTGAGTCGTTACATACATTCCTCAAATGCAAACCCACGGCATAAAAAGATCAGGTCATAAAAATTCAGCATCAGTCTAAAGATACACAACGTTATGAAAACAGGAGCTTAGTATAGTTTAGAGTACCACATCACTAACAGTACATTTTACAGTACAGATCAATGACATCAGTGGGGACACGTTAAATCATGCAAGACTTTTAAGCTGACAGCACCACAAGAGGAAAAATAAAGTGGAAATCACTCCTCACATCAAGTTTTAGCCATTATCTCTTAACATAAACTTCACATTCCTGAGCAGGACTTCTGTCCTTTCCTGTCTTTAAATATAACAATTTGGCTGCTTGCTCACTCAAAGTGCTTAAAGCCTCACAAAACGACGGATCCATTACTTTCTCTACAGTCCTCTTTGTGATCGAAAGCCCTCTGGAATGGTTGTTTTTGAGGTACAGGGCGTTGGATTTGTGCTCAGTTTGAGAAACTTTAAATATCATTACAACAATGATACGTGTGTTATGAATGAACCACAAAACCAAACACAAGAGGATTTATTGGTCTGGATCTTGTCTGGAGGGGCCGAACAGTATTCAGTCTGCGTTTACGGTTTTAATGCTCAGCTACGTTTACGAGGAACTTTCCTGCTTCTCCTTCTACCAATCGTAACATCGTGAAAAACGCTTTTAGTTCTTGGAGCCGACAGTCAATGTGAGACACACATCAGGGTCCTGTAGGTGTGTCCTGACTATGTTATGGAATTTTTCTCTGTATTGGTTGAATTGCATGATGCTCTCGGGTTCTTCTGCCACCCAGAACTTATCGAATTCATACGCCAGATAGCCTGTAAGGAGGAAAGACACATTTTTGAAAAATTTACCTTCTATCAGAAAATGTTTTTGTTTGTATACACTCACCAGGCAACTTCCTTAAATACACCTGTTCAACTGCTCATTACTGCATATTTAATTGGCTGATCACATGGCAGCAACTCAATTAGGCATGTAGACATGCTCCAAGTGGCCTACTGAAGTTCAAATTGTGACTTAAGTGACTTTTTAAGTGACTTTAAATGTGAACTGGATAGCAGTGCCAGATGGACTGGTCTGTTTCAGAAACTGCTGATCTGCTGGGATTTTTCCACACAACCATCTTTGAGTTTAAAAGGGAGGAAATATTCAGGGGTCACCAAAATTGGACAACAGAAGAAGATTGGAAAATGTCGCCTGATCTGATGAGTCTCGATTTCTGCTGCAACATTCAGAACTTGGCATAAATACCATGAACGTTTGGATCCCACCTCAGGCTGCTGCTGGTGGTGTCATATTTCCTTGGCACATTTTCTTGGCTCCTTTGTACCAGCTGGGCATCATCCAAACACCACAACCTACCTGAGTATTATTCCTGACCATGTCCACCCCATTATGATCACAGCGTTCCCATCTACTGATGGCTGCTTCCAGCAGATAACACATTATGACACAAAGCTCAGACCATCTCAAAGTGGCTTCTTACACATGACATTGAGGTCACTGTACAAAAATCCACAGTCACTATCACAGTCACACTGGCATCATGGACGTATTTTCAACAAATCTGCAACAACTGTGTGACGCCATCATGTCAATATGGGCCAAAATCTAAGAAATGTTTCCAGCACTTCATTGCCATGAAGAATTACAGCAGCTGTGAAGCCAGAGAGGGGTCCAACCCAAGATTAGCAATCTTGAGACTGCACCTAATGAAGCCACCGGTGAGTGTATAATCAGACGCACAGAACAAACAGCAGTGTGATTCGACTACTCACAGTACAGCTGATGAAAGTGCTGCAGCTCAGGCGTGCCCTGCACTGCGTTGTAGAAATGTGGTTTCAAAGCGCCACTCTTTAGCAGGCTGTAAGCCATCTCTGTCAAGTTGATCCCAACTATTGCATAGGAATACCTTTAAAAAACAAAAAAGTATAAAGTGCACCGTAGAAATGACATACTGTGCATATGGAAAACGTAATTTCAAAAAATGAATAAAGTCTACATCATGCGACACAAAACACCAATGGAAGCTATATGAATCGAAGGTCTCTTACCCTAGTTTAGGATGGTTTGCATGAGACAGCACCTGCCGAGCCTCCGCTGTGTAGTTTTCACTGAAAAAACTGCAAAGAGCCAAACAAATTAAGAGTTTATTTACGGTCTCTTTTTAACCAATAAACATGACGTCAAACAGAGTCTGCATGATTAAACATGTTGAGGTCACATCATTCTGACCTACAGATTTTAAAAATAAAGTCAATGTGTGTTTGACTGGTGCTGCTTTAATAATCTGACACATCGCTTGTCATTTTGTGTCCTCGTCCTCATCAGTCGAAAGAACAAGTGAAACGAGCGACTGACGTGTTGGGGGTTGCCTTTAAAGTCCTTCAGCCTCAAAGTCAAGCCTGTCTGACATCCTGTCATGCTCTCTTTGTCCCGTTGAATACTGGTTCTGCTGGCTCATTATTCAATACTTGGAGGAGGAGGTGTTATGACAGTGCACTGACTGTTTCTTTTTATAATCCTCATTAACGTTCTCTTCTTTTCTTTTAAACCCTTCCTACAGCTGACTGGCTGTAGAAGCCAACCTGCATGCATTTAAAGTCAGAGGTGGTGAAACAGCCACCTCTACTCCATCAGCACCACTTTTGTCTTTAGTCGCTATCTCTAGCATTGTTTAATTATTTTTCGCTGAGTTGGGAGTTACTGACAGTCCTTCTTTTCAGTCTTTGTTTCAAATATTATTTTATAGGTGAAGCCTGAATCTTGTTGGTTCAAAGCCCTCTCCTTCTTGTGTTTGTTTCTGCCGGGGCTCCCATCTACCTTACTTGGTGAGGTTTTGTGAGTAATTATTGTTGTACCCTAAAAATTATCTGTTGGGTTACACTGAGCCATGGATTTGGAGTGGAATAGTGTACCTTATACGTACCCTTTGAGCTGTATCTACAACCACCTTTCATAATCTGTGTAAGGTAATTAAAAGTATTTCTCATCAAAACTTGAGTGGAATATAATCTTAGGATAAGTACTGTTGTCGCTTCTTGTGTGTGGATTGGTTTAATCATTAGAGCCTACCAAATATAAACATTCAGCAAATTCAGCCAAAAAGCACCTGATGGGGGAAAAAATGTTTCCAAGAATCCTCAAATTTCATTACAAAACCTATAAGAGCTGATGTGTGTCAAAGTTCATGCATCTATAATCACACAGATTGCACAAATATGACCTGCATAACAGGCGTTCTGTTTACTGTCCAAAAAACAGAAACGTCACAGATTAGACTTTGCCAATAGGTACAGAGGCAAAGACCAGGACTTTAGTGTGCTGTGGACACACTGATCAAAGAGAGAGTGGTTGGGGCAAAAAAAAAAAAAAAGTACACATGTTTTGTGCTGACCAATAGTGTCTTCTTGGGAAAAGAGCATAAACTGTGAAAACCTTTCTGAGAACTTTGTGGTCTCAGAAAGTGGGCAGGTTGCAGTTCTTGATTCAACTATGACAGAGTTCTTCAACATAAAGCGAGGCCAAAACCAGAAGTGGACCTTATAAAAGGATGATGATTCTAAGTAAACGAGTAAATCCACCAAATAATGTAATAATGTCAGACAGAGGAGAAATGGAGCGTTCTGGAACGGCCTAGAAAAAACACAGAGGACTGTGGGGGTTTTTTGGCAAATATTTTTGTAAAATCGCAACATTTTTGGTGTGTACATAAATGATACACGACAAGTTCACATCCCCCAAAAATTCAGAACTTCGTGTTGTTGTTTTTTTTGCAATGAACTCGATGTTTGAAGGCCTTTACACTGGTACTGTACTCACACGAGGTTGATCAGCCCCAGCAGGCCCATCCCTCTGAAGTCAGTCTTGGGGTCCTCCCCTTGGAATCCAATGTCTCCCCACTGTTTAGTTATCCTGGACTCCAGCTTGACTGTTGGCATCAAAAGGTCCCAAAGCTAAACACACACACACACACACGATCAAATCCGTCCACTACAATAACTTGGAAGTACAACGATTCCTAATATGACCTTGTGCCAGCATTTTAGACTCCCATCCAACAGCTTACAGTGTTTCTATGCTGATGTGATGTTAGACTGTGGTATTATCTTTACTATGTCAATCGATGTTTAAAAAAAAAATCCTAAATGCTACTTTTAGTAATGTGCAGAAATAATAATAAAACACATTTTTCCTTAGTTTACAAATCTTGGTTCAAGTCTCATCTTAGCAGAAAGCCTGTGCATATGGACACAGCTTCACTGCTATTGCTCTAGGAGCAGGAATCCATACCTTCAAAAGCATGGCCTCGTGTTCAGGGTTGTCTGAGCTGAAGACTTCCTTTCTCAAGTCTTCTACAGATATATACAAGCTGCTATATCCTGTTATCTGCAGCAGGCAGATGTTGAGGCTCTCTTTGAACCTGCAACGGAAGATCAATTCAATCACATTCAAAAATCACTCTTACATCAAAGAATTGCAGCTGACAGGCAAAGTAACCTTACTTGGGATCTTTTGCAGGTTTGATGTTCTTCACTTTCATAATTTGATCCACGCATTGCTCTAAGCTATCCTTAGTGGTTTCCAACACTCCTCTTAAAACCTGCAGAGGAAGAGTGCATGCTAAAGTTATAACACAGAGAGCTACCAGACAGAAATCTGGCACAAATGCTTTGAGGTCATTTACAACCACAGTGAAAATAACTGTTTTTTCAAAGTCAACCTCAGAAAAAGAAAAAGATGACACAGCTAATCTCTTCTTGCACCTGGACAGACTATTGATCTGAAAATGCTTACAAAGCCATATACACAAGCATGACATGTGTAATCAGTTCACCTAAACTTGGCTAGGGTAGTGAAAGATAAAGCAATGATTAAACTCAGGGGATATACTGCGCAATAAAAGATAAAGAGGTCAATAGTGAAGGAAAGTGTGATTCCTTTCCACATCTGTGGGCTTGGAAAGCTTTCAGATTACTTGAAAATCCACAATGCTCCAGTCCTGAGGAGTTTATTACACATATCTACACATTCTTAGTCTCCAAATATTCAATATTTTTTCAAATGTTTGACACTTAACATCTTTTACTGGCCTGACAGTGCTAAAAGTGATGAGATAACAGATTTTATTTATGACAGTGCTGAAACGTAAACTGGAAAAGAGTCCTAAAAAACACACACGCACGCCTATAAAAGCTATTTCTGCTTTAGCTTTTAAGAATGTGAGTCTTTTAAAAATAAAAAAAGAGCAATTACTGTCTTGCAAAATGTATTTAAACTGTTGTTTGCCTTTTGGCTGACAGCACTTGGATTTTCTTTGTACCGGTTTGTACATCGGCACCTAATATATTAACTTTTTTTCCATTATGGCCTGTATCAAATAACTACTAACAACTAAATTTAAACTAAATGTTGTAAAAAAATGCACATCTGATACAAAGATCATCAACGATATTTGATTTCAGCCACATGAAAACAAAATCAGACAAACACACCCCCAGCATTAAAGAGCTGCAACAGGAAATCAGAGGAGCTGAACAGATTATCAGGATCATTGCCAATTAATGTTTGTGCAGACCCACCGTTTATCTTTTAACAATATAAAACAATTAGCTCAGAACTACTGAAGGTAAGCCCGAAAGAAAAGCCAACAGTGGTAGAAGGTTCTTACCTTGTTCTTTGATGACTGAAGAGAGTACTCTGCAGGAGGACACAAGAAGCACATTAACACTGCAGAGAAAATGTGTACTAGGATGCAGACGTAGAGCAGATTTGGGGTGATTTAACGCACCTGCTTTTGTAGTCCTTGCTGCCCCTGGCTTGTGTCCAGAGCATATTCTCTGCAGCTCACATGTCCCCGTTACTTGTCTGATGAGCCATTTCAACCAGTATCTCAGGAAGGATGTGTAGACATACTCCCAGATATATCCAAACATGTTCTAGGACATAAACAGGGAAAGGTTCACAGATTACTACGGTGCGAGAAATATCCTGAAGACCCGAGGACCACAAAACTATTCTGGAGTGTAAGTTAACAGAGGTGGAGGAAGTACAGCTTTCATTATATTAAAACCACCACCTTGTACAAGAACAAACCCTGTGATGAAGTTTTACTTAGATAATCACATTTCAGAATTCAAATAGCTTTTATTAGTAAGAGTGAAAGGGAAGGTTCACAATATGCAGTGAGTCCTGCGATGATGTACGGTTTAGTGGCGATAATTAAAAGATAGAAGGCAGAGCTGAAGATGTTAAGGTTTTCATTGGGAGTGACCAGAATGGACCAGATTAGCAATGAGCACATCAGTACATCTGGGTTTTAGCGGTTTGGAGACAGAGATAGACAGGCAAGCCTGAGATGGTTTGGACATATGCAGAGGAGGGAAAAATTATGTTAAAGATGGAGCTGCTCAGGCACAAGAAAACAGGAATGCCACAGAGTAGATTCATGAAGTAGCGAAGGAGAACATGCAGAGGGTTGGGTGTGACAAAGGCATCTACTAAAAGGAAAAGCAGAAAGATGCAGGCAACATGTCTGTATTCGTGTTTACCTAAAGTATAAATGAAAAAATAAACTAAGAAGCTAAATTATTAGTGCATTGGTGTGGTTACAGCTCATTAAGCAGAAGCTAATCTAATGCAGTTTTTTGTTTTGTTTTCAATGAAAGAGGGCACTTTTTACAACACGATCCAGTCTTATTCTGAAGCACTAAACGGCATCAAACTGAGAACAGCTTCTTATTTTTGTCCTCCCTTCCGCATACACGAGCAGATTATTACTTCGATTTTGATTTATTTACATAGCGATAACGTTTGGCTCAAGGTACTGTAAGATAAGACCCTACAGTATTGGAGCAATCAAGCAACTATGAGCAAACACTTTTGTGACAGTCTGAGGGAGACAGGACAAAAGGTACACTATGGGAGAGAGAACACACAAATTTAAGGACAAGCACTATATAAAAATTTGGGGAGTGAAAAGAGGTGAGTGAAGAAGAAGTGCTGAGTTTATCACATGAGGTCCTACAGCAGTCTGGGCCTGTTGCAGCATCACTAAGGAATACGTCAGTGATAGCTGATCCAGCCCTAAATATAACCTTTATGAAAAAGAACATTTTTAAGTCTAATCTTTATTATTATTAATATGTTTGTTGTTGTTGTTTTTATGGACATGGAGTATATTGTGTTCAATTGATATATGTTAGTGCTAAAATACACAATTTAACCAACACTTTTATGACACAGTGAATAAATGCACGTGAATATTACAGGCAAATAAGTTATTCCAACACCTCTAACTTATATTGAACTTTGGATTTGATGGATTTTGGTTCCTGAGTTGGACTCATGTTGCAGATGCACTTCACTGCCGTCTGTCACAGTGACAGTGGCGGTGACCACGTTTTTGGAGCCACTGAGGAAGTACTCTGCTACAAGCAGAGTAATCTATTGCTCAGTGCAAGACATGATTAGTTAATCGTGGGTCATCGCTAAATGCGAATTAACATCAAACAATAAAAGCGCCGAGTGGGTATTAGAGAAGAGCCCACGCTCCTACAGCCAAAACAATGGCTAGCACTGATGCTAATGCTAAGTTCGGACATACGTGGTCATTCAGTTTATTTACAGGCAGTCTGGGAGTTTAACGGGGCTTTTGAAAGCGGTGCATGTTGATGCTAGCGAAGCGGTAGTGAGCCACTTTTGATATTATTTACGTAAAGATGCATACCGGCTTCTAAATTCCCCCAAATGACCCGGTTCAGACAACAGGTTGTCATTGTCAATTCGTCTGACTGGTAGCTAGCAACACCACGCTAACCTACTTTAAGTTTCGTACGAGTAGCTGATGCGTTGGGCAATATTTACCGTGAGAGAGTGGTGATGTTCGTCTTACTCTCCAGTCGTAGGGAAAGCGATGCCAGACCCAGGATACAGTCTAACTTAGCCGCAGGCGGGTGGTAAGGTTAGCGGCGGTTCGCCTGACAACAGGCTGGCTGTGATGCGTTCACTGTCTATACAACTATACCGTCTATGCCACGCACACAGCTACACAAGTCTCCCAGGTGACACAAGACAGGCTCTTCTTTCTAACCAAGACTTAAACATTGTTTCTAAATGTTCAACTAAGAAGTTAAAACAATTAACAGTCCATGACACACCTCGAAACTTGGGTTGAATTTATCACTAAGAATTAATATCGGGATGTCTTTGAACACAGCATGATAGTTTCTAGTGCTGCTGCAGCGCCATCTACTGGCCGCAGTGGTCATGACTGCGCAGACAACTTCACAACTACACAGTCTAAAATTTGAACCAGACACGAAATTTCAGTTAAGTGTAATAATAACTTACTGGACTTAATAATAAAATGAGATCAAATATATAGAAAAGATCTTTAGTTTGAAATTTTCTCAATTTGATGAAATTTCATTCTAATAAAAATATGAAAGTAAAGATAATCTAAAAAAACAAAAACCTTCACTTGAAACTAAAGGAAACTAAACTGAAAACATAACTTTGAAATAAAAACAAATTTAAAAAAAACTAACTGAAATAACTCAGACAAGAAAATCCCAACTGCAGGTATAGTAGCTGGAAGCTAATCAGATAATCAGATATTGCATTTTCCAATATTAGCCACAAGATGATGCCAAATTCACAAAATGTGTGCTACACTGTCTATCATAGGACTGTTTATAGAAAACAGTCATATTATGCTGCTGATAATGGTCAACAAGCCTCCATTATTCCATTGTCCGTTCAATTTTTTTTAAATGGTGAAAACACACGGCACATAAAGACCCACCACTGTGTCACTTTATCGAAAGGGGCTGCACAAAAGCCCTCACCCTTACCCATTAATCTGCTTTATCGACAATGTATGCAGCCTATTCTGAGATGCTTACCAACGGTGCTCTCAGCTGTAATTAAGTCACAGTCTGCTTTCTCACCTAATCAGTCCCTCAGGGCTTTTAAAGGCAGGACGTCTATCACATACAATTACCGTACTGCAGTCCAAGCCCTGCCTCAGACCCAGGCTGTATTTAAATAAGGAATCCCCCCCACTAACACAGACTGTATTGACAGTATGATAGATCAGGGTGAATAAGAGAGTAGTCTATAATGCTACAATTTCGTTTTAACAACCCGGACAGACTTTGCACAAAATCTTTCAAAAGCCCTTCAGATTCGATGAAGTGCTTTAGAAAGTGGTAGGCTACTAAATGTTAGCGCTCTCTGTCAGTGCTGTTATCCACGAGGATGAGATGCAGAAGGGGTGTCACAAAACTAAAGCAAAGATCCAATGATGTCAGCAAGTACAACAACTCCTAAAAGACGAATCAAGTCAATAATATCACCTAAGGGGAGCCATACGAACGCGTTTGTATGGATCGCTGTCTCCGTGAGAAGGATGGCACTGTGTAAGTGCTTCCACAACTTTATACTGTCTTCGACATCAAAATTAAAACCAGGCTGGTTTCTGTATTTCTTGGTTTACTCATTCTGATCTACATTTTAATCTGCCGGTGATTACAAGAATTCGCTGTGAAAGTCATTTAAAACATGGGAAAATACTTGTTATAGTTTCCACAGCCCAAGGAGAGTAATCGAGACATCCTTGTTTAAATCTGTACACCTCCAGTGCAGGAGTTTCCACATTTTAAAATTCATGATCCTTTAAATTCCTCTTTGAGATTCATAACATTCCAGTGAGCTGTGAGCTTGCATAAAGTTATTAATGTTTCTCTGTCCTGATCAGCATTGCTGCTCTTTCGTATCTCTTATCATACATTTCACCAACCATCCATCCATTTATCCAGATGCCCCTACCTGAGTCTGGCTCTGCTTAAAAGCCAATTCTATTTCCCCACTTTCGCCAAAATGCTTGCTCGCAGATTCTCTCTAATATTCCAAAATCACCTTAAACGACAGTATAAAGCACATTGAGACACCTGTTACTGGATCGTCGTCTTCTTTATCATTACATTCATGTTAATGTTCAGGGGCAGGGACCCGTGTGTGTGGGATTTGTAACTACTGTGGAAAAAATGCACACTCTCGTGTAAAGTCAGAGTTAGCTTTATTGTCAATTCTGCAGTATGTACAACACACACACACAGGATCGAAATTTTGTAACCCTTGACCCACTGTGTGTTACTAGAACGAATCAAAGAATAGTTAAGAATATGAGATGCAGACGAAAATAAATACGTGATATCAAAGTATAGATATGAATTATATAAGATATATTAAAGCCTAAATATAATTACTGATGTCGATGTATAAAAATATAAAGCAGTGTAAAGCAGGCTCATTCATAATGAACAGTTATTTGGACAGAATCACTGATGTATTTTTTAACTACATGAGCCACATTTCTCTCCGTGTTATCAGCAAAGTGCAAAGTCTTACGCTGTCTCCGACTCATTTGCATAAGCACGTTGCAAACCACAGAAAATCTTTAATGCGATTTTTTCTGTAGTAATAGTTAATGACACCAATTGTAACCGACAGGCTCTTATTGTAGAGGCTCTTTATTCACCACATCTGCCGAAAGCACAGAGAAATATTTCTTCATTTTGAAAATAATGTAGATGTAAAATAAATGAACGCGATCTCGCTAAAGCATGCTCCAAAAAAGAACCGCATGAAAGTCGACCCATTTCTCAATAACACAAATGGGAGGAGAAAAACCAAAAACCTCTCCTCTTGGAATATTATGGTCTACGTTAGGAGGCAGAAAGCGCAGGGAACTAAAACTAATTAATTTCAGGACCAAGTGACCCTCCTGTGAAAGCCTGCGGCTGTTACAATGCTGCTTCCATTCGCATCTTCTCCACCCCTCCCCATTCATCCATTCATCTGGTTAACTCTGGATTGCCCTGCCAAGACCAGTTCAGTCTGGGATAGCGCACAAACCATGATCGGCTCGTCACATTTTTTTTCTTTTTGTTTTTGTAAGCACGAGCCAGCAGTGATGAAGACCTCGGAGTCAGCGGTGACTCATTGCGCACGATCAGTCAGTCAAGGTGCTTAAATTTTGTGCCTGACTGTGGTGGATCGATACCCCTAAGACCCATATTCTACGTGGAAGGCGTGGCTTGGTGTCATCGACACAGGCTGACTTTTCCATATTCATCCCTAGGTTTTGTTTTTTTTTCTTTTTTCCCCCCCTCGTCTCACTGACGCGCAATCGGCACCCAACGGCACGGGGCATAAATCGTCTCGCAAGGTAAGCCGCCTTCATCTTTTCAAGCTCTCTTATACTGTGAGATGTTAAATTCGCCCGCAAGGTCAAATCAAACCAGCAAGCATCGGTGGCTTCTGAGGCGCTGAATTGGGGCAAGAGGCTACAGTGCACGACATGGATCTTAATTGGCCTGAATAGATCGTGTGCACCGCTTGCATGCGGGATCTTTCATGTGCGCCGTTTTGCATGAATACAGTCTGTACGTAGTCTGTCTACACTTTCGGTTATTTCTTAACTGCTGCTGGCAAAAGAAGAAGAAGAAGTAGAAGAAAAGGGAACACAAAAAAGCCCAGACACCGAGGCGTTTATTTGTCATATATTTAATAACACCCAGGATATGCTTTCCATAAATATTTGCGCTTTGACAACAGACAGGCAGATGCATAGTGGCATAGCACAAACAACCCGGCTACACCTGTCCATGACCCACACCAGTAACCTACTATTCTGTGCTGTTCGAGTCACACGTAGGGGGGGTGCTCTATAGGGCTACCGAGTGCGTCAGATTATCATGGTTAAAAGAGTGTGACGGGAATATTTATTCTTTAGTCTCGTTTTATCAGATACAAGTATAACCTGGAAAGCTGTTCGGTTTCCCACTGCTACTCCTAAAGAAGAGGATGCTGGTGTGATGAAGGAGAATGCCTCTAGATCAGATTGATATTGTTACCTTTACTGAGATGAACTACACTGATCATCAGTGGATGTCACCGAAATGGAAAAGGCCCATTAATGCCACCCATCGAATTATCATTCAATGTGTTCTTCGTTTGCTTTAGAGATAGTTTTCCATGATTACATCCTTGACCACAGCACAGCTCATCTGTCCAACTCCAAAGGGTCACATATTTCAGCTGTCTGCCGAGTGCTGGGTCATTACTTGCAGAATTGGCTGGATACTTTTACACATTCAGGACACAGACTGCGATGAAGCCATTCATCAGGCCTTAGACAAAGAAACTGTTGATCACTGTGTAGAATTTAAAACAGATAAAGGACAAACGAGGGTGATGCTGGTTATAAATTTACTTGTGGTTGTCAAAAAAAAAATGAAACTTTAAATGAGTGATTATGAGTGATTTTCAGTCCCTCAGGTATGTATTTTAAATCTACCCAATTATATTCAACACAAAGATTAAATGATAATTGACATATGATATTGTTACTAAGTGGCTAGCTTGCCATTGGCAATATCTCACAGCATCACAACATTTAATTAAACCGAGTCAACGGGCTAGCATGGGGAGACTCAGTTCATTTCATTCATTATTCACATCTCTTTGTATGCTGTAATATTCAATTGTGATAACTTCAGCTGATTTATGAATGACACGCTGTTGGGCGTAGTTTTATTTACGGTAGGATTTGTAGAATGAGAAAAACAGCGGTTAGATCAAACGCCACCAGATGTGTGGCATCCACAGTTTTATCTGTAAGCACTTTGAGTCTAAATGTCGCATTGTGTCTTACTACTACTTTGTTTACGCAGCATTTTCTTATCATACTTTTACATTTTCTACATTCAGTGCAATCAGTCAAGAGGTTTAATATGCAAAATGTGATGGATGCTTATAAAATCTCTGGAGTTTCATTTATTTCCATGTTCTGGAAAAATAAATCATGCATCAGTTGCAGCACAAAGATGATGTTGAGTTTAAAGGAGAATGTGGAGATCAATGAACCAAAAACTACCTCCATAAATATTATTATGTTATATGTTAAAAGTTACAAGTTCATTCGATTATTAAAGTTGGAATCACATATTATATTCTTAGTCAGCTGCAGGTCTCTCGCTGTTCTCTGTCCTGGCTGGTTGATAACTGTTGAGTCAAATTGTCTTGCAGAAATCACCTTGGTCTGGAGTCTGGTCTGATTATAATCATCTGAATAAAGGTGTAATTGTTGTGATAAGCTTAATGATTAAAAACTTCAACTGAGTCTACTTCTGTTTTCCTCCTTTAGGAAATTGCAAAAAGTTAATGATAGCACAGCGTGCATCCGTTTCCATCTTTGGATATACGGCAATATTTGAAGACTGAAGCAGTGACTCCGCCATGGGAACTAACCCAAAAAGGACAGTAACAGTCCAGATGGTGCCTCAGCTGGCTGGGGTGGACACACTGGGCAACAAGGAGTCTAATGCCAACTGGGCTAAAGAGCCCAACCTCAAAGTCTCTCAGGTTTGTCCAAAACCCACCCTCAGATCTCCCGACAAGCAGGATAACCTGTCTCTGACGACTGCTAACGCCGCCCCCCGCACAGAAAAAACAGGTTGTAAGGGAGGGGAACCAGTTACCACTGTGTCAGACAAATCAGCTCCAGGCAATGGAAACCAGATAAAATCTGAGCAAGTGTCAGGTGGAGACCACCAAACACCAAACCTGTCTGTAACAGGCCGAGAGGTGGGTGAGGCAGGAGCTGACCAGCGGGATTCTAATGCTAACATGAAAACTCTGAGCCCAACCAGTGAAACGGGCACGTGTAAGGCCAGTTCGCTGTCTCCTGTTGCAGCATCGGGCGCCGACACGAACAGCAGTGAGTACAAAGTAAAAAACCCAGTTGCACCAGAAGAGAAGCAGGTACGGCTGACACCCTCAGTAGAAACTACAGCACGGGAGAAAAGTAATGAACGCCTTTCTCCGAATGACAAAAAACGTAACGACAGTGATGTAAGGAGTACAGCATCTGAAGTACAAGATAATAAAGAAACCATTTCCAATCCCCAAAGCAGGGACATGGCTATCCCACAGAAATCTAAAGGGACTGGTCATATGCAAGGTTGCTCATCAACTTCTGTTTCTTTACAAGATCCATCAAAACCCAAGCAAAGCATGGAACCTCCGCTAAGCTCAGCCAAAGCCCCATCTGAGAGTAAAGATGCAGGAGCTGGACCAACAAACGAAAACTCACGGTCAACGCGCCCAGAGAAGGAATTTGCAACAGTATCGAGACCGCAGGTCTCCTCAGATAAACACCAGCCAGTGTCCTCACAGAAAGACTCATCCTCTCTGCCCCAGGCGACAAAAAGCACACAGGCATCCGAGCAGGTGGCTGAAGGAAGCAGCCAGACTGACACAGCTGTCTTTGAAGGGCAGCGGGACTCCAAGCTCTACACGGAGGCTTCGACAATGACCTCATCGCTATCGCCAGCCCCGGTCAAAAAGTGTCATGATATGGAGGTTCAGGCAGTAGCTAAAATGTGCAGTAAGGCTGTGGCCACGAGTCCTAGTCTGCTGCCTTTCCCTGTGACCCACAGGCCAAGCAGTGGTGCAGTCCCAGGAGAGGAGAGCCTGGCTGTAGTCTACCAGGTGAAAAGCGGCACCGCGACTGATCCGAAGTCAGAGAGACTCACTGTAGAGGCACAAATGTGCCCCAACCAAAACACCGGCATGGTTTTCCAATCAGAAACTTTGTCACAGCAGCATGACTCCAGGCTAGGAGCCAAGCCTAAAGAGGCGGGTGTAGCTCTGTGCAACATCCAGCCGGTTTATCAAATCAACATTGAACACAGCGAACCCAAGAAGCAAGCCGCAAAAACAGCCACGGCTGAAACTCCTTCTCTCAGATCAGGGATGCCCCCAGAGACAGCCGTTGTTCCTGTGCCTGGATGTGCTGACAGCAACACTGCTGCGCAGGCCCTGCCAAAAACAACGACAACAACGACAACAGGACCAACGACAACAGCACCAACGACAACAGCACCAACGACAACAGCACCAACGACAACAGCAGCAGCAGCACCAGCAGCAAACACCACATCCAAGTCAGAGCTCACTAAAAATAGAGATGTGAGTGCAAAAGAAAAAAGCAAAGCAGCAGGAAGTAAAGCCCAGAGTAAGGAGACAAATTCTGGCAAAAAGAAGGTGGAACCGGAGAGAAGCGACAAAGAGGACGATCAGTCAAGGAAGCAGAAAGGAAAGAGCATCCACGACGTCGTCTGGGACGAACAGGGCATGACGTGGGAGGTCTACGGGGCTTCCGTGGACCCCGAATCACTCGGCTTTGCAATTCAGAGCCACTTACAGAGCAAAATAAAGGAGCAAGAGAGGAAACTGATGGTCCAGACCTCGCTGCGAAAGTCAATCTCTGGTGCTGATTCGCCGCGACATGGCAGCAAGAACAAAAGGAGGCAGCAGAACATTTTCAGGTCAATGCTGCAAAATGTCAGACGGCCCAACTGCTGCGTGCGCCCCCCTCCCTCCTCCGTCCTCGAGTAGCACAGGACAGAGGTAGCCATTGTCAGACTCCTCCCATTTCCTAGAGGTCAAAACGTTTTTCCCTCCCCTCATCAAGATTTTCAATGCCAAGTGAAACATTGACGCCGATCCCTGTAAGTAAGTATACTGGAATGTCGTAGCATAAAAGAGTCAATACTTGTGATGATGTTTGTGATCCAACAAGGTAGGAAATAGAAATATCAAGTGAAACAGACAAGAATTAAATTTAAAAAAAACGTATTTTTTAGAAATCAATATGAGAGAGAAAACAGTTTTTTAATAAAAATAAAGAAAACAAAACAAAGGCAATAACAGTGAAACGCATGTATTTCAGTTACAGTGACAGTTGTATGACCTAATATGAAGTCCAAACCTTCACAGCAAGAGGCACTGATCATGGGATAGACATACTAACTCACTGTCAGGATATCTGTGCAAATATATTCAACCGACGTCTCATCGCATCTGGTGCATTTGATATATGTTCATGAGGTGTTTTCGTTTGTTTCCGGGGCCCTATATTTATCAGGTTGCTGTGTTTTCTTTTCTTTTTAGTGAGTACTTAAAGGGGGCACTGTATGCATACATGTACGCTGTTCGATCTCTGTTCTTCTTTGGTTTTCTATTAAAGTAAGCAAAAAAATGCGTTGACTTTTACAACGTCATTTCTCACTTTTCGTGGGTGTAGTGTTTCTGTCCTGGTGATTCTTTTGTTTTGTTTCTAAAGGAGATTCCACATGTAAATCGAATGCAAAAACATTTATTTCGTCAGGACTCACACACAGGAATAAACAGTTTTGAAAATAAATATTTAAAAGACTAAATGATAAATCAGAGTAAAGATGCAGTCCTTAAAGAGAGCATGGAGTACGTTCAGAGTGAAAGATTTGCTCCAAACTATAGGCACAGGTTTTAGTTGAGCACTTGCAGAGGAGGAATATTAAAGGGCTTGTATCCACCCCTCAGTACATTTTAGGGGGAACGTCTCCCCATGTCCATGTCCTGAAATCTACAGCTATGCTTCCCAGGAGGAAACTAAGCCACTATGTTTCCTCCTGGGAGTCTTGGGTAGAGTTGGGGTCCTTATGAATGGAGACTGCAGGTTTTCTCTGTGCATGCCAGCTGTAATCTTCAGAAACATGCATGTCTTCTGTCACTGTGCTTTTACCAAGTTTACATGTGGAGTTGGTCCTCGGTGGCTGAATGTATTGAGTATTAGTTTCCCTTTAGCTTCCCTGTATTGATCAATAAGCTTATCTCTTTCACTGACAAGGTATTTAATGCTTGAATATTCAAAAATAAAATGTTGTGGGTTCAGACAGGCAAATTTTAAAACCAGTACTTGCTGTAGCATAAATTCTACACTTTTTGTGTGAAAGACGCTTTTAAAGAAACAACAACTACAGCATGACTCAGAGTAAAATAAATAAATGAGCATAGAGTGATATATACTATTTTAATCTGAGGACGACTTCGGATGCTGCATAAAAACCTGCTAAAGTCAGAGACACAAAGCCAGCCGGCGTAAGAAGACGCAGCAGTGACTAACTGTTTCCTTTTTTTTCAAAGAGGGACCTGATGTTGAAGTTTTAAAATAAAGAGGTTGAAATCAGAAGGTGTTAAAAGTGTACTCGTGGGAAATGACAAATTTCCTTTGCCTAGCTATCTCAATTTTTTTTAATCTTTGAATGGATATAAACATGCAGTAATACATCCGCAGCAGTGAAGTGTCCACCTTTGATGCTGCGGAAAATATACGCTCGCCACTTCAGGGCCTCGGCTTGTTGCGGCCTGAAGTCTGAGTCAAAGCACAGATTTAAAAGAGATTGTTTTGAGAAGAACTCTTAATGTGAAAACTGATTTTTATCTGCATTTACCTGAAAAAGAAACCGCTTTATTACGAGCAGCTGAAACGTCAGGTCAGTGGCAGGATAATTTTACCGTTTTTGAAGAAACAGAGAGAAAACAGACCTGCGGGACACAAACAGATCTGACTGTTATCGGCTGATTTTTAAAACGTATAGCGACTCAAAGGGAGTCATTTCTGGAAAGTAAAATATTTGAATAGTTTAAATTGCCCAAGGGCAGGCTTTGGGGTCAAGGGAAGTCGCTTTGTTGCTTTTAACTCCTAAAATCGGATCATTTTAGGGCTGCAGGGCCTTGAACCAGTTTGTACTTTCATCTAAAGGTTTTGCAGCTGTTTTGACTCAGTTAAAAAAAACAAAAAACTCACGCTTTGGTAGCAGATTAATCATTTAGGTCCCAGAAAACATGGCAAACATTGGCTATTTTCAGCTTCTGAAATGTAAGAATTCAGTTCAGGGTCACATGGGGGTTGAACACCAACAAGCTGTCACGGGGCAAGACGTGTTTTCCTAAAACTTGGGCTAATGTTTGGACAAAACGATTCATCTGCTTCAGGTTCCAAGAATTTTTATTTTTTCTTTATTTGCTAATATTGCACATTGGATGATGGAGTGCCCAATGCGCATAATTGCAGAGATCTCTGTGTATGATTTGCCTGCACACCTAACTGAACCAGCTCTGTCCTTTGTGTGTTCTCCAGCCTTTTCTTTCCAAGGCCCTTTCTAAAACACTTCAGAGTGAATTTACTGTCTTGAGTGGCATAACACTGATTTCAGGCGACTGCTCTTACTTTCTTAACAAGCACGTCTCTACATATTAACGTCAGGGCGTGATAACAAGAACGAAAAAGTCCTCTATGCCCGTTGTGCTGTGAAATGTCACAACCTGTAAAGAACAGCGCAGTGTATATCTGTCCCACCCAATACCTGACTGGATTTTGTGAAACCAAAGCTCTTTCCACAAAAAACAAAAACAGGAAATCTGTTTTCGTCTTCTGCTACAGCGCTGACTGAAAGGTGTCAAACCAAACTGTAACATCGTTTCAGATTCCAAGTTCAGTCTCAGGCAGTTGATGCTTTCTCTCTCCTTTCCATCAAGGTCAGTTTCACACTCTTACATTTCTGTAGGCCTGGTCACCAGCCTTAATTCGTATTCTTTCACCCCGGCTTTAATTAGCCACGTTTCAATTTTTAATAACCCCCTACTCACTGTGTCGTTATGACCGGTTCCTATTTGGAAGTGCAGATTAGATTTGGCCACAGGCGGTGGGTAACACTGGGAAAGATTTACAATGACAAGGAGCACGGGGAGAGATTTCAAAGTGATACCACCCGCTGCTGCAACTAAAAGAGGACAGAGTTTAGCATGCCTTCAGTGTTCACCTGTTTGGCTGCACTTGTTGTGACCTCCGTGGGTGTTTTAATGAAATGTGGCCTTTTTCCTGGTTTTAAACATGTTAATAATTCTCTTTTAAATACCAAATAATAAATATGATGAACACTGAAGCTCTGTTTACTACAGAAAGTAGGACTCTCAACAGTTCTGACTAAACACAACCAAAATCCTCAGAAAATTTATTTTTTCATCAACAACTGATGATTCATCACAAAAGATTAAGTTACATCAAAGGATGCTTAAGCTCATAATATCTGTTAGTTACATTCATTGGTGTTCTAGATCTTTTCTAGAGAAATATATACTCTCACCAGCAGTGTTGGTCAAGTTACTTGAAAAAAGTAATCAGTAACTAATTACAATTACTCCCCCCAAAAGTAATCCCGTTACTTTACTGATTACTTATTTTCAAAAGTAATTTATTACTTAGTTACTTAGTTACTTTTTAAAAACACGATTTACAACCTGAAGAGGTGATAAAGCGATAGATCTTTCAGCCCAATTCTACTTTTTCTGCATAATCCATCATACAAAATGTAATCAAATGGAAAAGTCTCTTTTATAAACTTGTTTTATTAGTTTTAACCTTTTAACTTTATGCATCAAGCAAAAAGTTAATTATATGCAACATTCTCTGACTGGAAGAAATTTGTTTTTAACATTTAAACTTATTTTCTGCACATTCCAGCACATAAAA
>NW_005187423.1:2431411-2437725 GCF_000239375.1 Pundamilia nyererei | reverse complement strand
TTTGTTGGCTGCACATCCATGATGTGAACCTCCTGTTCCACCACATCCCAAAGGTGCTCTGTTGGACTGAGATCTCATGACTGTGGACTCACTGTGATGTTCAAGAAACCAGTCTGAGATTATTTGAGCTTTGTTTGGGATCTGGTATCCTGCTGGTCATAAAGGGATGGACATGGTCAGCAAAAACTCAAAGGCTGTGGTCTCATGGTCCTGGGCCTTCAACTCAGTTTTTGTGTTTATTTTCTAAGAAATATATTGGTGTCTCTTGAGCTCAGTCTTCTCTATTCTCATCTCTGCGTCTTTCAGCCTTCCCAGTCATGTACCCATGTCTGCACTAACAGCATTAACAGCATTAACGCTGATTATTAATTCAGTCCTGCGTTTTTGGGTCCACAGCTCTGCCTGTCACACACCTAAACCTGTGGATATGACAAAGGTGCATAAATGATGCTCATTTACTCCAAAGTGTGCAAAGAAAATATCCTCCACACCCTTACACCACCCTTACACCACCAGCAGCTAGCTTGGACCGATGAAATGAGGCAGGATGGATTTCATGCTTTTTTCCAATCATCTATTGTCTAGTTTTGGTCCACGTGAACTGTAGCCTTAGTTTCCTTAGCTGACGTGAGTGAATCCTGTTGTGGTCTTCTGCTGCCGTAGTTGGATGTATGCAGAGATGCTCTTCTGTAAACATCGGTTGTAATGAGTAGTTATTTGAGTTACTGTTGCCTTCCTGTAAGCTCAAAGCAGTTTACCATTTTCCTCTGACCTGTGGCACCAACAAGGCATTTTCAGTCAGTGTATAGAGAATAAAGAACGCTCTGTTTACAACCCAGAGATGACATAAGCAGTTTATGAAATACTCGGACCAGTTCATGTGGCATCAACAACTATGACAACTATGGTGGTCAGTTTGAAGTTCAACAGGTCTTGACCATGTCTACATGCCTAAATGCTTCTGCTGTGTGATTAGCTGATTAGGTATTGGCATTAATGAGTATTTTTAAGAGGAGTCTGGTGATGTGTATCTGCCATTCTGTCGTCATGTGTGTCATGAAGTGCAAAGTTGGACCACATTTTCACAGACTGCATAACATCTAACAAAGTGCTGGTAGAAACATTGGTGATTAAGGCGACAGCACAGCCCTAACGCACAGCTTGGTAGCGAAATAATAATCTCTCAAGTGTTACCACTTAACGAGGAAACTCCCAGGCTGTGTCATAAGCTAAAATTAAAGACTGGTAGTCCATGAGAAGAAGGAGTCCCTCTGTTACAGCCCTAGGGTCTAACCTGATTCCTGCTGAGACTCTGAAACTAGTGTGGCTGAGTTGACGAGCTGAAACCGTGACACAATGTTTCAAGGAGGAGAAAAAAAGTGGCATTTCAGTGTGAAGTGAAACATTTACCAGTTTGTTATAAAAAGGCAAATCATTCACACTAGTCTATGCTGAAGAGAATGCACACATTTATGGAAATGAGTTGTGCATAAAGTAATTAACCTTCAGCTGCTCTGTTTTTGCTGCACTTGGATAATTAATAGCAGTCTAGAAGTCTCAGTGTTTGAAGGCACTTTGAAATACCAAATGAGATGTTTTTGAGTGGAGATCTTGCCTGACTTAGTCCTATTTGGATGCCACTGAACATGTGTGTTTTTTAATCACTTCAAAGTGTAAACACCGCCATACGCAACAGCATCCTTGGATTCTGGAAGAAATTGAGGGCAGCGGCAGCAGCAGCATCATTTTGGAGCTATAATTGAAGTCCAAGATAAGTTGCAGTGGTATTGGGATTTGAGATCTGCTCACGGTGACCCAGTTAGCTTCATAAACACACAAGAGTCTCTTGTTCATATAGAAACTCTTACAGGAGCCCCGTGAAAGAAGCCATTACTATTATCCAGACCATCACAGGGATAAAATATGTCCTCGTCATCATTTGTGGGACATTAGATGTGCTCTTATCTTGGGGATGAGCGCTAATAATATTTACAGATCATATTTAGAGATTGTGGAGTGAGTAATTAGTGGTGGCTGCTGATCACAGAGAATTTGCGACAAATTCATCTCCTTTCCTTTATTATTGAGACAATATCCTTAAAATAACGTCAGAAACACCAGAGCTGTGACGCACCATTAGCGAGTGTGTGAAAACAGCTCGTGTATATATATATTCAGACGTGTGAATGCATTGAAATGTTTTGATCAGGTGAATTCAGGCGTTTGAATACGTAGAAAACAGGAGATCTGTAGCTGTGCACAAAAACTTATATGGAAAAGATTTGCAGAAGTAATTGATCATATCTGAGAACACAGAGAAGATGTGTATCTAACTTAGATCCTGTATCTAACTTAAATGATAGTTTGCAGTGCAACGATTGCCATCACTCTCCACTAACACTGCTGCTGTGTTTCCAGTAACTTAACTGCAAAGCTTTGCTGTGAAACTACTAACCTTTGTGCAAATCTTCTTTATGCACTCACATATTGAAAATTATTCATGCAAATCTTTTTCACTTGTTCACCAAATATCATATACAGTTACAGATCTACTCAGAGCCAAAAAAGCATCTATTTGCTTCCTTTTTTTCAAAAATATTCAAACACTTACTCAAACATATTTGTACACTTACACTTTTCAGTATATTCATCGTTTGTTTGGGGTTTTTTTTACACATGCCGGTTTGATGTTAAACAGCTACAGTACGTATGACCTTATTTTGCTTCCATTCTTCCTGGAAAGTTTGCCTGACTATCTCCATTTTCAGCCGTTTCCATTCAGTTTTTCGCCGCCAACTTTCATCTCCGTGCCTCTCTTTGTCACTGTGCCCACCCCCTTTCAACTCCAGCTCCCCATTTCCCCTCTCTCCCTTTCTCGCTGCAACGATGATATCATAATGAAGCATATAAGCCAGTAACAGTGCAGTAATTAAAGCTTCTGCTGGCTTCCTCTGCTCAGAATGTTTCCCATGAAAATGGTCTCCCCCGCCCTTATTTATCCTCGTATTGTATTATCCAGATAGCTGGAAGTGAGGCTTGTCCTCCCGATGGCTGATCGGATCCCAGTGGAATACGTGGCCTACATTTATCTGCGGTGCAGTGTTGGCCTGCACGTGTGATCGAACAATCCATGTTTCCTGTGCCTCTTTCTTTAAACTTCGCTGTTCTGTATCTGCACCCCGTCCTTCGCCTGTCTTCTCTGCATATGTTTGGATGCATTTCAGACCTCATCATTGATTGCTTACTATTCAGCTCACAAGCTCATGCACTGGTAACCTTTCAACAGTGCATATACTGTATGTGCAGAAAGGGGAAGAGGAAAAAAAAAAGAAAATACATGCACACACACTAAGTCATTCACACAAAGGTCACCTTTCCTGGCTTCATTATGGCTGACAGATGTGCCCATAAATAATCAGTCTCCTGGTGGAACCAGAAGATCCAAAACAAATACTGATAAAGATGAAGCACAGAGAGTGGCACCGGTGCAGGAATCATGCATGCACAGTGTCATTAATTACTGATAGTTTCATCAGCAATAGGTTTCTGACACTGCAGCAAAATCATCATTCTGCCTAAAGAATGATTTTTTTTTTTACCCCCATTTTCTTCTGCATCCCCAGGGAGAGATAAGCAGCTTTTGTCACACCGTTGCCTTTTGTAAAATAGAAAGAAAGTCCTTATCTCGAGAGAAAATGAAGTGTTAAAGGGGACCAGCGGACAGATTGATTCAGATTCAAATACGGTCAGACTGAATTTAGGAGATGATTTCGATAAAAACCCAATCGAGCGTCTTTGTATGCATGGAGATTCAGGCCAAAATGAAGATCCCCATTGTGAAACTTATTACCTCTAACCTCGGTGCTTTTGTTACAGCACGGCCCCTGTCACTCTGCGCTCTCTGCACCTCCGCAAAGGAAGTTAATCCCATTGTCTGCTTTACCTCAAGCAGTGGAGAAATTAACTCTTTTAGGTCTGTGAAAGCAAAGTTTTGGATGGACAAAACAGTCACCATTTGGAAGAGTTTCAGTTTTTGTCTGGATCAAGGCCAATTTATCAAATGCATTTATTGGGCCTCTAGCTGTGCCATTATTTCTACCAGGATTGTGGCGTAGGAATATCCGTTCAATTTAACAGACAATAGTCTGAACATCTGTGTTTCCCAGGGACAAATTTTATAGATTTTGATGGCCTTTTTTAGTGCCACCAAGAGTGAAATATCTTAACAACTAGGCACATTACAATGGAAGTTTATAATAAAAACTAAATGTCCCCTCACGATCCATTTTAATAACTTTGCAGATCTTCTGTCACTAACAACACATCGACTACGACTCTCTTTCGTTCCTGAAATGTCTCACCGATCATGAGAGACACCTGTGGATCTGAAAACTGGTCAGATGGCACTTTTTTTGGAAAACTTTGATGTGTTGACTTTTCATCTGGTTTTATAATCAAAACTATTAAGAAAAAACGTTTATCAAGTTCCTTAAAATGAAAACTAACATTCAGAACAGAGGAGATTTCCATCACCCTTGGTTGTCCTTTGTTTAGTGCTTATTAGCACATGCATGCTAACACCAAACCAAGAGCGTGAACATGGTACATATTAGTGCAAAATGTGTTATCGTGCTAATGTGAGCATTTAGCAGATGCACAGCAAAAGGAGTTCAGCAAAGCCTTACCAGTGTCCAACGTGGTAGCTGTACAGCTCTGATAGCCTCTGCTTCAAGGTTTATTGCTGATTAAAATCTGTTGACAAGCAGGGAATTACATGCTGAGTGTAGTGTGTGGAAGAGCTATAAATTAAACATGCAAGATAATGAATTTTCCTCATGAGAACTCCAGCTTTTTGATTGTGATGACCAACTGAAATAAAACAATCCTTGCATGCATGTAAATTTCCTTCTTTTTGTCAGAGGTTTTGCCTTTTATCAACTATATCAGTGTTTTTTAAAGATGGAGTCCTAATGACCTGTTGATTGGGGAAGCAGCCACCTCAGTACTCATTAACTTTCTGTTACTGTATTATGTGATACAAATTTATGGCTCTAACATATCTATAGGGCTGGTGTGCTGCAATACCACATCTGACTGAGCTCAAGGTCCATCTGTGGTGTTAAAGTTTAGATATGGTCCTCAATGTGTGGCCAATTAAGGGGTGAATTGTTGGACGAGGCACCGTCTCCTGCACTGCGAGGAAAATGGATGTGGAGAAGGGTCACAGACGTTCCCGGGGTATGAGCACCCTGGAAATATGTCTGATATTTATCTTCGTAGCAATGACCGGCGCCTGCATCGGCCTTGTGGTCATCTACTTCGTTGACAAAGCTGACTCTGAAACAGAAGGTGAGTGTTTACACCTGCTGAAACACACCGTGCTCCCTTTTAATATCAGCATTTCCCTGAGGTACTTCAAAACGAGAAGCAATATTGTGCTGAGGATTTTCTCAAACCTCTTATATACTTGATTATGTTCTTCTAAAATAAAAATCATAAATCATTTTTTTAACTTAGTCCTTATTTATGATGTAAATTCCAACATTTTTAAGGCAAATTTTGATATTCACAAGTTTGGTGTGCTGACCATGAACATGTGTGTGAATGACACGTTGCATCTCGTAGCTCCTCGTGGAGATTTTGCAGAGATTGCTGATACATAATAACATATCTTTATTGCTGGTAAATAACTGTTCAGTTGTTGATTTGAACAAAGCCAGTATACAGAGACATGTCAAAGTGAATGTACTGAGCTAAAATTCTCAAAGCATCTAAAATATCTGAAGTAATTATTGCAAAGTACAAAAATAACCAACATGCATCATCATAATAATGATTTGATTGCATCTGCTGTGTCTTAAATGGACTGATTCTAATATAGCACTTTCCTGCTTGGGCATTCTGCACCTACGTGCTTTCTACCCAACATTGCTTCTCTAACGAACACACTGAGAGCAACTCAAGGTTTTGTATTTGCCTAAAGATACTTCAGCTACTTCACAGGCAGTAACTGTCATGACATCACCCATTGGGTTTGGACTAATGCTGTTTTTGGAATTTCCTTTTAGGGTACAGCTACATTCAATTTTTAGCCAATAATAATTGGTTAGCTAGCTGCATTCATAAATTGCATGGGCACAATGTAAGAGATGCTCATATCATCTAAACACAACAGACTGTACCATACAACAAACCATGATGTTAGTCAGAAAATCCATTAAGATGCTCCAAAATATTTTAACCCCACACACACACACACACACACACACACACACACACACACACACACACACACACACACACACACACACACA
>NW_005187423.1:2430316-2431391 GCF_000239375.1 Pundamilia nyererei | reverse complement strand
CACACACACACACACACACACACACACACACACACACACACACACACACACACACACACACACACACAAACCTGTGAATCAACACAGCCAGGCCTCTAACTCCAGTATATTAGATGACTTACAAGAAAAAAAATTCACCCCACTCAGAGTTGTTATAAGTATCCATAGAGACCCAAACTGTTTTTTATACCAGGCTGTGAATATATATTTTTAATTCTAAAAAGTCCGACATTTTAAAATGATGGACTAACTCAAGAAGCACAGAGAGGAAGTGGAGCTCCAAACACTTTGGTGTTGGCTTAATTTTTCAACTCTGGAAGTTGCACATTGGCCCAGACTGAAAAGTATCTCAGCAGCTATTATGTTATAAACTATAAAAATATTATTAATAAAGTTTTTTTCCCCTTTTTTTTATATAAACATGCGTATAAAACATTTTTAAAGCCATTAAATTTTTTTTTTTTTACAAATACCTTAAGAACTAATGTCACGCTCAACTGTACTGAAACGTAAACATGCAAACAGAGTAAAACCTTCAGCTGTGACCAAGTTAACATTCTGAGATCAGCATTTAGGGCAAAGTACAGTCTCACAGTGCACTCTTAGACTGGAGGGCTAGCTGTAAGACTTCCACAGCCTTTTCTGTGGCAAATACCGGAGCAGGAAACAGACTCAAGGCAACAGAAAATGTAAGACCAGTGCTAATAAATTGCTGTTATAGAAATAAAGGTAAGAAAAGCCTACATGAGTTTTTGCTGATGTGAAAAAGTAAACAAGTCATGCAATGGTTTTTACAGGGGCTTTTACTTTCTGATCCCTAAGAAATTAAGCCACACACAAGAAAAGGTGCACAAACAGGAGCTCTCGGTATCGTAAAATGACTGTGTTTAATTTTATTGCATGCATCATCACCACTGCAGCGGTCCTTACTATAATACCATCCACAGACACCATCTCCTCTATTTTTTCAGAGCTCCAGCTTAGCAAAACAATCATTCATTCTGGCTTTAAGCGTGAAAAAAGAAATTCAATAGATGAAAATGGCTGCTTTGTGAAAGCAGACACATTTAAGCTG
>NW_005187423.1:2419751-2421792 GCF_000239375.1 Pundamilia nyererei | reverse complement strand
ATCAGATTTCATTTTCCACGCAGAGCTGAAGGAGGTTGGTCGTAATAAACCCACTTAGATAATTAGCCTGATTAGCATAAAGAAATAACAAACAAACCACCCTGCCCGTCTCCAAGGCTCAAAAACACACGTCTAAAATTCAGTAATTAACGTGTTTGTCGGTTTTGTTTGATCCGCACACAAAAAGGAATCTGAAAAATAAAAGTTAACATCATTAGAGAGCTGCTGGAGCACTTACCCAAGCTCCAGCGATTTCCTAAAGCACTGTATCTGACTTTCAAATGCAGTTACAGTGTTCAGATCCAGTGGCAGCGTAAACACAGCTAATTCAGGAAAATTAAAAAGAGCCTTATGCACGTTTGTATGTGCAGAGATTTAGTTGTTTACACACATCTACAAAAATATCTCATTTAGGATATTAAACTGATGTGACCAGATAAGCAACAGAGGTAAACATCTTTAAAACTTTAAAGTCAGACTAATAGGAGGCTTTGAGTTTAACATTTAAACAAGGCAAGTGGTTTCACTTGGTTTCAGTGTAAAGCTGAGCTAATTGTCTCTTGCGATACGAATAGTATGTAAGTAATTGCAAATAGTAAAAATGTGTTCTTACTGCTTCCTATAAATGCCACTAATGTCTGAAACTGTTGTCTGTTTGAATAGATTTAGATATAGGATATAGGTTACGCCTAATTTTGAACATCATTTATGGGCTTTTTGTTTAAAATCTAATCAAAAATAAATCTAATTGCCAAAAGTGGATTGGTAAAGATATATACTCCTAAATATCTCATATAACATTGACGACAGTGATGTATTAGCATAGACGAGCCTAGACGTTTCCGATTCTCACCCAGATGGCGTTTGTGGTTCTGATCATTCATTAATGGATCTAAATGAATCAGAGTGTATTTGGATGTGCGGCTTTGCATGCTGGGTTTGGATGTGGAGTCATATGGCATTATTTGGCTGTCATCATGATTTCATCTGGCTGAGCTTGAGCTCGACAGATCACCGTCTGTCCAAACAAGAGCAGAGTCGGTGAGAGAATTATTTATGAGTTACAGTAGCCTATGTCGAAACCACGAGACTAGTAGAAGGAGAACATGAGGAGTGATGCAGATGGCTGCGCTGTGCATTACTGAAACGACATCAAAATGATTTTAAAGGGCAAATATTAAGCCTTTTGTCATTTTCCATCAGTTAAAATGATGGATGCTCATATTAAATATGGTCAGTGTTTAAAAGAATAATGTCAGTGTATTTGCTAGTAAAGCTAGTGTTTCAGACTGCTCTGAACACACTACTTCACACAGTTATTTCTACTCTTGGGCCTGCTGATGTCAATAAGAGGGGGTTTCCTTAATATGGTCCTTTCAGGGTCCACCTAAACCTGTTTGCAAGGGGCAGCCAATCAGAATGCAGTTGGCTTAAATGGGGAGTAGTTAAAGTGTCTTGTTTGCAACAGAGTAAATAGTGAGAAGCTACTGTCCTATAGTCCAAGAATTATAAATGTGGAGTTGGAAATTAACATAATAGTCTCTCTTTAAATCCATAGCAGACACAGCCTTTCACACTCTTTCTGTGCGTTTGCTCTTTGAATCAGTGGAGAATCACAGTGCCTGAAGGTGAAACGGTCCAACTGACATTCACCTCTTTTGACCTGGTCCCTGAAGCCTGCGGAGACTTTGTTCAGGTCTATGATTACAACCAGGCCAGCCCTCAGTTAGCAGGTAAGCATGGCACAAATTACAAACAAAATCCACAGTTCTTCTTTACATACCAAAATGTTTTCACTCATCAGTAGAGTTTACATCAAAGCTGGTTATGTGACTAAGAGGAAAACGGGATGTGTTAAAATGTCAGAATAGACTGTGGGCTTTGTTCAACATTAACAATGTCAACTTTGTAGGGCCATGAATAAAAGATGAGCTCAATTAAAAGTTTGAGAAGCTGTACAATGGGCCAAGTTTCTCGAGTCTATTTTAATCTTAATGAATTTAAATCTGTCTCCATCTGACTTCACTTCTCAAGCAACACG
>NW_005187423.1:2417091-2419445 GCF_000239375.1 Pundamilia nyererei | reverse complement strand
CCCCCCCAATGTTAAAAGATTTTAACATTAGCAAAACAAGAAGGAAGTATTACCAAGTGCTGGTTTCGCTACAGGACCTGGTGGCCCAGAAATCCTTGATGGACGTAAAGGAGTTCTTCAGTCATCAGGTTTCCCAAATCCATATCCTGCCCATTTAAATAATTCCTGGGAGATATCTGTGTCCAAAGGATTCCTGGTTAAGCTACAGATCACTGACTTGGCCATCACAGGAGAGACTGGAATGTGCAAGGAGGACAAACTGATCATCTCAGACAAATACAGCACTCTAGGTGAGCCATTACTTCTATTTTGTTCTTGCATTGTCTTGGTTGACTACATGCTGCATGCTTATTTTTATTTTTTTTTGCAATTTAGCTCGGTTGACCTGTGAGAGAAGCACATGAATGTGAGGCCGTTGGTTTGTGTTTATTGCAGCCGCTCTGCTGCGTCTGTAAATGTGTTGATTAGGAGTTGGGTCGCACAGAGCACAGCAAACTATAAATTACCTCTCATTATTCACTTCAGGGGCTGCAGTGAGGCTGATACAGCTTTATCTATTGCTCAGTACTCAAGGACTAAAGCACTGAGATGCACTCTTTCCGTGAAACACTCACAGATAAGCAAATGGTGTTTTAGTGGGGCATACTTTTAGATTAGGGCATATGTTTCTGTGCACAAAACACAAAGGAAAAATAACAATAAGCAATATGACAAAAGTCCTTGTGTTCTTTACGCCCAAAAGCAGGATGTTGTGAAAGATTCATTAACTTCTAAGATAATTTCAAGGAGGACTGTATCAAAATACTGTTTTTTTGACTGCGCTTCAGCATTTCACTTTCTTGCTATTTTCTAATGGTCACAAATTAGTATAATTCGTATATTAGTATATTTATGTTTAAGTGTTAAAAAAATGACTCAGTATGATGTAAAAGTTGGGATCTAATCCTAGATCCCACTAGGAATAAACTCACTTTCAAATGATTACACCAGGGGTGGCCAACTCCAGGCCTCGAGGGCTGGTGTCCTGCAGGTTTTAGATGTGTCCTTGATCCAACACAGCTGATTCAAATGGCTAAATGACCTCCTCATCATGTCCTGAAGTTCTCCAGAGGCCTGGTAACAAACTAATCATGCGATTCAGGTGTGTTGACCCAGGGTGATAGAGGAGAACAGCCTCCTTCCCTCATCACTGAAGTTGGGTCGTGGATGGGTTTTCCAGCATGACAATGACCCAAATTAGATCGCCAAGGCAACAAAGGAGTGGCTAAAGAAGAAGCACATTAAGGACATGGAGTGGTCTACCCAGAGCTCAGTCCTATAGAAATTCTTGTCTTAACAAGTGGCAGTCAAGAAAGCTAAAGGATTTAGAACAGAGATGTTTGCAAACCTGGTGAAAGATTACAATAAATGCCTTACCACTGTGCTTTTCAACAAGGATTATTAAACCTCACAGTAGTGAGTCATGTTGTGCTTGGGATTCAAATAATTCCACTCAATGACACGCAAATCAATTAATAACTTTTGGTTATTCTGTCTCCCTTCATAAAAATGAAATTACAATCAAAAGTAGAGCCTTTTCGTTTGTTTATAAGTGAGTAATGTCACTAATTCAGCAGGGGATCAAATAATTATTTTTCTCTCTGTAAAGTTCTCCAAATTCTGATCAGCTCATGTAGTCCATATGAAGTACCTTTGGTTTAAGGATAAAGTGTCTAGTGTGCATTGTTCATAAGTCATCGTGCTCACAATATGTATCTATGGAGTTGCAGAGTAATTAACACAACGTCCTCCACACCATGCATCATGTTAGCGGCACATCATGCGGTCCTGAGCTTTTCATTCACAGCCATCAGTAGGGTTGTTAGAGAATGATCTCAAACAGATGCCTTGTTGATTGCAAAGGTCAGAGAAGAACAACACGACAGGTTTGAGGTAATAAAACGATTCTGAAAGCTCATCAGTGGACTACAGAAGCATACGACAGCGGAAGGTGAGAAAAACATTGCCAGGCCTGATTAGTTAATTTCTGCTGTGATATTCAGCTGGTGGTGTCAGATTTTCATTCTGAATTATGTCATGAGTTCATGCTCGTGGTGATATACTCTTGGCACACTTCGTCCCTCATTGACCATGCCTCTGTGTGACCACTGTATATGGATCTCTTAATAACACACCGTGTCACAAAGCACATACCATCTTGGACTGGATTCTTGCATGCGATTCACTTGACTCAGATGGCCTCCGCAGTCACTAGCTGAGCAACAGCAAGTGCATGGTTCTGTCATGTCAATATGGCAGTCCATATTATATTTAGTGAGCTTGAGAAAACAAGTCTCCCCCTCCATCTCACTCAG
>NW_005187423.1:2411814-2416290 GCF_000239375.1 Pundamilia nyererei | reverse complement strand
GGGCCCTGAACCAGGTGTAGGACTGGACTCTCCCACACACATCACACGCACTCTGGTTTTTCTTCATGCACACTTCCTATAATTTATAATCTCTTTCTGCTATTTGCACATATTTTACTGTAAATTTCTAAGTTAAATCTGTAAATTTTGTATAACCTGTAAATTTGTAAATACTGTAAAACCACTGTCATTTAATGGTTGGGCATTGCATTGCACAGCCACAAGCATTTCACCTCATGTGATACTGTGTATGGTTGTGTGCGTGACAAATAAAATTTGAATTTGAATTTGTCCTGTAATCCAAGTCAGATGTTCCTAATAATGTGGCATGTGTATCTGCCAATATGTATGCTGATTTTTTGAACTTAGTGAAGGGTTCGTCTTAATTGGCAACATGTTTTACTCATTAAAAGCTGATGTTGCTGTCTCTCTCTCCTCTGCTTTGTTTCATTCTCTCATACCTTCCCTTTTTCCTCTGTCCTTCCTCTCGCTGATCCAGGTACACACTGTGGCTACATCCTTCCCCCAGTGGTGGTCAGCGCCAGTGACACGATATCTGTGTCCTTCCAGTCTGACAGTCGCCTCACAGACCGCGGATTCTCTGCCAAGTGGGAGGCTGTGTACCCTGAGGATATCACAGGTACTGAGCGCTGATGAACACACTCGCAGGAGTGCAAAACACACACGCGAATACACACACACGCAAACACACAGGAGCACCTCCACACCTGAGGCACATAATGCTGTAGCAGTACAGCATCTCATTTAGACAGAACATAAAATCCTTCCTCCTCTGTCACATATTTACAGTGGATATAAAAAGTCTACACTCCCTTGTAAAAATGCCAGGCTTTTGTTATTAAAAATAAATCGTGTCAAGGATTTTTTACACCTTCAGTGTGATCTATAACCCATAAAATTCCATTCAAAAACACATTTATACCTTTTAATCTGTTTAAACTTACAATAGCCTGGTTGCATAAACATTCACAAAGTTAATTAATGCTTTCTTGAAGCACCTCTTGCTTTTTGGGTAGGCGTCTATCACCATGATACATCGCAACTTGGCAATATTTGCCCCCACTCCAAATCTGTCCAAGTACGAGAGTATCTCTTGTGCACGGTCCTCCTCAACTCGTCCCACAGATTTTCACCTGAGTTCAGGTCTGGGTTCTGGCTTTGCTGTTACAAAACTTTAATGTTCTTTGATGTTCTTCTGGTGAAGCCAGTCTTTCTGTTGTATGCTTTGGGTCATTGCTGTGCTGAAAGGCAAAACCCTTCTTCATCTTCATCTGTCTAACCTGAAGATTTGTATCAAAACGGACAAATATCTGAAACGGGTTGTAATTCCCTTCACCTTGCATAAAGCTCCGGCTGAAGAAAAAACAGCTCCAAAGCATGATGCTACCACTGCCATGCTTTACTCACGTGCAGTGCTGTTTTTGTGCCTTTTGGAATTAGCGGAGAAATATAGTTGTTGCATAAATAGGGAGAGCTCTATCAAAGCGCAGGAGTGCATAGTGACAAGCATCCAAAGAAAATGATAAAACTCCTTTCTTTATTTTAATCATAGTTATGAAGCTTGAGAAGAATTTGCAGCTGCGCATCTGGTGAAGAAAAAGTTAAAGCACCAATCACACAGTGTAAAAATATAACGCTAAAACTCCTGCTGTCTACTTGAATAAAACACATAAAGGTTATCAGCAGACTTCAGTGCTGTGTCAAAAATGAGTTTGGTAAATATACTGAATTATTAATATGTTTTAATGGATGTTTTAGCCATCATCATGTAAGCTGTGCAGTGAAGGTGAATGTTTTAAACTGTCCATCATATTAAATTGTTTATGAAAAATGAAAAAATGAAAAGTTTAAAATAAATTCAAAATAATCAAAGAAGTTAAAAATGCTTCAAAGTTATACTTAATGCAACGGAGTAAATAGCCAGTTACATTCAATACTATGCTTCATAGTAGGCTCTCGTGCAGTTTTCTATCATTTCCCCTGTCTGTTTCAGAAATCCTGGGTTGTGGCTTTTCTTCAAAGGAGGAAACCGGAGTTATCAAGTCCCAGGACTGGCCCATGAATTACAAGGCCAACACCGAGTGCATGTGGAACATCAAGGTGCCTTCGGGAAAAAAAATCACGCTGACATTCACCCATTTTGACCTCGAAGCAAAAGATGCCCTAACGTCCACATGCTATGATAACATAATGGTCTATGACATCAATGGTCTGACTTCTGCACTGATTCAAAGCTATGGTAAGCAGGTTTTTACAGCTGCCAATGTCTGTTCCCCAAATAATTTGTACCTGCAGAGCGAAAGTAACTGAAAGTCCTGCTTCGGTTAATTGAAGAAGCTTTTTTGTGTCACTTTGGAACTGTGGACAAACGTTTTTGTCATCAATCCTTTCAGGTCAGTTTTGTGGAACTACGCTGCCTGATCCCATCCAGACAAACGGCAACAGGCTGCTGATTCGTTTCCATACAGACTTGCTTACTGAAGCTAAAGGTTTCAGGGCCTATTGGACAACAAACCCCAGCCTGCCTGCTCCAACTGAGCCACCTGTTCAGCCCAATCCCTGGGACAACATCATCATAGGTGGCGTATCTGCTCCAGCCCCACACAGTTTATTACAAGCACCTAGACTGCATACGTGAAGCTGCATCGATCCACACTTTTCTACGAAAATAAATCGACTGATCTGTGTTGAACTCATAAACAATATGTTTATTCCCATCAGTTATACAAGGCCTGTTGTGGTGCACTGTTTTAGATTTCCAGTTCGCTAGGTTCAGGTTCACATTTGTTCCCTGTAGCATTAGACAGCTCAAAGGTCTTTCAATAGAATACAGTGTCAACTGTGTGCGCAAAGAAGCATTTCTTTGCTAATAAATTAGCAATGACAACCTTAAAAGGCAGTAATATATCAGATGTCACGTTGTCAGCGTGTCACACTGAATCCGAGTGGCAAAACAATAAATTAGTGCGCTGCATTTAACATCGCTGTTAAACACTGCTGCAAGTACTGAAACAGTCAGGCAGCATTTGCCATAATTAGGGACAGTGGAGCTCTGCACGGATTGAAATAAAGGACCTGCAATTTGTCACAGCACGGCTTCAATACCTGCAGCTATTTTATAAAATCGATCACTCTGTTTAGTATTTCTTAATCTTAACTAATACACTTTCAGCTGGGCAGTAGTTCCCACTAGCCAATTAAACTGACCCCCAGATAAGAGTTTAGCACAGCTGTTGCACAGACACATTTCACACATTCATCTGATTCATGATTTCTGCTTATTCTTTCTTCACACCCTCTTTACTGTCTCCCAGATGTGCAGTACAGCAAGGTGATTTGATGTGCCGACTTTTCCTACTAACTTGCCGGTTGTCACCTGATTTCCATTCTTCAATTGCCAATGAGCCCCAGGTGGCGCAGGGCCCTGCCAAACCGATAGCTGAAAATAGTTTTATAGATGGGCTCCACTGCCTAGGAGATTTTACTCATTCAGGCTCATGCAGGGTCGCCCTGTGAATAGAATGACGCAAGTAAAATGAGTACAAAGGAAGAAAATGTGTGATAAGAGTGACTGGGACAGTTTAGTGGGAAGTCTGTAGATTAATAAATTTATATCTTCACGCATGTCCATGTTGTGACATCAATTAGCTGAATTTTGCCGCAGGAGCATCGTATTATTTTTGAATGAAGATAAAGACATTGCAGTATGTGTGCATATTACTAAAAGCCAGAATCATTAGGACACACCACACAGTTTAAACCTGATACAACTGGAAAATTATTTTTAAAAAAACACAAGTCTGTTAGCTGCTGATACGTGTCGTCTATTCAGGCTTTATTTACACAGGCACAGATTTGTTTGTGTAGCCTGTACAGTGCACAAACAAATCATTTCTCGAGAGACTCTGTACATGTGGGTGTTTGCCTTTCCAGACTGGCCAAGCACATGTGGGAAACCAGCCATTCCTCCTGCTGTTGTGTCACGTATTGTGAATGGAGAGCCAGCCACACCGCACTCCTGGCCCTGGCAAGTGTCCATGCAGGTGAGAATCTCCATGTGCCAGTGAGGAAAATTCACAGAAAGATGAAAACAAATGGCATTGAAAAGCCTCACGAGTACATAACCTGTGCAGTTACAGTTTCCTCACAATATGATATCAGTGTCCTTTTCTGTATCCTATATTAATTTTCTGATTGACTGTACAGATCTGAACCCAATGCTGTTCATCACATTTAATCATCATCATCATCATCATCCTGTTTAGTGAGTTTCTTCTCTGCTTGTTTCAGGTCTGGCCGACCAGTCAGCCAGAACCCACATTCTCCCATACCTGCGGTGGTACTCTTATTCATAAGAACTGGGTACTTACAGCAGCCCACTGCTTTATAAGGTACATGTTCAGTTCCCTCATCAATAAATACATGTACTATTTCTAGTAATGTGTTCCAAAAAAA
>NW_005187423.1:2405723-2411269 GCF_000239375.1 Pundamilia nyererei | reverse complement strand
CACGAGGGCTTCAAGTACCCCACAGTGCCCTCGGTGGAGTTTGACATTGCCTTGGTCAGACTGGATGGAGAGGTGACACCCACTGATGAGATATCATTTGCTTGCCTTCCATCTGAAGAGGAAGCCCTACCTGAGGGAAAGAAGTGCTACGCCACCGGCTGGGGAGATGAAACTGGTGCTGTTTTTGTCTTGTCATGTTCATTAGCAGCCTCTGATAAAATAATTGTAGCCTGATGTTTCAGAGCTGTGTTAAAGTGATATTTATTTACAAAGAACTAGAACTGCATCACCTCAGAATTGTATATTTAGCATGCCCTCTGCTGGATTTAATGTGTAAATGCCTCTTTTTTAATGTTCCTGCGTCAATCTCGAGGCTTCTGTAACAACTGAAATGACTCTGTGTGTTTATCAGGTAATTCAATTAACCCTAAAGCTGCAGAAGCGCTCAACCAGGTCGCCTTGCCTGTGGTGCCTTATGACACCTGTAACAGGATGGATTACTGGTGGTTCCAGGTCAAGACCTCCATGATCTGCTGTGGTTATACACTGCCTGATGAGCTCAAGTCTGTTTGTCAGGTAAAAGAAGAACTATAAGAGGAGCTATATTGCGGCCATAAATTGAGGTTTATCTTAACAGTAAACTGGTCTGGTCGGATAACGCTCAATTTCTGTACAAGAAGGGCTAAAGACTCCATCTGTTGGGCAGGCTGATGTCTTTTGGTCAGCATTGCTGGTGAGATGGGAGCACAGAGAGAAACTGGAAGCTACTTAATGGACTGGGGAAGAGGGCCAGCTCTTTCCAGTTCAGTCCCCTAGACTCCATAGATGAGGTGGGTGAGAGGAGGATGATAGCCAAGCTAATGTCCATTACAGACAACACCTCTCACCTCTCAACATCCTCTCACTCAGGATAAATAACTTTGGATTTAACTATTCTTGGTAGTGTGGCTTTGATTTCACTTTCCCTTTTGACTCTTGTCAGGTTCTAACAGGTGAATTTCCCCAGTGTGGGACTAAATAAAGTTATCTTATCTAATCTTTTAAAAGAACAACAAAACCACTAGTGTTTTAATGTTCTGCTCTTGACAGGGGGATTCAGGGGGACCCCTGGTTTGCCAGGATAAAATTGGCAATCCATGGGAAGTTCATGGCATAACTAGCTTTGGCCCTATTGGATGCATTATGGATAAGAAGCCTTCTGTGTTCACCCGCTCTTCTGCCTACATCCCGTGGATAACAAATGTCATCCGCCGACACCTCTACAATGAGCACAGTATGAATCCAGCTCTTTAAACATACTTCGTTTCCCCACTGTGACAATATGTGACAAAGTCAAAGTGTAATGCCAGTTTTCTCTCTCTGTCTTCTCTATGTAGCATCAGGCTGTGGGGGACCAAAGGACCTGACTGGTACTGGTGGCACTCTGTCCTCTATGGGTTACCCTGGCACCTACAGCAACACAGCCCAGTGCCAGTGGAACATTCAAGTGCCTGAAGGCAAATTGGTTCACCTCCATTTCCACAATTTCTCTCTGGAGGAGAGTGATTTGTGCCTAAATGACAAAGTCAGACTCTCAGACAAAACAGGAAGTCTGGGTATGTGAGGATCTGCCTTCTTTCCATGTTAGACACCAGCGCAGACATTTCAGCACAGTCAGTGCAGCCTCTTGTTGTTGTGACACAATGACAGTGATGTAACCAATCATTATAATGTCTAAAGTTTGATCATTTGTGATGTCAGGATAAAACCTAAAATTTGTCAGGCTAAAAAAAATTGAACATCTGCATAGCATGCATGGCAACCAGAAGCCCAAAGTAGACAAATAAATCTCTACCCAAGTAAAAATACCTACAGACCGGTAACAAATAAAAGAAAAACCTTTGACCCCCACAAGGAGCTTTCACTTCCAGAATGCCACTCAGTTATATAACCACCATGTGCTAAAGAACCATGGCATTAAACAGACTGGTACAAGCACCTTATTGAGATAGAATATATACTCAAATAACCCTTTTTTACTGTGTAGTAAAGTGCCATTAATCAGTTTGCCAGGCATAGCACTGAACAGATAGTGGTGTCACATGTGATCAGCCCTAAATGTCTCAAACACATATCTGCAGTTTTTGGGGGGAATTTTTATTATGAAATGAACTCCTAGGACAGAGCTTCTAACACATTTTCATATTACCTCAGGTACCCACTGCAGTCACGTGCCTCCTGCAGACATGGTGAGTGATGGGAATACGCTTCACATCAGTTTCTCCTCCAACGACAAAGTGGTTGACTCAGGCTTCACTGCCACCTGGAGGGCAGTGGACGCTACAGAAGGTAAGATAACATAAGACTGCGAGGGAAATTTTAAAAATGTAAAGCTTTAAATATCTAATTTTCATAATATTTTTAAATCTTCTCCTTTCCTCTTTTCAAACTCTATTCCCTTCCCTCCTGTTTCTTCTTGTTGTACTTCAGTTCCATGTGGAGGGACTTTCAGCAGTGATCAGGGTGAAATTACTTCTCCTAACTGGCCTAATGACTACCAAGCCCAGATTGTCTGCACGTGGCGCATCAACGTTCCTTCATCAAGAAGTATTCATGTAGCCTTCACTCACTTTGAGCTGCAAGCTGTAAACCTGTTAGGAAATTGTATGGACTATGTGGAGGTCATCAATGGTGAAACGATGGCATCACTCGGTGCGTCTCCGAACTTTAAATACCGTCCACAATTTATGTCTCAGGTCACATAACGCACAATGGTGGAAAACTATAATTTATTCTCCTCTATTCTGCAGGTCGATTCTGCGGATTTGCCCCTCCACCCCTCATCAACATCCCTAGTAACACAGTCGTCATCCGCTTCCTTAGTAATGGAGCCAGCCAAGAGAAGGGTTTCCGTGGTTACTGGACTACTGACACCAGTATCTTCCCAACTCTACCACCTCTCCCTAGTAATCCATGGGACAACATCACCATCAGTGAGTGTAGACATACACTGTAAAAAAACTGCTATAAAGATACTTTAAAGGTACAGTCAGCCATAGTTTTTTAGGTTATTTAATAAAAAAAAATACTTTACTCATAGATTTACATTTATTAGTGTGTAATTGCATTTTGCAACAATTAATGCATGGTCATAAATTCTGAAATTATCATTAAAAATACATCGAGTGTTAATTGGTTTGTGGAAGCTACCATGTTGCCCGCCATCTTGAATATAAGGGCTGAGACAGATCGTCATTAAAGCTAATGACGTATATGTATGGGGTTAGATACTAGCCACATAGTAATACACCACAGTCAGAGAAGAAAGGAACTTGTAGCCCTTTATGTGAAATGGAGGCAAATTTTATATATAGTCCAAGAAATATAAGATCCACTTTAAAGAAAGTTTTACTAACAGTATGTAGCATTAGCTAACAAGGGCTAACAGCAGCTAAGCTAAGCTGTTTTTGTCTTTGTTAGTAGCTAACAAAGACAAACAGCAGTGCTTACTGACAGAAAAGTTCTTCAGTATCGCTGTCATTAACAGAATTGAGTTTCACTTTCTTATTTATTTATATCAGACTCTTTTCACAAAGTTTGACAGCCTCATCCAGCGTAAACAGATATGGATTGAATGGCAGCCACTGTAGCTAGGATTATGCACTTGAATTGAGAGTTAACTGCAACCTGAGTTTTTGCAAACTGTAATGTTACATTTGTGATGTTCTTTGCAAATACAGGTAAATTCTGTAAATACTGATACAAATAACAATCTGAACCCACTGAAAATTTCTTCCTAATTTATTTGTGTATTTGACGCAAATATAAATGAACACAAATGTTTAAAATCACTAATTTACAAGTTGTAATTTCAGTTTACAGACTAAACATTGTGGTGTTAAGGTTTAGACCTGCAAGGTTTGGCATCACTGAATGAGACTCCTGCCGCTGTCAATCACATCTGCCTAGTTCACCTTCAGAGTGGTTGTTGGTCCAATGTTGAAAACAGCAGCAGTTTTATGCCTGTCTGGCACAAGGAGTAGGAGAATTGTGACACAGCTGATATCCTTTCATAGTTCACCAAAATACAGAGACTGACACAAGCCTCTGGGTGTTGGGGCATGCAGTTATATTTCACAGGTAAAAACAGTATAATGGTAACCAAGCTGACAGTATTACACTGTAATGCTTAAATTTACTGTATCTATCTTTTACTGTAAGAAAAACTGATGTTGTAGTTTAAAGAAGCTATGCTACTGGGTTTTTTTCTCATTTATTCTTTACTTAAAATATATTTACTGTATGACTGGTATAGATGTTATAATAAATGGTGCACTTTCTTTTCCCAGTCTGGCCAGAAAATTGTGGAAACCCAGAGGTGAAACCTAGCACAGCCACTGTGAGAGTTGTAAATGGTGTAGAAGCAATCCCCCACTCCTGGCCCTGGCAAGTCTCTATGCAGGTACTGTCAGCTCCTGTTCTGCATGACAGTCAGTGACAGAGCAGATCTTTTCTTCTATAAATATTCATGTCTCTCTTTTTAGGCTTCACCGTTCTCTCCTATACCTTATATGCATGGCTGTGGAGGCTCTTTGATTCATGAAGAATGGATCCTGACTGCTGCTCACTGTTTCATGTTGTAAGATATAACTACAAAACTATCTAAATTATAGGAATTTAAATAGCACAGTTTTTGAAAGTGATTATACCTGATAAATCTGAAGTTACAATTCATCAAATGAAAGTGTAAAGAAATGGGAGATATCACCTGAATCTGTATCTTCCCTCAGCTTTATAGCTCTCGTTATAATGAGTTTAACCCTTACATACAGTTATGTGTGCTTTGTTCATACAAAAGCTAAAGTTAGGAAGTAGCTGGAGTAATCAGTGCCGATCAATGACTGTAGAAATCAGACGAAACTGTAGAGACCTTTTAGATTCAATCATTAGTAAAGTCAGCCAAAGCTAAAAGAGAAGCTGAAGAAAAAATAAAAACCTGTTCTGTCTCCTTCACATTTATCTTTCACTTGATTTCCAGCCCACTGAATGTACCCTCCTTCTGGCGCATGTGCCTGGGGAAGCACCACATGAACTCCTCCATGGACATTCCCTCAGCTGAGGAATGCTACAAGGTGGATACCATCATTCGCCACAAAGGATTTGTCTACGAGCAGGATCCCAATGACATCACCAACGACATAGCCCTGGTTCACTTGGCCAAACCTGTCAATATGAGAAAAGAGATCAGCCCCATCTGCTTGCCGAAACCTGGGGTCGTGATGCCTGCTGGGACGCCGTGCTTTGTCACCGGCTGGGGAGACGAGAAGGGTAAAAACAGTCATGCATTTCCAACCTTCCTTCGGTCTGTACTTGTACTATAAAATTAGGAACATCCTGTCTCAGTGATGCTAAGAAACTAGTAGGGGTGCAACGATACACAAAATTCACGGTTCAGTTCGATACTTTGGTGTCACGGTTCGATATTTTTTCGATACAAAAAAATGTTCATGCCTTTTTAATTTGTCATTTATTAAAATTATAAATATATATTTTAACTCAAAAGTACA
>NW_005187423.1:2383390-2399441 GCF_000239375.1 Pundamilia nyererei | reverse complement strand
GGATCCTGTTTCCTCATTCTATCTTCCTCATTGCTGCCTCCCTGAGCCTGGTTCAGCTGGAGGTCCCCTGTTGTTAAAACACATAAAACCCCCACTTTTTGGCATCCAGCAGTAGTGATGACTTTAGATTTAGTGATACAATATGTAAAACAAAATTATTAGTGTAAACATGTTTGTGTTATTTTCTGAAATTTCTATGATGTAAAGATTTTAATTTGTTCTTCTTATATTTAGGTAACCTGTTCCCTAAAGTGGCCGAGAAGCTTAATCAGGCAGCGCTGCCTGTTATCGACTTCGAAACCTGCAGTAAGCCTGCTTACTGGTGGGACACCCTCAGGCCCTCCATGATCTGTGCCGGCTACGAGTCCCCAGATGAGCTCAAGTCAGCCTGTCAGGTTTGACGACACATTTAGAAAAGAGTATTTGCTTGAATTAAGGATGCACTGACGTTTGGACAATATATCAATGCATCCATCATCTAAATGGATAGACTGAAAGTTGTTAGGAGACGATGTTGTTCATTGTTTAAATTCCTTCCGAGTTATTTAAAAACATTACGTAAGTGTGCCCGCCTCTCTTCGTCTTTTATGCAGCTCCCTGAAATCGTTTTTGTTTGCGGTCATTCAGCCTTGATCTCAATGGCTGCTGCCCAGTTTGCAGGCGTAATTAGACAGAAGAACACAGAAACATTATTCGCCAGCGTTAATGAGCAGCTGCTAGAAATGCAGCAATGTGAAAAATGGGACGTTTTACATTTTAGGAGCTTCATAAAGCACGATTCTGACATTTGCCTAATGAATACTTTGTCAGGCTGTTAATAAAGACTGACTTCTACAAATTCAAGGTCACAGAGACGATTTACAGCAGCTGCCAAAATCGAATGTTCTGCAGTGCATCATAAGTAGATCTTTGCTGATTTCTTTGTCCTGCTGTCTCCTGGTAGGGTGACTCCGGCGGTCCCCTCGCCTGCACAGCTGCCACTGCTGCTGGCGGAACAAATACAACCTGGGAGGTGCACGGCATCGTCAGCTTTGGAGCTCAGGGCTGCATCAGAGACAAGAAACCATCAGTGTTTACCCGCGTTTCTGCCTTCAGTGACTGGATCGACAGCAACATCAAGAAGTATATTTATGAAAGCAGAAAAGCTTTGTAAAGCTGACATCTTTAGGTAGAGATTATTCCATGTTTCGATTTATTTTTTTCTCTTTAAAACCCCCTGAATGTAACAAATGCTGACCAGCAGCACCAACCTACAAGGTTGCATTGCGCCCCGTAAAATAATTTAGTAAATAACATATTGCTTGTACGTTTCTATATATTAAACACTGCTGAACATTTTAAGCAAATTATATTTAAGCAAATATTTGTAAAATAATTTGTAAAATAATGAATAAATATATCATGTATAAATAAAAATACATATCTATAAAGCTTGCAGTTACTGTTTCCTTTTACTTTATAGTTCTGTGTTCAAAATGAATATTTTAACTGTAATAAAAAGTGTAGTGTTAAAAAAAATCAAGGTTAATAACAATTAATGGTCATTTTATATAACTTAATTTGCTAGCCACTGTCTTGTTGTGTTTTGATGTCTCTCTGACCAGCTGTTTATCTGTTATATTCAGTCCACAACCATAGTTAAAAAAAAAAAAAAAGAAAAAGGACATCAAAGAACAAAAAAAAAAAAGGTTGGTTTAAATTTTAGATGCTGCAAATAATAGAATACAAAAATCACCATTGGTCTGATAAAACTACATGAGACTCTGAAGCCGTTTCCTGTTTTTGCGTGCACTTTAATACAGCGTTGAGTAAAACATTACTTCATTGCTCTTCCAGTCACTGATTAGCTCTGTTCTCTGGTAGATAAATGTTGCAGCACATATTTAAAGTTTTGGGGGTTTAACCCCCTTGATCACATGACCAGGCCTCTGAGCCAATGAAAAAACTCGGCTCAGATTTCAGCCTAGGAGAAGGAGAGGAGGGGGGGAATGAAGAGGGAGGAAGAGAGAAAGAGACAAGCTCTAATCTGTGCTCATGGTCTGCCGGTAGTGACAGGACTTCCTCAGACTTTTTTTCCCCCTTGGTTGGATTATATGTGTTTTTTAGAGTATCTGAATGGCTCAGTGTGAGGCGCAAAAGATTCCCAGCCCTGGGAAAAGTCTAGTGTGTCCTGGAAAAGAGTGAGGAGCGGAGGAGGGGAGCCAGCTGTACTTTTTCTCCTCATCTTTCCCCGGAGTGCCGGCGTTTTTTTCTGTGGGAGAATGGGGGCAGGAGCTATGACCATCTGTGTGAGTAGAAACTACAAAGCTTGAGTTGACTTCCTAGTCGACCTGTAATTAAGAGCTGAAGAACATATAACGGGACTGTTCTGCTCAGTGTCTGTCTACAAACTCATTTGTGATGGGGTGTGTTGTCTCTTTAAAATGTCCTGGAGGGACAAATATTCCTTTCCTAAAGTAAATCTTAACTTTCCCTTCCTCAGCTAACTTATTACCAAAAAGCCATGACTCATAGGGCTGTAATGACCAATCTACTTGCTTGAAAGTACTTCCTCTTACTGTAGGGCAACAGTAAATTTATTCTAGCATCTTTAAAAAACAACAACTGTAAAATTTTTTTTTTAAAAACCAGAAACACTGTATGTTTTATGTTTTCAGTCAACACCAGTAATTTTTTCCAAGCATGTGATCACTTCCAGAAATGAGAATAAGAGTTGTCACCAGCACTGCACCGGGATATTCTATTTTATTTAATGTTTTTCTTCTTGCAGTAGTAACTGTGAGCTCTGCAGCTGTTGCTTCAGGGTTCCTGTGGTGCTTTTGCTGCCAGTTGCTTCAATGGCCACCCAGACAGGGAAGGAGGGAGGGACAAGGGAGGTGGGGAGTGGAGGAAAAGAAGGGCACATGCTTGGGCTTGCTATCCCCTTCATGAGCAAGTAGAAGACAAGACAGGGTTGGAAAAGTCATTTCGCATTGTGGGCCACATCTTAAATTAGCAGGATGAGTGTAAAGTCATTGTAAAGTAGTTTAACTGCACATTTAATCCCCTCAGTATAAGAAAATTAATTGCAGTTCCAACAGTACATCACATTTTTTTCCACATTTAAATTATTTATGTATTACTTCATTACATTGGTGTAGTATGAATGACTGTGAGGGAGTCTTTGTCAGCAGGACAGGCTATAAAATTTATGAAACTTAAGTTAAAAGTGCAAAATTTTTGACCTCCTTCACATTTTCTGAAGCCTTCCAGTGGGCCGGAGTGGAGTCTGCTAGGCCGATTCTGGACCCAGACCTTAAGTTTGACACCCCTATGCTAGATGGGTTGTACCGACCGTTAGCAGTCTATTTACAGGACAATACTTCTAAAAGATTTCATTTACCCAAAGTGTCGAAACCATAGGATTCCCACAGAAAATGTTTGAGACACTTCTGAAGCAAGGGGAAACAATTCCTTCCCCCAGGTCCTTGTCTATAAGTTTCCTTAATAAGTTTCCTTTTCACTGTCAGATGTTGAAGTGTGAAAATATCTTAAAAACAAAGGAGGGGACGAGCATCTTTGGCTGAATCCCAGCAACAATGGAGGCGATTGTGTTTGCATTCAAATTGCTGAGGGGAAACTTAACAAACAACCCCAAAACCTGCTATAAAACTTTTCATCTCAGTGTTTGCCTACTGTGTGAATTCAGAAGTAAGACTGCGATTCATTTCTATCTGCCATGATGATGATAGTAAAGGAAGATTTAGTGGGACATCTGCTCCATTGGGCCCCTTACAGTCAGTCTCACAGTCAGACTTAGCTCAGACCAGCTTAACTCCTTAACACCTGCAGTAGTAGTAGCACAGGAGCCCAGACTGTAACTCTGAGAGGTCCAACTATGGCCACATAAACTCAATTATATACATAAACAATCATTTGTGCAAGCGGAAAGTTAATGAAGATAGTTTGTGTTTAGCGTGTCTGGCAACTATTAAGACGTGTACAGCCTTTATAAATGCTGATTTAAGTGATAATGTATGTTGTATTAGCACAGTCGGAGCATCTGCCACGCTAAAGATTTTGTCTCCTTACCCATCTTAGCACCATCTGTGAGGTGGGTTTTAATCAGCAGATGACTCTAGCTTCTGTGTCTTAGCAAGTGGTGAGTAAAGGGGGAAAAAATCATATTACAACCACCGTGCCACTATGGACCTTATTGTAGCCACATTTTAACCCAGGTCTCTTCTGATCGTTGACATGCTGAAAAATAAAGCCGTTGCCAGTCAGATGATTTCCACGTGTTATTGCATGGTGGATGAAAATCTGATGGTACTTTCTTTGTTCAGAATTCCATCAGTTTTGACAAGATCCCTGAAATGCAGCCCCAAACAATAACAGTGCATGTTCACGACAGTCTATCACATCTGTTGCCCCTCATTTTTCAGTCCAGATTTTGTGTAATTTGGCATACATCATCATCGTTTTTGCCCTGCTCCCCTTCCTTAAGAATGGCTTCCTGACAGTCGTCTTTCCACTGAGACTATTTCTGATGAGGCTTCAGTGAACGGTAGATGGCTCAACTGAACGACCAGACACATCGCTCAGGTCCTTTGTCAGGTTGTTGCTGGGATTTTCCTGTTTCATCATCAGATGAGTAGTTTAACAAAAAATAAATAAATAAATTCCTCTGAAAATGCTCAGGTACAAGGACTGAAAATGAGTGAAAAAGCAGCCGATGTGCAAAGATTAAGATTATGTTAAAAATGTAAAAGAACGTTTGGCTCCTTGGAAGCAAAATATTAAAGAAATATGGAGTGACTCAAGACTTTTGCTCAGGACTGTAAATATGCTAAATGAATGAGTAATTTGCTGGAAAGTTATGGTTTGCTCTCAGAGACAGACAACAAGCAAGTGTATCTTAAAGTCTCTGTATGCAGATACAGAGACCATGGGGATGCTGTTTGCCTCGGTATCTTACCAGGTAAACATCATATTCAGGTTTTGAATTGGCTCAGCTTGGCTAAGAGCACATAAAGTGTAAAACCTAACTAAGTGTATCAAAACACCTGCTGTACTTAACTTCAATTCTTAGTTACCTCAGTACTGTTAGTATTTTTTGGTACACCTAAAAGAAAAATGCTGCTCTATTTAATTTGATAATCATATATAAAATGAGACATATGGGTCTATATCTATATGTATTGAATAGCCTATGTGAAGTAAACAATTATATATAAGTAGCAAATCAGAAAATGTAATAATATGTTTTACCATATTATATTTTGTATTTATTTCTCAATGAGATTAGCAATGGAAAATGTAATTTTACTTGTAGTACAATGAGCCTCTCCTCTTAAGGTATTATATCAGTCTGATCTGATATCCTTACTATCGTTCAGATTCCTGGCAGCTGAGCATATACCACATGTGCTTCTCTAAATATGTGCTCATATGCCTATTTGTGCATGTGTGTGTATATGTGTCACTCTGGCAGTGTCTTTAACCAAAGATGTGTTGCGAGGTAACCTGATATTTGTCGTAGCAACTCATGCACAGCCAGCTCTCCTCTTTATCTTCCTGCTGCCCTCAGCACACGGTGTCCTGTAAGAGCATGGCAGAGTGACTGAAAGAGATCTGCGTGTAGTCAGCCACTTCATGAGCAGCAGCACACACATTCTACTCTTTGGGATGAAGTGCGCTTTCCTGTGTAACAGGTGTCTACAAAGATGTCTGTCTCTGCTTCCATAGTGTCAGTGTCTGACTGCTGCTGTCTGCTCTCCCTGCAGCACAACAAGGCGGCGGTGCAGGTTAAAGAAGACATGAAGAAGATGGTCCAGATGCCCATCCCGCGACCCAGGATAGTCGCACCCAAGCACACCAAGGTGTTTGGAGCGTCTCTGTTTGAGTTGCGAAACCAGGGGCTGCTGGAGGATGGAGTGCCTCTGGTGGTGCGGAGGATGGTGGAGCATCTCCGCAAGCATGGTGAGGCAAAAATGCATGAGAGCACTGGAGGAGAAGTGCAACCTTTGGCTATCTTTTATTTCTTTGAATTTTTGCTGAATACAGTTGGTCTTGCATGCTGAAAAGATGGTGCACATACATTTTTGAATATCCAATCCTACTGGTGTCACTACATAAATACAGCTTTATAGTGCCACCTAGGTTTTCTTGTATTACATAATTTGTTCTAAATAAATCATACAGTTATACAATAATCAGAAACCTCATTATGTCAATCCTCTGAGTCTCGTTAATATGAGCCGGATAAGAATTAGACCAGAGCAACTTTACTAGACTACTGAAATAGAGTTAAATGTTTTTTTTTGTCATTGCATGCATTATTAATATTTCTCACAGACTTGCCATCTCACTCTTCAATTAGTTACTCTTGATAATCAGCCACAATCATTTTAATACTTCATCATTTAATTTGCTGCAGACAAAAACAATGCAAAGTTGAATCACTTTCACAAGCACAAGTTTCCATCATCATCATCTAAAAACCAGATATACAGAAAACAAAAGAGACTAAACATGTAATAGTTTTCAAGGAGACGAACAATTTAAAAAGCAAATTTGTTGCTAAATAAATAAATATAATCACACAAATCCACAGCTCTTGCTTTGACAAACGATCAGCCAACAGATTTCTCCAGAAAAAATGTATATAGATATTAATATATAAAATGATCAACCATAACGCATAGTTAAAAAAAAACAAAAAACAGAACTTGTAAATTTTCTATATTAACCTACATTATTTTCTGTAGTTCTTCTGTTTGAACACTAGATGTCCCTACAAGAAAACGATATCCTACTCAGGTCAACTGAAAACATAGGCCTCTTTTAAAGCAATTATTGGAGTGTGTTTAATTTGACTTAAACTCGCTGTGCAATCATTTCACTGGCCTATGTATTTAAAGGCTGTCTCATAACCAGGTAAGGTAAGCGTGGAGGGAAATAATATAATTCCTTATGGGCCAACAAACATAGATAGCCTACATGTTAGAGCTGTGGATGTGGCCTTTGAGATTTCTTCCTCCATTAAGTCACCCCGAAGGACAAATTTCATTTTTGCAAGTAGTGCTTAAAGCAATTAATTTTTTTAATTGGTTCTTGTTTTGTTTTGTTTATTTATTTTTAAGAAATAAATGTATAATCCAGTGAATAACGCTGTCACTTATTTCTGAATAGTATTATTTGGCCAGAAAATAGTTCCAAATAACTACTCCTATTATTATGGGTATTAGTGTGCCATTTTATTAGCTGTTAAAAACAAAACTTCAAGGGTCTACAACATGAGTTGAAATCTTTTAGTAAGAATTTTTTTTTAAATATTTTATCATAGTATTATTATTATTTTGTTATAAAATACTAAGTGTGACAAAGTAAGGTTAGCAACAGGTGTTGATAAGGCAAAAGACAGTTGTTAAGGTTTTAGCAAGCACTTAGCAACGCTAACTAGCAACATAATCAAAACAGATACCAAAAACAAAACACTGACAGCTATTAACACAAATCTAAGCTGCTAATTTCATGTTCACAGACTAGGGCTGTTCATATGATATGATGACGATATAAAAACTTTTATCGTTTCATTTTATGCTATCCTTTGTTTCGTGGTGTCGCAAAATAAACTGTTTACGGCAATATTTTTTCATGGTTTTGATGGTCACTGTAGTGGCTATATTAATTTCTTAAAGTTCTCTCTTTCTCTTATATTTAATATAACCACACTAGGGATGGACAAGCGCCTGTTTTTATGCGTTGTTGTTAGCAACAACGATGGTAAAACCATCGCGTGTCCGCTTGTTTATGTTCCACATAAACCTTTCACAATAAAGCTCAAGATCCTGTTGAGATTTTTCAAAATAAACTGAATCACGTGAAAGAGCAGATTACTTACGGATGAGAAGTAAAAAAGCCGCCAGGTGCTAAAAAATAAACCTTAGACTCAAACGTTAGAACAGGCTTTTCCCCGCAGCACACTGTGTAATAAATACTCACAAAGAAAACATTACTATGGCCTTAGTGCGTTTAGACTAATTAAAAATAGTGATAATGCTAACAGCAAATACAAAAGTGTAGTTATTTAATACTAAAGTGGCATGCAAAAAAACCCCCAGCTAATTGTGAGTTTGGCAATAAAGTAAAAGGAAAATATTCCTGACTAGTATCTGTTAAGTTACACTAAATTAAAATTTTCATATATAAGAATGTCACTTGCTATTTTTTTCTCAGTGTGTTGTTGATCTGCTCAATATAAAGAATTAAAAAATAAAAAGATGGTTAACAGATAAACCTTTAGATTTTATATTTTTCACAATTTCACTTCTTGGTCACAAAAGTGCCTTTACATGAAGGAAATTCAGACTTGATAGCAGTGCCAGGATGTAACAGTGGGTCAGAAAAGAGCCTTGCAAGTCATGGTTACAGTGCAAATCTGCAAATTGCTCTATATTCTCTGAGAATGTAAAGTCTGCTACCAAGGAAAAATTAAATTAAACTTACATTTACTATTTAAGAAAAATAAAATATTTTTAATAATGATTTAGTTTAGTTTTATTTGGATAGCACCAAATCACAACATCAGTCACCTCAAGCCCCCTTATATTTTAAGGTAAAAATCCTATAATATTACGAGAGAAAACCCCAACAATCAGACTGCCCCTTTTAAGCAAGCACTTGGCAACAGTGGGAAGGAAAAACTCCCTTTTAACAGGAAAAAACCTCTGGCAGAATCAGGCTCAGGAAGCACAGTGCTCAATTAGGGTGATATGGTACTTTGAGGTCATAAGATAAGATGGGGACTGATCATTCAAGACCTTGTAAGTGAGGATTTCTTTATTTGTAATATTTTTTGTCTCTTAACTCCTCCAGCACTGCATCAGGAAGGTCTGTTCAGGGTAAATGGAAACGTCCGTGCTGTGGAGACCCTGAAGCAGCATTTGGAGGGTGGTGGTGATGTGAACCTGCTCTCTGAATCTGATTCCTGTACTGTTGCCAGCTTGCTCAAACAGTACCTGAGAGATCTCCCCGGGGGTCTGGTAGTCATGACAGTCCAGCAGGCACTAATACAGCACTACCAAGGTAAATCACCAACATGTAGTCCTACCTTTTGTGCTATTTTTTTATAGGCAGTGTATAAAAATTATCCTGCAACATGTGTGGGTCAGTGTTTTTGTTTTTTTTGACTGGCAAAATGTGATCATGTCGATATTATTGGATACACCTCTCCAGTGTAATGTAGATCTGGGTCATGACTGACTGGATGATCAGCAAGACTATCTTTAGCTGGTGAATTTTACGATTAGCCGCGCAGTCGTCTACAGCAGGCGGAGCATTTATATACTGCGTTTGCTTGTGAGAGAGGGTGGTAATATGAAGGGTGATGGGCCAGATTTTTCTGGTAATAAACCTTTGAGGTCATAAAAGGTAAAGTGAGTCATTTAGCAAGAAAAGCATCTGCGATCGCTCCCAGCTTCAGTGCTAGGTTTAATCCGTTTGATGGGAGTGGTGTATACTTTATCTGCTGCATTCCCTTTGCTTTCATAGACCCCATGAATGTCGGCCTGAGTAGTGACGCTGCTCCTGACGATAACTGGAGAATAAGATTATTTTGCTGGTTTTTGTTAAACTGTTTTGTTTCTACCAGGCGTGTTTCATTATTTTATCCAGAGAAAATCCCAAGCAGTTGGTTATTAAATCTTTCTGAATGCCAGGATTTTCTGCATTACACATTTTAACATGACAAAACTTTTAGAAGTATTAAAAAAAGTTGCTATTGCTATCAGATTTAAATCAAAGAACTTAAGACTGGTATTAATCTTTTTTATTTCAAATTAAAAGAAAAATAAATGATTTTGATTATCAGTGTTTAATGGCAGTAGTCAACACTTTTGTTGTCTCTTCTTTGTGTATAGTTAAGTTAAATAACTTTGTACCATTGAGCTATATTTCATCACATAATTGTCTATAATGCTTTTGCTATGTCTCTACTATATTTTCCCAGAGCTGCTAAAAATATTATATTATAATGTTTTTGCAACAACTGAAAGTTTTTCTAATTCTGCTGAAGGAGAAATTCAGACCTCACAGAAAAGTATATGATAACCTAGTGTATATGGTTACATTTTGTATGTACATATGCATGCAACACGAGATGTATACTCTAATCAGCTCTTTCTGTAGAAACACCAGACCCTATTTTGGTTAAGTCAAGATCTTAAACACTACATAAATAACAACAACTAATACATTTTTATTCTCATTTAAATTAGTATCTTTAATTTCTAGTATACCTTCATGCATGGTGTTACTTTCTCTTGTATTGTGCCCCTGTGTCCTGTTTCCTCTGTTTATGTGCAGTGTACACATCTGTTAAAGCACAACCTTTTTTTTGCCCTAAAATACATCCATAATAAACATACAGGTGGACACACACACACAGAATCTGAACTTTACTCAGCTGTCACAAGAGCAGCCGTGAAAGCTCTGGGCGATTACTGCCCGTCTCCAAACTGAGACAGATGTACCCACATACCCACATTCGTACGCATGCATGCACATTCACATAGACCTACAGTGCACACTCACAACGTTTGCGTCACTAAGTCATTTGGGATCAGCAGTCGTATCCGTTTATCCACCTCTGACCCAATTATGTACCCCCAGTAATAGCATCAACATATTTTGAGGCAGTAATGCTCAGGTATTAGAAGTCACCATAACCCAAGATTAGATATTATAGAGGGATGATGGATTGAGCTGTTACTCCCTTCTGGAGATAGGCTGTAATAGTATTCATTATACTTGGAATTTTACTTGAATTTTTGTTAATTAATTCTGTGTAAACAGACCAAAGCAGAATGTCCTTGTTAATGAAAAACTTGAAGCACAAGTGCATTACTAATCTTTCCACTAAAGGTTGTTTGCCAGGGATTTCATAAACTACACATATTGAATTTTTAAAAAAATCCTATAACCTTTTGTATCTGTAGAGCGTGGTGGTGATGATGACACCTGGGCAGACGTGAGACACCTTCTCCTGCAGCTTCCAGATGTCCACTACAGTCTCCTGCACTACCTCTGCCACTTCCTCACCCTTGTGGAGAGCAGCCACAAGGACAACCGCATGACTGCCCTCAACCTCGCTACTGTGTTTGGACCCAGCGTGTTCCAGTGAGTGAAACATTTCTTTAGATTAGATGTGGTTAAACAGTCCAAATACACACCTGTGCACCATATCACTCCATAAAAGAGGGCATTTCTTCTTGCTGAAAGCTATAGTCACAGCCTTCTGGCCATCCATCAGTTTTCTTCCGCTTATTCAATCCACAAAGGCCTCGCTTGCCTTGTGGATTTGAACTCACAACCTCCTCCTGTTAGCCAGCACAGTGCTAACCACTACACCCACTGTACCTGGTGCCTCATTTATAAAAATGTGAGAATTTTACATTCAAATTTATACTTTGAATTTCCATTAAAAAAATGCTTTTTTTAAGCTGATTCTATGTTTTCTGTTGTGTATTTTTGTATAAATGCCTTTTCATACAGAGTTTTCATGTAATTTCACTGTTTACATGAAATAAATCAGTGTTGATTCCCCAGTTTTGTAGTCTGATTAATAAACAAGGGCTCTGCCTCTGTCACATTGCATTACACGTGAAAAATCCCTGATTCAAGACATAGACTCCTAGTGCCGCCCTCAATCCTGGATAAATGGAAAGGTTGCGTCAGAAAAGGCATCCGGTGAAAAATCCAGTGTTTGGCCAGAAGGTGATGCTGTAGTTTACTGAGTGAGTAGAGAAGCAGATTGTCAGGAGAGCATAAAAATTTCATGTTTTGAAGAATAAAGTGCTAAAAATAAAGGGTGAGGAAGTAGCAGAGGTAGCAGAAGAGTGAATGATTAGAAATTAAATATAAGTTACCACAAATTTTAAAGGCAGTCAGTAGTTTTTTTTGTTTTTTTTTTTGTTTTGTTTTTTTCAATTAACTGACTTAACAAAGGTCACTCAGAAAGCTAATCAGTTTGATTTACCTGTGCATTTAAAATACAAAGCACAAGTTCAGCTTGGTACCCTGTTTGCAGATGTGAAAATGTTCAGAAATAAATTATACAGTATGTGGCCGTGTCTCAGGCTTCTGAGCTCAAGTTTTTAATTTTCTGATAGGCTTACTCGGTGGCCAGTTTTAATGTTAGTAAGCTATACTAGTTAGTAATAAATAGTATTTGCTAGTAGTAGGCTGGACCCCCTTTGTGCTATATGAGCTGCATATCCATGTTGTGAATCTCCCAGTCTTCACATCCCGAAGGTGCTGTATAGATTGAGACCTGGTGACTGTGCAGGCCTTTTGAGTACAATGACTCATTGAACCCGCTGATTCAAGAAACCAGTCTTTGTGACATGGCATCCTGTCCTGCTGAAAAAAGCAAACAGAAGACCGATACACTCGGGTCATAATGGGATGGTTGATAATAACTCACTCAATGTGTGCAAAGACCATATCATACCAAGACCAAGACAAGACCATACCATGTAACTGTAGTGTTGTCTAGACTGATAACCAGCGATAAATTGGTTAATTAAGGCCGGGATTCCCGTGGAAACTGATATAAGAGACACTGTAATGGATACTCTTTCATACTGTACAGTCTGTTCTCTTCAGACTGTGTAAAGGTTATATAATTAGACCTACAGATAGGCCCACAGCCCGGTGTACATCTCACGCAGCTGTTCGGCAGTATCATACAAACTTGTTATAGAAGCTGGATTCAGTCTGACAACTTGGGGACTTACTTTCTATTTCAGTATCAAGATTACAGCTTAGTTGCATTTGTTCCATACAGATTGTTGCTTTTACTGCTGCTGCTATAGTCAGTTTCAAAGGGATAGTCCACCCATGAATTCAAGTTATGTTGTTTTGGTGTTAGCTTTAGATCTACAGATGTCTGATTTCTTCTTAAATTTAATGAAAGTGACAGTTTTTTTCTACCAAACTACACATAATTCCTTATTACTTTACAGAAATCCATGAACAGGGCATAATATAAACATTAATGCTTCCCATTAATCCTGAGTCGGACCACCTTTTTGCTATATGAGCAAAGGTGCTCAATAGAATGAGATCTGGTGACTGTGGAGGCTTTTTGAGTACAGTGAACTCACTGAAACCGCTGCTTCAAGAAACCAGTTTGAGATGAGGTGAACTTTGTGACATGGCATTCTGTCCTGCTGGAAACAGCAATCAGAAGACAGGTACACTTGGGTCATAACGGGATGTTATGTGTGCAAAGACCATATCGTAACACCAACACCAGGATGTATCCACGTTCTTATTTTGTTTATGCTTAATTCTGACCCTGGCATCAGAGTGTTGCAGCAGAAATCAAATTTCATCAGACCAGGAAATGTTTAAAGAGTCTTCTGCTTGAATTTTGATTAACCTCAACTGTAGCCTACATTTCCCATTCTTAGCTAATACGCAGGGTTCAGGGGATGCTCTTCAGCATACCTTGGTTGTAATGAGTGTTTATTTGAGTTAGCTTGAGGCATTCGACACAACATTTTCACCCGTTGTGCTTGAAAATCCCTGCAGTTTCTGAAATACTCAGACAAGTCCATCTGACACCAACAATCAGTCACTTAAATCAGCTTTCTTGCCCTTGTGATTTGAACTTTAGTACTTCATCTTGACTATTTAGTTGCTGCCATGCAATTGGCTAATTACATATTTGTGTTAATAAGGAGTTGAACAGGTGTACCTAACATACTGGCCATTGAATGTAGTTCCTATTAAAGTGCTCACATTAGTGTTTATGGATATTTATTTGGTGCTCATTTGAATGACCTTTGCCTTCAAAGAATTTCAATTAAATGTCATCTTTTTGCTTTTACTTTATTTTATTTTATTTTAGCGTGGCTCCTGGATTTGAAGCACTTAAGGACCAGAACATCTGTAACAAGATCATGGCCAAACTTATCCAGAACTACAACAATATCTTTGAGACCAACACAGACAGAGAAGACTACGCAAAAGAAGAGGCATCGCCTATCATTGCCGAGGTGCGGTATACTCACAGAAGCACCGGAAAGTAGTGTTTATGTGAAACAGATCACTGTTTACATGAAATAAATGAGTGTTGATGGTCGGGGCAATGCTTTGCAGTTTGGTAAGACAACTTTAATGATTCACATGTCGTGCCCATGCACTTTAAACAGTGTGACTTCATCTATGACATCATCTTCTGCCCAGTCACCTGGATGATTGATGGCTTACACAAGCAGCCTTGTGTAATGTCAAGGTAAAAATGATTGAATTATTGATCTTATATCAACAGGTGGCTGTTTTCAGTCCTTGGTTGTTTTTGTCTGTTGTCTGCTTTGATGACTGATGTCTATTGATCAGCTGGTTTGGTTTGCCAGTTTATATTCAGGTTTATTTTCATCATCATTTCATTTCTTTTATGAGATACACATAATTACCACATAAGTTTTATGTTCCTGTAATGGTTAATCCGCCAGCATATGCAAGCTGTTTAGTCGAAATTATATTTTTAAATCTAAAATGTAATTACCGTACTGTTACCGTACTGTTGGCTGGCCCTAACTTTGAGTATAAAAACATGAATTCAGTTTGGTATTTGCCTAATAAACAACAATGTAATTTTTAGCTTTTTTTAATTGATTGATTGAATCTTTCTTTTGAACATGTTGAAAAAGTACAACAACATAGAATTCAAAAGAGACAAACAAACAAAGCAAAACGAAAGGAAAATGAGCAAACACAACCACAAATAACTTTCATGTTCTAAAAGGAGCAGGAAGAAGCATCAGCTTATTTAACCCCACCCCCTTTCCACTATCAAGTAATCAATAGACTACAGAAATACCTCCTTACAATTACATTATATTTTACATGTATTTTTTTTTATTAATTATATGTATATCTATCTTTCTATCTATCCATACATACATACACATACACACATATACACCTTTTCAATAACCCCAGTAACACCTCAAAGGAAACCCATACCAACATACCCGTGCACCCTCACACACATGAAAATATTGGACAAGAGCACCCTATCAAATCTCTACCTCCTCCTTCCTTTAAACACGTTGTTGACATATTTATAAATTATTAATGTATAATAATTTAGATATTCCAGGTGTCCAAAATTAAGTGTCATTGTGTTTAAATTTTGTGAGCTAAAGGGAAAAAAAGCTGTATTTTTAGCTACGTGTCAAAGCATTGCCCAGCATTTATGTTGTGTAACAGTATTATCTTAATCATATGTCTGTCACCATAAAAGTCACTATAAACTGTAACTCAGTATAGAATGAATCAATTTTCACCCAAAGAGACTGCATATGAATGCAGTAAACAAACAAATTAATAAAAACATTAACATGTTTTATTAATTATTTAATTGTTTAAAGATCCAATTAATATTTGAGTGGCGTAGAGAAGCCTACCGAATATTTACTGAGAACAGCTTCATTTACCACTATCTCATGATTAGCAGAATTTAGAGACCAGCCTTTTTTTTTTATCTCAGTGTGCAGACATCAACAGTGTCTCGATTGTTGATTAATGCCTGTGTCGGGCGTGTGAAACGTGACACTGGCCATCTGATGAGCAGCTACTGATGGTGGGATCTCTCTCTTGTTTTGACCTTTAGCCTCTTCTTTCATAGCACTCTCCTGTCATTTTTAACACCATTAAGTCTTGAGTCTGTGACCTATGTGACGTCATGAAAAAGCAAACATTACAAATGACCTGATCAAATTCAACTTAATAAATTCCAAAGGTCCAGATTACTTGTAACACTAAAATTAAATCTGCAAAGACTTTAAAGACGTGTCCTTTTTTGTGATATCATCATCCGATCACAAGCATCTGTGCTGTGTTGTGAATTCCTGTAAGGCCATTGACACTTGAGACACTGATGAGCAGTAGGAAATCCCTCACCCAGAAAAGATTGTCTAACGTACAAACATGCACATATACACAAAAACACACACACACACACACACACACACACACACACACACACACACACACA
>NW_005187423.1:2359148-2383370 GCF_000239375.1 Pundamilia nyererei | reverse complement strand
ACACACACACACACACACACACACACACACACACACACACACACACACACGTGACCTGCAGAGGCATCCTACCTCCTGACTTTCCTTGCAATGCCTGTGAACATAGCACACATGATCGGTGGTTTGCCTTTACTTCCAGTTGTAAAATGCAGACCGCCAGCACGTGTGCACGGCAGTTTTTAGTGATCATGTGTGTTTGAGGAGGCAGACTGTCATGCTGTTTAAATCTGTGCTCAGCTGTGTTGATAGGAGCTATTAGAATAAAACACAACAGCAGAACCCACCTACCCTGACATATTTCATATCTACTTTATATATGAGATTCTTATTCCATGCATAAGGACTGGAGAAAAGCTTCCTGGCCTTTATTAAAGATGAGACATTACCTCTTTTGTTAATTGGCTGTATGTAAGATGTGTATTACAGATGTGACTCTCCTTTGTCCTCTTTCTTGTACCAGGAGACTCAAGTGGCAGATGCAGACACAAAGAATTCATCCAGCCATCTCGATGCAAAGACAACAACCCCACTTACTAGGATGAAAGTAAAGCCTGTGTGTTTGTGTCTTTGTTTATGCATGTATTCATACCTGTTATGAAAGAAGAAATCTGTCCAGTGTGAAGTGTGTGTTTGTGTGTGTTCTCGTTTATGCCCGGCATTCCCAGGTCTGCCTTCCAAGAACCTTTTAAATTCCCTTACATAGTCGCTTTTACAACAGCACTATAATCTGTGTGACGCAATTAACACAACATGGGCATGTTTTGGAAAAGCTGTTTTGTAATGCTATATTTGTGTGTGTCTGTGTGGGTTATTGTGTAGTGACTAGCGTATACCACATGCAATACCACATGTATTGTTTTTTCCTGTCACTCAGTGAAGCAGACGATGACCTTTTTAGTAGTTTGCGTTTTGTTGCTGATAACTTATCAGGTGACCAAGTTCAACCTAAATTTAAAAAGCATTAACATTTATTCTTCTAAAACATTAACAGCTGTAGATCTTCACTGCTCACAATACCATCCACTGGAGTTTTATGATGCAGCGTAAAATTATTTTAGTGACTCAGTTGTCTTTTTTTTGTTTAAATTCTGTTGTTTCAAAACAGCTTTTTGGAGTGTTTACACCTTGATGAATGCAATGCTATTTCTGTGGTTTACATTCATACATACCTTCTAAAGTTATTCAGATAATTTTACTATGTACTATAAATCTCATTGTCTGCTGTTATCTGTGTGTACACCTTTTCAAGATTGGCCACCTAAACCAAACAGGAAATGCAGAACTTCTGAAGAAATCCTGCACCAACGCTCGAAATGCAAAAACAAGAAAAAAGAAGGTACAAGAGACAACCACGTGTCAGCATGAATAATTGCACTGTTGTTTTGGCCTCCTAGTTTATTACATTTTATTTCATATTTCATATATACATTTATAGGGCTTCTTATCTGCTGTATTGCCTTAGTGCTGATTACCCTGAAGTTATCTCTCAGACTGCCTGCGATGCCTAAAGCCCTCTGCTTGGTCACGTGACATGATTTGATAAAGACAATTTGCTACAGGAAACAACGGCATAGTTATTTGCAGAGAGAGAAAAACAGTGGCTTTGGTATGCTGTCTTACTACAGATGAGGCCCGACACTGAAATAGGCAATTAGGGGCAAAAGGGCAATAAAACCCTGGAGAATTCCTGTCTGTGCACATGTTTTACAAACTGCTCAGGAATCATTTATTGGAAAGATGTATTTGTAAAGTATAAATTTCTCCTTTAGTCAGTTGAATTGAATGATAAATTATTATTATTTAGTATTTTATCACATGTGCAGTTCAATGAGAGTAATTTTCTTAAGGTTGGTTTCAGCTTTGAGACACATTAAAATGATCTTGCTGTGTTTGTTTTGAGCGTAGTTTAAACAAAGCTCTGAAGCCATAAATGTGTTTATCATATCCAAGCTTGTGTCACTGTGAGATAAAAGAAACGCTGACTGATAGCAAGTTAAGCTCAGAAGGGTACAAACATCTGCCGATGAAGGACGTTTTGCTTTCATTTGTGCCCTGCAAAGAATTTTTTGCTTTCTAGCAGAGGTTGTGTAGAAAACTGAAGAGTATTTTTAAACGTTTCACTTCAACCTTCGTCTCTGGCTTCACAGTCTGTGCGTGTCAGTGTACAGCTAAGCGACAAATGAAATACACTTCCAGTGAAGGTTAACGTTCGCTCATTGCTTTTCAGGTTTCTGCTGCTTTAAAGTTTTATTATAACAAATGTGACAAAATAATTTAGCTAGTGTTTAGATAAAGTTTTTATAAAAACTTTGTTCAAAATTGGCTTCATCCAGTTTACATCTGTATGTGACTTTTATTAAGACGTGTTATTGTGTGAAAAATTACATCAAGTCAAATAATCACATGCCAGTAATCAACCCGAGCACATATGCGTACGTGCTAAAGCAGTCTCTGGCATCCTCCGCGTCTGAACACTGGGCTCGCTTGGTCTTGTTTTGAATGGCATTTGGCCTGATTTTTGCACGCAGGCTTGGCAACCCTGATTATCATTAATAAAGATCAACAATTGGTTCTGTTGTAAAATGCAGCACAGTAATAATTTACAGATGCATGGCGTCCACAAGATTAACTGTTTTAATTTGTGCTTAACTCAAAGTATTCAGGTAATCATTTTACTGTTTTTGTCTGAAGTAATATCTGAGTACTCTGTATAAGAATGCAACTAGTGCTTATTACTAAAAAGGAAGGTCAACAGGGAAGCCCTCACATTCAAGAGGGTAGAATGATGAAATGTTCATACAGTTGCCCAAAAGACAAATGAAGTAATCTCAAAATACAGTTTTGTGTAAACAAAGCAATCAGCTGCACTTGTTTGTACTGTTGGCTTGTTTTCATTATTTTTTTTCATCTACTTTTTATGTTTCTATGAAGTTTTAAAATACAAAGTAATAGATAATGGAAGAAAAAAGTCAAATATTTTCTCTGAAGTCTAGTGCAGTAGAAGTAGAGTTTCATAAAGACAATTCTCCAGTAGAGTACGGGCCTCAAATTTGCACTCAAATAAATGCACTTAGATACTTTGCACAACTAAAAAAAGCTGTATAGCTTTCCCATTGATGGTTGCTAAGAGCAACAGCATGTTCGACTTAAATGTTCGACCATCAGCAGCAAACTAGTGACGTCTTTTGCTTAGGAGCCAATGAACCACTAAACCCATCAACCTGAACGTCCAGCTGCTGAGTCTCATTACAAAAGCTCACAATATCCCATTCCTGGAAGTCTTAACTTCCTCTCAAAATTAAAATGGTGTTCACAGATAAAAGACTGACCTTAAGAATTTATCAAGCGATTCATGGTCACTTTAAATATTAACTTTTATTGCTATTGTTTCCCAGAGCCTCCAGTAAAAACTCACTTTCCCCATAAAGCTAAGCTTAGGAGGGGTTTGGCTTCTTTACTGCTTAAGAAAACATATTAAGTGTTTGTTTTTTAAATGATCTCCACTCACACATTTCTACCAGAACTACACCAGGTTTCTGAAGTCCTCTAAGGACAAAGTCTTGTCAGTCTATAAAATACTTTTTATTAGCCTCAGGTTATGTCTAACAGTAAAAGAAAAACACACCCACTTACTTAAATTGGAGAGGCTTTAATCTGTTTGTTGTATCTTCTAGATTTATCATACACCCGTCTTTAAACTGTGTATAATTGTGTTTTGTTTGACCAACACATTTATACTCGTACATGATCTTTGGACTGTAAAACAAACAGCTGTTACTGGCAGACTATTAGTTATTCCCTCTTGCTGAAAAAACAAAACTGTCACCGTGGAAAATCACAGAAACGCTTGAGTGCTTTTTTTTTTTAATTGGCAGATGCCCGCTTTTCTTCTTTTAAAGCTCAAATGTTTATATGAAGACCCACCATTTAAAACATTCATAAGAAAAGACTGTGGCGATTGTGCAAGCAAGAACAGGTATGGATCACGTTGCACCATCAAGTAAACAGAGTTCAGTGAGTACTTGTTTTGTGGCCAGCCACAGCTTCCTTTTTTATTGTAGCAGGTTCAGAGAGAGAAAACACAGAGTTCTAAATATTTCATTTGGCTTTGTTTGAAGTCTTTTGAGATTTTACTCACAAATTATAAGTTAATCCATGATTTAGAAACCAGGTCATATCCTCATTTAGGTTTGTCAGGAATTTTTGGTCTCTTTCGCTCCTGATTTTTGTTCTAAATGCATAGGCCAAAACCAAAACCGGGTGTTTAGCCCTCTGTTTGATTTGTATGGCTGTGCCTTTATTGAGAGATATAACATGATTTCATGTTATCTTCTAGCTAAAACCGCAGTCACACAGGCCTACACGCCAGTCTGCAACCCCTGGCCACAAATGGACATTCTCTGACTAGTTGGAAGTTGCTAGGCTGTCGCCAGGTGAAACTGATTTCAAAAAGGGTGCTGCACCAAAATCCTCTCTACAACACAAGCAAAGTGTAGCTGTTGACTGGAGTTTGCATGGAAGGAACACTCACAAACTACTTATTGAGCAATAGAAAAAATCTAAAAAAACAAACAGAGATTGCTCACTTTTCACAGTAAAAGTTGTACCATAAGCAACACGTTTCTAATGGCACAACTGTTTGCAGAAGAGTCAGTCGCTTCCGTGCAAACCACAGTCTGCCGCTGCAATCCTGTAGCAGCCAAAGCATTCACAAGGAGTCAATTTTACGGCAACAGCCAACTTCCACAACTGCTCTCTAAGCAGTAGTGGAATATGCATTTTTCCCTAATAACTAGTGGCTGCTATTTAGTCACCAACAAGCTTCTAGCACGATTCAGTTTAAATTTTTAGCTAATCCAAAACTGAAGAATTGATGAACTCATGCCATGGCAGTAAGTTGTTTGTCCATCCTCAATTCACACGAATCATTGGCTGCTGGTCAGATTTTAGTGAAATTATCACACAATGGTTACCTAATGGGTCTTCATCAAAATTGTGCTCAAGGTCAAGTCACGTTTATAATTTTATGGGCAGTAACTTGTGAATTGTGATGGACTGTGAGCAGGATGACTTTTTGTTTTTGAACACAAAGTTGTTTTATTAGAGACTGGAGAAATGTATTTATGTGTTCATTTATCCATTTGGATGTTGTTTAGTAGTAAAAGAAACATTAAAAATAAACACTAAAGAGATCTTTTTATTCAAAAGAAGGAAAATACAAAAGTAGAACATCAAAACACAGAACGTAAGGAAATACAGTAATATAGAGACACCAGGCTATGGTAACATCTTACCTTTACCAAACACTGAAGTCCATTAACACAACACCCATTTCTACCATCTCTCACCATGACGTCTCCCCAGAGTGTGATGCAACATGCTTCAATCCTTTGCTAAAAATAAGCTGATGTCCACATTTATTTTCCCCCTTTTCCTCCCCTGCAGTTTTCCTGTGAACGACCGATTTAGCTGAATCAATCACAAAGCTCTGAGGGGCAAAATCCATACCAGGTCTAGCTAAAGAAGTTTGTTCGACTAATAATGTTCCCAATGATCTGTCCATTAAGTGCATCAGTGACTAAATGTCTAAATGGGTTGCTGCATCCATAGATTATTGTACAGCCCATTAAGTTAAACCCCAAAATGGAAACGTTCCTCTGATAATTGGTACAAAGACGAAAAAGCCTTTTAATTCAGCCTGCACACGCTCATCTAAAGACAAGCCCATTTTAGTGTTGGATATTTCTGGCCATTATCGATAGTTAAGCTAGTGTCAGACCCATTTGATGCTCCCCACAGCCAGCTATTCAGCTTCAGTGTGCATGAGCAGCGAGTGCTCTCCACATGAGCGAGAAGAAAGCTCTTCGGCACGTTTCTCCTTGGTTTAGCTGGTCGTGACTCGGAAATGAAAAAGTGTAGTTCTCAGAATGTGGCTGTAATTAGGTTAAGATTCTTTTCCTATACAACAGTTGACGGCTCACGCTGTTTGTACCCTCTCAGAGTCAGCACGGTAAGGTTTATAAGATAGCTCCTTTTTTCCCTAACCCTTTTCCAGAAGATCCTCGAATGCATGCTTTATAGTTTATAGCAACCTGAGCAAAGGTGTCACGTGTGCATTTCTGTGTGTTTGGTTGTACAGAAATGTTATCGGCAGTGTATCAGTTGCCTCCCGTGCTATCTCATATTTCCCCTCACGAGACCTCTCACCTTTCTCTGTGACACAGGTGAGGAAAGGGAAAATTGACAGCATGACTCAAGTGGTCCCCCAACCCAGCCTCTCTTCCAGGGCGCCCTACCACGCAAAACCTTTCTCCATACCGATAGTTTTGCCCCTGACCTCAGAGCTAAGGACCCCCAGCGCAGAAGCAATGGAAACCACATCCATGTCTCACCAAGCCACCTCAGACACTGCCTCCCACGTCGACCCTCACGACGTCAGCCTCTCTGAAAGCATGAAGGGCCTCAGCAGGTGAGTGTGTCTGGTGTAAATTATAAAAAAAAAAAAAAACATTATCGATGGCTATGTGTGATTTATGTTTAAAGTGTTATTTGTGAATCTTGTTTTTCAAAAGAGTTTAAAAACCAGGCTCATTTACTCTGAAAAATGTGGCCAGCCACTCTTTCAGTTTTATGACTTTATTAGCGTCACAGTATTGTCTGCATGATGCTTATGACTGGTGTAAAATCATGTAACACACACAGCCACACACTTCACTGCTAGATGCCTGCATGACATTAAAAGATACCTTATGGAGTGAAATATGAAGGAGGGGCTCTTTTAGTGGTAAATAGTTCATGACTCCTGTATACATATGCGATGTGGTGTTAACCAAAGAACCTGTAGCCTGAGCCCGGTGGCAGCGTTTGTTTGGCGTGCAGAGCAGCCTGTCACAAGAAGCTGAAACTGGAAACCTCTTGGTGTTAAGTGCCGTCCTGGAATAGCAAGACTGCAGCTGTGTCTGTTGTTGAGGTTTTGCTTTAACTCGGAGTTTAGAGTAGAACCGCGTTCAGTTGAACTTCACTCGTTGGCCAAAAATCACTACTATACTATTTAACATTAGCCTTTTTTTAAACATCCTACTATTTATCCCAGTTTTTCTCTTTACATAGTGATAAATCAAAAGTGCGTAGAATTGGATGCGGGAAGTGGAAAAACTGCAAATTATAAGATATGAGCATGTCGCATGTGATGCTTCCAAGTATTTGGATAAAAAAAGGTGACGACGTTTTTGGCTTCTGTGACCTTTAGTATAACATTAATCAGTGTCTGACTCCTGTCATCACAAGATCCTTTTACGCGTTACATAAAAGTTTAGTTTGACACGCAAACATAGAAACAGAGACAGCCATGCGTCCTATGAATGAGCAGAAAAAGTATTTGCCCCCTTCCTGATTCTTTTGGGGGGATATTTGTTATTCTTACATGTTTCAGATCATCAAACAGATTTTATTATAAGAAAATCGCGTTTGTAAATGATGATAATTTCATTTATTAATGGAAAAAAGCTATCCAAGCCTTGCCCTATGTGAAATATATTCATTAACTGTGAATAATCACATTTGTTTTGGTTTTTTCGGAATGGTGAGTTCAGTGATACGAAATCAGGAAAAGGGCGATATGTCTTTCACAGCACTGTGCTGCAAGGGTTTATATACATATAGCCAAGATCATGCACTATATTAACCCAGGTGCTGGAGTCAGAAATGCCTGGAATACATTAAAACCATTCTGTGCTTCCAAGGTGGCAAATGCTTTTGTCACCATGTCAGAGTGAGAATAAATCTTCAGGTGGATTTTCCCCACACCCTAAAATTCTCCTGGTCCACTTGTATCTGGTGGCTGTTTACCGAGTACCTCCATAATGTGCGTCAGCAATCTGAACTCACTGGTATTTAGTATTAGGCACATGCGATGTGCCAAAAGACTTGAATTACTTCACCATGTCTAATGCAAGAAAGCAGCAGATGCTCTATAGTCGTGTCTAACAAACTGCACTGTGGTATTTTTTGTGGTGTTTATAGAAATTTAATTTTCTGTTATCATGTGAAAAAATGCTTTACCATATAAATCAAAATGATAATTTTCCACAAATAGAAATCTGTGTTTTCATGTCTGTAGCTGTAACTCATGCCGGGCTGGCAGCTTGCTCTCGCTTTCTGTAGGTATGTGTCAAAGAAGTCTGCACCAGCATAGTGCTGCTTATACCAAAGCTGGACCTGAGCTGTTTTAGATCCAGTTTAGCTAAAATGAAAAGAAAAGTGCAGATTTATCTTGTCCGGGATAAGTTTGATTAAAATATGCCTAAAAATATGCTATACTTTAAGTGAATAAAATGGGAAATCAGTTTAGTTTGCATCAAATTGATGGTAAAGAGAGCACCACATCATCGTTGTTTGTTGTTGTATCATATTAAATCTAACACATGCACCCATCGTTTCACAAACTGCTCCCATCCCGGGTCTTCACCACAGACTTAAGATCAAAATAATCCTTCTCAGGAGTTCCTGGAAGTAGTTCCACTTGTTGTCCACTTTGCTTTTTTTCTCTTCTGTATGTATCAGAATCCTCCATACACTAAGTTTGTTTGCCTCTGGCCGTCACCTGTACCTGAAATATATCACATTAACCTGATTCATCGTACAGGCCACTCTAGCCAGCATAGCAGAGTCATGACAAGCTGTTATTCTCTTAGCATTGCATTGTTGCACACTGGGAATGCATACTGGCTTTTCTGTTGAGTTGCCATGGTTCAGTGAATATCATGATGTAACCGCTGAGATTCTTAGAAGCCCGTTGGAAAAAGGTGTGAGTGAGGAACATTGCAGTGTGCTGTGAATGCAGGTTCCCTGTGGGTTAGCAGTATTGTTGGCCGCCTGTCAGGAGGTCCCGTCCATCAGCCTGAACATCAGACAGCACACACTGTATTTGTAGAAAGAAGCTGCTGGCTAGATCAAACTGGTTTTCTAACAAATTGCATACTGGTGTATTTTTTTTTCCAACACTCATATGAGACGGTGGCCGTCAGCTGTCACTCACACTGTAAGTAAGGTAAATATTTTGCTTGGCGCTCTGATCAGATTTGTGCTTATCAAACTAATAACTAATGACTGTCATATTTCATTTGTAAACCATCTAGACTGAGCTTCTGTGTTACCTCAACAATGTAATAAATATGTAGTGAATATAAAGGATATACAGTACAAGCAAAAGCAAAAAGTTTGTGCATTCAGTGAAGTCATGCTAAATTCCACTTTATGTTTGCAGCACCCGCTCAGATAATGGGTTTACGTAGCTTAATTTTAAGATTAGCAATGCAAAACACAGTGACAGCACCTACAAAGTAATGTCATGGAAAATGTTCACGTCGAGTTTTTTAATCGTACGTCTCCTGTTGTTGTCGTTGTCGTGTGTAATGGAGAAATTTGGGGTGGGGGGCAAGGTAAACAAGGACTCGGTGAAAGCAAAAAAACTTACAGCTAGATTTTTTAGGTGAACATCGGGACTACGTTTTTTGTGGGGGTTTTACACATTTTTAAAAATGTTGAAGAAGCAGAGCGTGTCCAGATTGACCAACTTGCCATTAGTAGCTTTCCGCTTAACTCAAAGGGATCAGGCATTGTCGGAGTATGCCTACAAAAGCTTCTTGTTATCCCCTCAGTAAGGTAGTGGGTAAGCAGGATTTCCGCTTTTTTCTTTTGCAATTCACAGCGGCAGTGACGGCACGCACTATTTTAATACGCTTGCCAGACTGTGTAACACCCGGTAAGAACATGCGGATGTGGGGGAGAAAAAAACTCACCCGTAAAGCTGCAAAAGAATTTGGAAGAGTTATGTAGTTGAAGTACCCCTTCACTAAAACAAGGAGTGTATGCACATTTTCCGTACATTGGCCAATTTAAGAAGACTTTTGAAGCTCAGTAAACTTTGGCCCAATTTGATCGTGCCTGACTTGAAACCGAAATCCTTTGTTTTGAACTTGTTGATGTGCTGCCCGGATGGCCAAAGTGGTCCGCCCTCGCGTCAACATGCCCGCTGCTTACAGTAAGCCAATTGCAGGAACAGCACGTAGCAAAGCAGTAGAGTACTAAATATTGAGTGAATCTGATCCACAATAACATGTGCAAGCTGCTGACTAACTGTGCTTGTTTGATGTCATAGGGTTTATGTTCTTATGTATCTGACACTCATACTGAGATATATAATGTATGTTTGATCAGTTTGCTTCAATCTAAGGATAGGGAACTATTGCTGGAGAGATTAGTGTTGGGTTCACCACACACATTACTTCTCTCTTTTTATAGTATTGAGTTACTTCCTATGTAAAGTAACATTATAATACCAATTACTTCATGACATCCATGCTACTGTGTAACATCACCTGAGATGTGCTGTCAGGCAGCTACAGCTACGTCCGCACATTGAAGCAACGCGCTTGTTACACATGACTGTGACGCTGACAGGAGGTAATTAGCTGGCATTTCAGGATCTGGTTGCCTAGGTAACCCTGTACCGGCTTGAAGTTGAGAAACATTTATCTCGGGACCTGCTTTACATCGCTAGCAGTTGTTTTGCCCGTCGTGGCTTGGAGTTGCCAAATATCATTCACTTTCTTCTGTCTGTGGTCACCACATCACTGCAAATTGTTTCCTGTGTGGACGCAGCTCTAAAAATATAACGTTGAACTTAACATATTCATGCACAAGGAGAGCATGGACACATCTTTAATCTTTATCTTTTATTTTACTATCACGTTATTGTTTCTTTGCACTGTAAATTCAAAATAATGTTCATATTAAACCTGTCAGGTGTGTAGACTGCCATCTTTGTTTTCCTTCCCACACAAACTGAGATTTTTTGTTTCGTTTAGTTTTCTGTTTTTTTTGGAGAAACGTGCATGCGCATGAATTTTTGTTTTTTATAAAAACCACTCAGCAAGTTGAAGGGTTATGTTTATACCAATATTGTAATACTAATTAGTTCAACAATTAGTTTTCCTATTAAATGTCAGATTACCATATTAGATTAAATTATTGCAATGTTGTATCTAATAATGATTGTTAAGACTTAGAGAGACAGCTTGACTTCTAACTAGCAGCAAAAGTACAAAAGTGCTTTAGTTATTACAGGTTTGGGTAATTAAAGTGTAAGTATACTATAAATAGTGTAATGTGCATACAATATACTCCTTTTATAGAGCTGAGTAGAATACAAATACCATATTTTATGGTCAAATTGTATGTTTAGAGCAGCTGTGAGTAAGTTGACAGAGCAGGTTAGCAGTTGTCCTGCAAATTTCCAAATGCCCTTGAGCAAGATGTTGAAATCGAAGCCCAAAGAGTAAACATAGGAAACACTGCTGAGGTCAAGTGCCCTGCTTTTAAACCATATTTGTTCAAACTTATAAAATTAGATGATCAGATGGTAAAAGTAGTGACTCATTATTTTTCTCCCTGACTCTCTGTGTAGTTAATTAGCTGATTGTTTTGAAATCAAAGTAAAAGCCTGCACTGGATTGCAGTTACAAAACTATCTGCTGTTCCGTTTTTTGTCAGCATTTGGTAAACCAAACCTTTTGTCCCAATGTTATTTAGATCTAAATATAAAGCACTGTAAGAGTTGCTTACACAGCTACTATCTTCTTACAGAAACATCCAAATAAAGTCCTAATAGTTTTATAAAAAGTAGTAATAAGTCACAGTGTTTTAAACTGAAAACATGCCTCTTTGTTTCCCTAATTTCTTGAAAATTGTTGATTAATTTGTAAAGTGGATGAATCGGTTTTATTTATTTAAAAGGTCTCATACTAAATGTAATGAACATACAGAAACCTTACTGAGATCTGTCAGCACTTTTTGATTTTTTAAAGGTTTAACATTATAACAGTTCACGTATTTGTACCAATCTTTTTTTTCTTTCCTTGTCTCAGATAATAAAGAACTGAGCTCTGCTTAGGCAAACAAAACCAGGCGATTGTGAAATTTTTTAACTAGGATATGAAAAAGTTAGGCAACCTCAAAATTAGTGCCAAGGTTGAGTTCCTCTTATTGTTGCATAATTTCATCCTGTGCTTCTGGCATACATGCAGCAGCAGCAGTAGCACCTCAGCCTATATTCCAGAGCAGCACATAGTTCTCTTGGTTTATAATAATTACCCGAGACAAGCTCCACAAAGGCACTGATCTGTAGCACTGCATGGCCATTATTCTGCAGACAAAAGCCAGTCTTGTGCATGTCCTTTTTTTAGCTGCAGGGAAATCTACTGTTGTGTGGGGAAATGTAATGTTTTGATCTCACAGGACTTTGCGCATCCTGCACGCTAATTAAGTCTGTTTGTTTTCATATTTCAGCTCCCAAGATGAAGACAGACCAGTATCTCCTTTCTACATGAGGTAGGCCTCCTGTATATGTGTTAGAAAGCAGGCAGGACGGGAACAGACTGTGTTGTTTTTGATCGGAGGTGTGGGGGAAGTGGCTGCATGCTGCCTCAGTGCATTATCATCAGAAACAATGAAGCTGCCGGTGAGAGGGGCAACAGGGCAGCATGCACATGCAACAGTTTGCTCAACACTGTTTGGTTATTGTCGCAGAGACAGCACGTTGTCAGAAACACCGGCCAAGTAGAGGACGCAGCAAAAGACACAGTGTTCATAGATGATGTGCTGATTACAGATACATACGTGGACTCTTTTTTTAAAGTATATTTAATGCTGGCAAATATTTTGCACCAGCTTCCTCGTATGAATTCATGCCAGTAAAAAATCTTGAATAGTTTTATCCTCCTAAATGTGAGGATTTTCCTTTCTCAGCAATGTTTCTTTTAAAAGTCAGGATAACAATTTAGAGATAACTGATGGTGACAGTAATCTTTAGTTGAGGCAGTGTTGTTTCTCTCTGTGTATCTCTAAGTGACACAGATCACCTATAAACTCTTCCCATCCCCACTCACTTGTCATGCTCACGTTCATTGTGAGTAACTCCATTTCCTACTTGTCCACTGTCACATGCACACATCTAGTTGGAAGCACAGCTGAGCTGTCTGCTGAGGTCTACATGCAGTCTGTCACATACAAAGGCTCTCAGACTGCCACTTAGTTGGTTAACCTCAGCCCGGTCAAACTGGATCACAGATTGATGTATTTTATTTTATTTCATTTTATTTTATTTTCTGTTTTGATTTGCCAAGAGCCTCTGAAGGTCCTGGCTAACATCTGACTGTGGTGTAATACTGGATTACCTGAGCGAACGTTCCCGGTTACACAGTGCTGGGATTTAGCTGGCATAAGCTTCAGCTGGGAAAGCTTTGGAGTTGTTGCGTTCCCACTTTTTACGCCTTAAAGACCTGTTGACTTTAAAACACCAAAACAACCACTGACTAGAGAAACACATTATTTTGGTCTTACTGTTATTTGCAAAGTAGTTTTCTTAGTTAGGGGGTCCAGAGTGAAGCAATTAAATTCAGCAGTCCTTAAGCTTTTCTACAACAAAGAGTTGCCCTGTTGGCTTTTTAAACACAAAAAAAATGCACAATAGGGGAATTAAAATGAGAAGACCTGTCATATCGTCACAGAGCAGACTTAAAAGTTCAGCAAATCTTACAGACGCTATAAAATTGGAAGTCGAAATTAATGTTTTGAGTCTGCCTGGAACTATATTTCTTTAGGATTTTATAAAATAATGTTTGTTTTTATCAAGATAAAGAAGACTTGTACTGTTCTCATGCCTGTTTATAAAGTAGAAAGCTAAAGAATTTTTCTTGGATGATAAGACCTCGAGGATTACAGCGTTTGGACAAGAAACAGTGAGCCCATAATGCATGATGAAACCACAGCTTTGTATTGTGTTGCCAGAGCCAGCATAGATATTTGCCCTTTTGACCCTATCTTTATAGGGTGTGGCTTCATATTTATTGCACAGACATGAGAATGGCCAGTCAGTCAGTATCACCAGCCAGAAAAGAAGGATATTGCATAAACACATTTATTTATTCTTAAGAATTTATTAGTATTAGTATTTTAAGTTTGTGAAGGCGTTTCACCTCTCATCCAAGAGGCTTCTAAAGATGGACGAGTCCCAGGTATTTAATCCCTTTGGAACAGGTCAATGGATCACTGTTGATCATGTGAGTCATCCAATGAGCCAAGGTGTGAACAAAGGCGAGGATCATTACCATCAGCGGGGGTTAAGGGTGAAGAAACCTTGGATGAGAGGTGAAACTCAAACGAAGTCCAGTTTCCTTCTTTTTCAAGCTCTCAAGACGACCATGATCTGGATGAATGAGAATCTACACGGACATCTTCATTAATGCGTCATTATCACTTCCTCTTGTGTATCAGTTATCGATACACAGGCACTTTAAACACAGTCATGAGCACTGTATTCACTTTCCCTGTAATTCCCACCCTCAGTCACAAAATGCCAGTCTAATTTTAGGCTGAAAAACTGGTTACCACTTGAACGCATGTTGAAGTGTAAGACACCTTGGTGCTGCATAAACCTTTAAGATCATGTTGTCTCAGTCAAAAGTAACTGGAACAAACCTGAGCAAGACAACTGTTAGCTGACATGCAACTTGTTCTCCATGACTCTTCAGGTGTAAAGCTAAAAATAGTAGAACTAAAACAAATGGTATCAAGTTTGTTTGAAGACAAAACACTCATGCCGTGGTTATGGAGTAACAACAGAAATGACTCTCGGTGTACGTTTTTACAGCTAGGCAGTGAAATTTCACACTCACTTTGTTAATCTGCCGTTTACCTGGGCTTTTTGGCGTAGTTTTATATGTTAGAGTACTTTCTAGAAAGGATTGGTAACTTTGCCCGTTCATATCCTGGCAGTGATGTTCCTGTTGCGCTTGTGATGTAATGAGTCGTCCCTGTTGCCCCTCAGGTCTATTTTTCCCAGAGTTCATAGCTAAGAATGTCTTTATTACTCACCAGACAGCCATCCCGTCACATACCACAGTGGTTTTACAGTTACCTCTTCAGCTGAAACCAAGTCAGTGGGGCACTACGCTCTCTGGGAAGTGATGCCATCTTCCTCAGAAAACTGCAACACTTCTTATATCATGTGCCAACCAAAAGACTATTTGGCTCGACTATAGCTGCGAAATATTCAGGAACCAAAATCTTTTGTAGGTAGTGATGCTAAGCTTAAATGTCTAAATGTTTAGACTAATGTCTAAAAACCAATATGGATGGAATGTTTTTTGCTGAATTTTTAACTGGAGTACAGCCCACTGTGTATGGTTTTAATTTCTGATCCATATTTAGGTTTTTTTTAGGTTAAAAGAAGACAAATAATCATGTGTTACTCCTTTGGTTGGCTCTATCGTATCCCGAGATGAATCTGAGAGTCACGGGATCATTTAGATATAAATACATTTTTCCTAGCTTCCTGTACATCTAAATCTGGATCTTTTTCGCATGGGAAACAGTTCAAGCTGAAGTCATTGTCCAGGATGAACAGACAGTAGTACACAACTTTTTTTGTTGTAAGCAGCCGCAAGCTAAAAAAAAGCCATGATCTACTGTCATGGTGCTATATTTGCAACTTAGAGCATGGCCTTGGTTTGTTAGTCAGAGTGCCATAAATGTTTCTTGAATTATGACAGTCATCAAGTCATAGACCAAATATGTAATTGACTGTCTTATCACCTTTTACCCCCGCCTGCCTTTCGCATGGGCCACAGCCCTAGAAAGTTGTAGACAGCTCTAGAAACGTCTGTCGTAATTTAGGCTTTAGTATAGATCGAATGTTCAAAATGTGACATTTGTGACAGCCACTGAATCAACCATCCCTTTAACTTGTCGCAGATTTGTTACACGGTAGCAATTTTCTTAGCATGATATAACCAAGGCGTTCAGTTTCTGCTTCTGTCACAACTTCCCCTTTCTGTTTTTCCCTCCGTTAAAAATGAAACTGCACTGAAGAGAAATGTGATTTTGTTTTCAGGAATTTGTATTTGTGAGTAGAGAAACAGAAGATTTAAAAAAATCCCATGTGGATTATTTGAATTCCTTATACTTGTGAGTACTTTACAACTTTGTTACTATTACACAGTGCAGCAGGCTTGCTTTTAACTCGGCCCGGCATCCTGCCTTATAGATTTGTTATAGATTTGGTAATATCAGTACATGCCTGTGGCATGTTACACAGCTCCACCACAGTCACCTTCACAGTACACCATCATGCCATTATTATCTGGTCTTTCATCAGCGATCCCATTTCCAGTTGTTATTACTGTCAGCACCACTGTTTATGGAAGATTTCGTTTGAGGTCACCCTCGAAGATGTTGAGGAAGCTGTAGTCCAGGAAAAGCAGACATGATGTCGATCAGTTGGTCGAGGCCAAAGCAACTTCCTGAGGAGAGCGGATTTTTCTTTTGCTGTGCCAACTTAGTCACAAGAGTAATGTGTTAATGTAATTATGATCTAACACTTAGCTAAATGTGTAATAAGAAAAAAAAAGACCAAAAAGAAACCACTTAAAACTCATTCACCCTGTAACCTATAAAATGTGAGAAAATGACCCTTTACATCCTAACCCTACGGTCACAAAAGATAATGTTTACGATTTTTTATTTACTTGTTTTTTCTCAGTTAGACTTTGTAGGAGGGAAAATACTGAAACATCGAAATATTTTCAGACGTCTGAATAAAACCTTTTAAAGATGTTTAAGCAGTGGTGATGTAACAGCGGTGTTATGTTTTTTTCTACAAGCATTCAGTTGAATCCAGGTACTTACACAGGTTACAGACACATTTCATGCTGCATATAGTTTACAATCCTATTGCTTTACCCTACAAGTATTTAACAAACAGAGGGCGTTAAAAATAAAACCAAAATGAAGTCAGAGATCAGTATAAAGGTCCATGACCGTGTACTCTGCTGCTGGACTTACTGGTAGCCATGGAAGCCAGCCACTTTGCTCCCCAAGGATCCATTTAAGCTCTGAACGCAGCTGAGTTTACCTCTCACCCATGCACTTGATCACCAAAGGCCACAACGTGAGCCTCGGGGGATTTTCAGTGTTGCTCAGTGACCTATGTGAACACTTGTTTCTGCGCATTAAGCTTCCCTTCTTGTTTTTCTTTCAGTAACCACCTCTCGCCCGTCCACTACAGACCTGGTGTGGTAAAGTAGGTATATTTCTGCTTAAAATAAAAATAAAAAGCCAAAGGTCTTATGAAACAGTGAAGAGCGTAAAATGGTGCATTTCCTTATCTACTCATTGCGTTGCTCCCTGAAGTTTTCTGGACAGGACCATACGCTCAGCAGTGGAGCAGCACCTCTTTGATGTGAACCCCTTAGAGGATCAGCATTCAGACGCCCACGAATCGACCCCGTGCCCTTCACGGGTGACACTAACAGCGAGGCAGAGACGTAGGCACCAAAGAGAGCAGCAGCATCAGGAGGAGGGCCGGAAACACAGGGAAAAAAACAGGTACCGTGGGCGTGGCATAATCGTAATCGATGTTACTTGCAGAAAGTGGCCTTCATAGTGGAAGCACTACATCGTGTTTCTCCTCATTTATCATCTTAAAGCAAAATAATTGTAATTTACTTGTCGTACTGACCACTCAAAGCACTTTAACCACACGTTCATACAGCCTCTGCCTCGCATACATGGTCAATTTAAACTCACTAGGTTACTCAGCCTGCATGTCTTTGGACTGTGGGAGGAAGCCGGAGTGCCCGGAGGCAACCCACGCAGGCACAGGGAGAACAAGCAAACTCCACGCAGAAAGGCCCCCGCCAGGGTCGAGACCAGGGAGCTCCCTGCTGTGAGGCAACAATGCTAACCACTCCACCATTGTGGCGCCCACTTTCATTATGGAGGTCTGACCTCAGAGGCTTCCTGCAGTGATACTACAATGATACTTTCAGTTGATGTTTCAGTTTCAGTAAACAGTGGTGAAGTTTTGTTCTGTGGGGAGAGCTTTAGTTTGCAGTCATAATAACTGGTATCATTCCAGTAAGGAGCTAATCCTTGTTGATGAAGACCTGGTGGAGTCTGAGAGATCAGCGGCACGTGGATTTTGGGGAGTGTCTCAACAGCAGAAAATGTTAATAAGACAGGACAGTAAATAGACTTAGCACAAACACTAAACAGCACATTAGCTGCTTGAGAACATATAAAAAAACGCATCGGGATGACCTTGGGCATTTGGTTTCCAGAAGCATTTCATCCGTTTTTACGGTAATCTGATTTAAAACCGAGCAAGGCGAGCAGAGAGAGAGTCCGATGGAAGGCAGATGTCTTATTTCCTCACCCTTTTCCTTTTCGTCTGACAACAGAGCGCCTTCCGTCACAGGAGACACCAACAAGGAGAACGTCCCGTCGAGCAGCAGTTCAGGCAGCGTGGGGGAAGACATGAGCAGCCGTGTGGACTCACAGGAAGGCCAGAGAAGTCACGCTGAGCGAACCCCCAAACCCAGGAAGCCAAAAAAGAGCCCAACTCTCATGCAGCTAAGCGAGAACACGGCTGCCCACGCAGTGAGTCACACCTTGTACTCCCCGTCTCTTTTCATCTTTATGAGTGTGACATTTTCCCTCCTTCTTTACTATTATAATTATTATTATTAATAATATTATCATCGTGAATTCATTCCTCTTTTCCCCTTGTGCACATGGCTTCACCACATGCAACAACTTCTCAAACTAATGTACCAATGATGAATGAAGCATTCATCTCAACTCCCTGCCCTCCTTGTTTCTGAGTCACCGCAGATAATTGCCTATTGCAGTTGACAAGAATCACTAAGTGGAGGCTGTGCAGCATCCTAATGGTGCTCTGCCATTAGACACCAGCTTGTAATGTGCAACATAATGCTAATTGTTGCCCACTCCTTCAAACGTAAAGGCCAATTATGAGAGTGCAGTTAGCCGCTGCTTTTATCTGTTTTAGATGTCATGTGGATACATGAGTCCAGAGGTTTCTTTAGTACTGAGTACTTTTTAAAAATGTAGTAAAATACTTACTGACAGAGATTCTTATTCGGATCATTAACAACAACGCAAAAAGTGATCGGCAGCAGGGAATTAAATTCAGTGGAAAGAAAATTATTGATTTAAAAGGGCGGAAGCTTTGGCTGATTATAGCAACAGCTGTGTTTCAACAAACAAAGAGAAAATATTAAGTTGAAAATAAAGAAAAAACCTCAAAACAGAAATGTTTTGATGATAGTCATACACCAGTTCTATGTTTGTTGGCCACTTTATTTATAAACATTTTAAATACGGCAGTTTAAAAAAATGTATTCTGATCATTTGTGTGTTTATATTCTATGTTTTTTTTTTTATAAACACAATTAGCTCACACTCAGTTTTAACAATATAAAAATATCGATTGTATGAGATCATTGCTTGATTCTAAGTTAAGCAGCAGGTTTGCTTTGTAGTAGCTGAATGCAGCAGGCGTTTCAGTAACTGTGAATAAAAAAAAGAATTTATTTATTGAGTTTTGGAGTTTACTGCTACATATATTAACTACATCATAGAATATCTAAGGGTGGGTTTTCAGGATTGGGTAATAAATTGTGGAATTACTTGATTTTTACAGTATTTTAATGAGGTGAAGTTAGTCCAGCACTTTTTGTTTTCTGACATTTGTTTGTCTTCTTTTTTATGTGAGGAGGAAAAAGTATTTTTGTCTCAAAACTCACATTGAGAGAGAAAGATAAGAGAGAAGGCTACTTCAGTTAGTTAATGGGCCTTTGATTAATGAGCTTTACAACTTTGGCAACTTATTTATTGTCAGTTCAGTTTTTAAACAAGTAAATATATTCAAATTGGAGCTTTTCAACTGTGACATTTTATATGTTAAATAAGTAATTAATTATTTTAATAGTTTATTTAATGGTCTGATTGTAAAAAAATTACTTTAGTATACTCAGCATTCAGGTAGTGTGTGAAAGCCCTGAAAGTCACAGCAAGGTCACGGTGTGTGGTGCTTGTGGCTCAGACTTGTAGTAACCCGATCTCTGCAGACTCTTGAGTACGACTTCACAGTTGGCTCTTAAGTGACTTTTGCTGATGTAAAGTTGAGCCGCACCGTTTCGTCTCATTTAAAATAGCTTTGTTGCGTTTACACACTCGCACTCAGTGAGCAGAATTCGATAAGTGCAGACTGTTTTTATTTTTTGAGCCTCCGTGAATCCTCCTTGCGCAACAGCACAGATGACACAGAGTCCCTTGACACACATACGGTGAATGCATGATAACTGGCACCACTGTGATTGGATGGTTAGATGACTGTAAGTATCTGTCTCCGTTGGTGGGCACAGCTGTCTCTGTGACTGCCAGCTCTTTAGGTCAAGAGTCACTGAACTGCATGCCAGGCGCCAGCTCCCAGATGTCTGTAAGGTGTTATAAATAGGGATGGGTATCGTTTAGGTTTTATCCGATACCGGTGCCAAATCGGTACTTTTGAAACGGTGCCGGTGCTCAAACGGTGCTCAAACCGGTGCTTAAAGAATGGAGAACACAAAATTGGTCCAAAAACCTCTCATGTTCAGCTGTTTTTTGTAAAAATATAACAATGTTAGCCTTTTCTGCAGCTATAGGGCATATATGGTATCACTCTTGGCTGGAAGCAGTGCTTAATCAATGGAAAAAACACAAACTTTATCCAAAACCTCTCATGTTTAACTGTTTTCCACTTTTTCTTTGGTCATTTTAGCCTTTTTGGCCAGGGTGAAGGGAGCATCTGCCATCAAACAAGAAGACAGCCGCATGTAGCTATGATGATGTTTGCTAGTTCACCTTACATGCATTAATGTAATAACGTGGTTAGCCTACTCAACGTAAATTACACACGAACATTAAGCTACTCACGCAGAGAAGAACGGCTGCTGCTGCATCATCATCCTCATCATTTCTGCTACACTGGCAGGGCTAGGGGCCAGGACTCTCCTCTTCGGGGTTTTTGGGGGGTATTGCTAACTCCCGGTCAGATAACAGGCAACCCACGCACAGTAGATGCGCTCGGTGTGAGGTCTCGCAGCAAGCTATCATACGGCGCATTTCTGGGCTTTTAAAAAAAAACGCTATGCGTCGCCAGGTGTTTCATCGGATTCTTGGTGTTACCTCCTTTGACAGTATCACAGTATCAGCTTAAAGCACTTGTTGCAGGCTGCTGAGTTTGCATATTTTGCTGTGAAGTACAGCCAGACTTTTCGCCTTGGGCATTTTAATCTGTAGCTCTGCTCTAAAAGAACGTACGTACCTGGCCCCGCCTACTATCCTCGGAAACGTAAAATTATTGGCTAGAATCTAAAGTGTATCACAGCTCAGGAAAAAAAAGCACCGAAATAAAGCACCGAAATGTGCGCTGCTTTTCGGTCTGGTTACTACTGTTTATGTCAGAACACCGGTACCCATCCCTAGTTATAAAGCAGCATGTTCTGGACTATTTGACTTCTGCAGTTGCTGGGAAGTTCAGATTTGTGGTTTTAAGTGAAATTTCTCAGTTACGTTTTAATTCAGTATAGACTTTGTTTCTTGCAGTGAACATCATCAGGCCAAAATTGATGCGTACCCAAGAATCTTCATGGCCTTTGCATATTGTGTGGTTAAGTGCTAAACGGGATAGCGTGCTAAGCTAAGATGATTAGCTGATACACACTGCACTGCTAAAGCATCAGCATGCAGGAGCTGCTAATCTTTGTGCATCTTTACTGACAAGTGTAGGTGACCAGCATGAAAAGTAGCTTTGCACACTCCCCCTGACACAGACTGACAACAGTAAGCCCACGTCAGGTATCACATTCAGTGATCAAGTGGCCTTTATCACATATTTAGGTTTGTCGAGCATGATATAAGCAGTCCAATGAAATTAAAAGCAAAAACAAGATGAGCTCATCAGAGCAAAACCCATTAAAAAATAAATAAATAAACAGTTGCAAAATTGCGCCACTTAGCTAATTACAGTTTGAATGTGTGTGGTTTTAATAGTTCAAGGACTTTGCTGATAAAAGATCTGATGATAACCAGAAACGCAGATGCTCAGGCACACAGAGGCTCTACTAGTTCACCTGAAAGCAATGTTGTTGAGCAGGTTGTTGTTATACAAGGGACAAGAGTAAGCAGGCTGGCAAAGGTCATGTACAAGAGGAGCGATATATGCCTCTGGATTAAAACCAGGGGAATAACAGTGATAATTCGGTGTTCTGCTGGGAAGCCCTGAGGCCTAGCATTGATGTAGATGCTGCTTTCACACATACCACCCCTCCCAAACATTCCTGCAGACCATGCGCACTCCTCATGTTAACTGCAACCTCCCCCAACAGGAAAATCCCTCAAACACAAAGCCCAAGGCATTGACCTGATCTCTAAACTCACCCCACAACCCGCATGACCTGAAACACCACAAACACTAAAGGACACCCCCAAAGGTCCCGAGTTGATCTGGCAACACTTTGGAAGGTCACCACACACTCTGATTTGACCTGAATCAGTAGATTCAGCTTTGTTTAATAAATATCTAACATGACTACGTTTGTATTTTTAACTTAAAAAAGAAAATAAGACACCTTCCTCTATTTTACGAGGATATCTACTGTTATCTGTCGTCTCCATAGGCACAGTGTAACAATATTTCCTCTTGTTCTGCAAGCTGTGGGCGTCCTAAGGAGGGGCTTAGCAAAGCTTCATCCATTCATTATTTTTTTTAACTGCTTATCCAGCTTAGGGTCACGAGGCGGCGGGTACACCTTAAACAGGTTCCCAGCCCATCAATAGACCGATACAGAGCGATACACAATTACACAACTGTGGCCTGTGTCTGAAATTTTAAAATCACTTAAAAAAAACAACAACAACACAAAAATTGTGAAAACCACTGGCTTTTGTTTTGACCAGTGTGATTTCTCATCAGTGTTTTTTTGGCTGCAGCACTCACGGGCTTTTGCTGAACTGAAACTCCTGAACCGTTCCACAGAAAATGTCACCTTAAACAAAAGGAGATTTTTAGCCTTTCCGTGAAAGGGGATTCCCCCCCAATCAATATTCTGACACAAACAAATCCTTATTCTTTCTGCTCTTTGAAACACCGAGTACAGATTTTAAGTTTAGTGGCGCCGTGGGTGTGAGCATAAGGAAACAAGCCACCTTCTCCATCTGCTCGTCTCTGATTCTAATCTAGACTAGCACACTCATGACATGATTAGCATGACTCATGTCGTCAGGAGTGCTGAACCAATATGGTGGCTATTTTTCTGAGCAGCACAGATGGATCTTCGTCGCAGCTCGGGCCCCGGCTCTGCCATCACCAACGCACTTGTGCCACAGAGCGGCCATCTGGAGCCGGCATGGCACTGAACCCTGGAGGCTGGTGCGGCATCCTCTCAGCTGGTGGTTAATGCCCGGGTTGCCACTTGAGCACCACACAAACACGGTTGACCCCATCTACATGCTGACCTCAAAAGTTTCTAAAAGTTGTGCAGTATAGCTCAGCGTGTCGTGCTTACCGGGAGAAATATTAGGGAGCTAGTCACCATCTTCTAAAATCCAACAATTTGTATTTATTCCACTGATATAAATGTATAACTTTCAGTATAATCAGTAGATTATTCCACTAACTGAGGCAGATGTTAGGCGCTATAGTAAAAGAATTTCACTTCCTCTGTTTCACAACTGCTGGTCAATCATTTTTTTAATTCCTAACCACTGCACTGTTAAGCTTAGTGTGCTGGTGTTTTGTTTGTCCCCATAAGTTTGTGTGTAGATTCGGCTCGAGTCCCTGTTAGCTGGCAGTTCTTCAAAACATTTTGTGCCAGCAGCAAAAGAAAACTGATAGTGGGAAGTGAAAGTCGCAGTGTTTTTCACCAGCTCATGTGCACAGGTGAAGCCGGATTCGCTTATAAGATGATTGTGACAATGCCATTACAGTAACTGTGTGCCAAACACAGTAGTGCATACTGTTCTGCACGTTGTACATGTTGGCCTATACATACTGAAAGGATTTAGCCTTTTAGTTGTCAGCGAGTTTCTCTCGACATCACTTGCAGACGCAGAGGATACAAACACAGAGGAGTGCATGGTATTTGTGAATATTTCAATAGCATTAAACCAGCGGAATCAATAGTTCTGCTGGTGGGATGCAGAGTGACCGCGGACATGTAACAGTCAGATGACAGTTAGATAAAATAAAACCTGTCGAGTGTGGGGGCCTCGAATTTTTGCCTTCCAATGTGTGGCATGCCAAAATATCTGAGAACC
>NW_005187423.1:2336537-2359128 GCF_000239375.1 Pundamilia nyererei | reverse complement strand
TGTGTGTGTGTGTGTGTGTGTGTGTGTGTGTGTGTGTGTGTGTGTGTGTGTGTGTGTGTGTGTGTGTGTGTGTTAGCCATTGAAACACAGTTTAATCTTTATTGAAAAGATCCTTCTCATCCATTAAACCCCACTAACACACCCACAGCCCACACTATAGCACTGTCAGTTTCACCCCTCCTTAGCACCAGCTGCACCTCTCATCATGCTTTAATCATGAGAGTGGCTGTTCTGGGCAACAATATACTGTGTGTGTGTGTGTGTGTGTGTGTGTGTGTGTGTGTGTGTGTGTGTGTGTGTGTGTGTGTGTGTGTGTGTGTTCACACACTGATATTGATCACTGTGTGCAAATAATCAAAATAATAAAGCAATAAAACAATAAATAATATAGTAATAAATATTAATAATAATAATCAGTGTGCTAAATGGGTGTCAAGTAAATGTGAAGTAAATGACAGCATCTCTCTTTTATCAGTTTGATTAGTTGTTCTGAGAAAACAGAACCGGCGCTGTTGCTGCTTCTCATCACATTACATGATAAGTGCACACTTCATTTGTCTGATGGCCATCTGCCACACTGGTAACACTTTAGAAAAAGAACATAAAGCACAGTAACTAACAAGGGACAAGTATAGAAGTAATCAATACTCACTGCTACTAAAAACTACAAAAAAAGGGTTGTCTTGGTTAAATTACTTTTGAGGAGGGTTCTTTGTTCTCTAAACAAGCCAGCAATCCACGGATGTAATTTAATTTGCTTATCAACCATTCAGTGAATTGTTCTTGATGCACTTGGAAGTGTTGATCATGGGTAATCAGGCTTATCACGAACCAGTAAGGAAAACAAGTTGACCCGCCTGGTGCCGGCTGGTTCAAGCCAGTTTCTCAACAGTCACAGTCACGAGTCATTTCATCTGTTAAGAAAACTAGCTACTCATGGTAACTAGCTGAAGCAAACCCTTATTTCCCTAACAAGTTTTATTTGTTTTTTGTTTTTGTTTTTTAGTCTAGTTAAAGTTTCTTTTCAAAATAAGTGTTTGAGGGTACTTAAAGAAAGATGTTTCTGTTATCACGAAACAGTACACTTGTATGGGGAAAGTGATAATGGTAGCATGTAATGCTCAATTTGCTGCCAACTATAAATGATACATACAGTAAGCTTGAACAGAGCTTTCTTAGAGCACTGACTGCCTGCCAAACAGCTGACTAGTCTTTTAAGTCAAGCCGGTTAAAATTAATTCGTGATTGTAATAAATTAGTTTGAATGAACATGTCGCAACTTGTTTTCCTTACAGCAGAATTTCTGTGAGTACTTTTACTGTCAGCTAATCAAATGTACCAGAACAAGTAGGATGAGCTAATCAGGCATTGAAAGCGAGCAGAAGGTTTATGACTCTGAAACGTCATTTACATATAAAAGGGTGTGAGGAGAAAAAGGGTGACGTGCTGAAGGCGTTCTGGCTCCTTTGGGGTCAGATAAGAAAAACTACACAGTCATTGTTTGGATTTTCACAATTTTGTGTCCCAGTTGGATTTAATTAAATGTATAAAAGGTCTTATTTAGGTCTCACCTTAATTTAAGAGTTGCAAAAAAGGAGATCGTCGGATTAGATGTAACCACTCTCATGTTGTTGTTTTTATGACCACGGGGATTGTTGTAAACACATCCACTGGGACTAATTTGCAGAGCTCATAGGGTGGGTGTGGCTATTCCGTATTAATGTTTTTTCTAGAATACAAGTCCTGCTTCAAAAAATGCCTTTTGTAAATGAAATAATGACGGTCAAGTTTCAGAGTTATTAATTGTTCCTTCTGAATGTGAACAGTTTACCTGTTATTCAGCTATGAAGAAGACTCGCCCACTAAAGAAACAAGAGTAGACAGGACTGGCTTCATACAAGCTAAACAAACGTCAATTCAAGGAGAAGGTTGTTTTACTCAAAGACCACAGTGGATCTGACCGTTTGTGGGACTCTGTGAAAGCGTCTGATAAGACTGGAGCCAATAAATACTCACAAATACTTGGGCATGTCACGCATGTGCCAGATGCTGCAAAGGGGCAAACAAAAGTGCCTTTGTCTGACAATGTAAAGAAATACTGAGAACATGTCGGATGATGTGCTGTAGTATGGTGCACTGCGCTTTAAAGGCTTGTGTGTATGAGTGGGGGTGTATGTGAGGCATTCATTCTTAGATAAACTGATGCTGCGTGGTTTGTGAGTGTGTGTGTACTTTGTGAGTACATTGATTTGAGAGCAGTGACGGTAAGCGCGTCGAGGGGGAAGTTTCTTCTGTTTGTCCGTCACAGTCTGCACGTTCTCTCTAGGCACCATTAGATCCTGGTCATATCCTCTGTGGTTCACATGACATCAGAGCTGTTTTGGGCCCTGCGCCCTCCGCTAAAGCCACAAGGATACATATGCACATACCTGAGACTGATTATTCTTTCCTACAGTAATCTGTCATTATCATCAACAACAACTATCATTAACCAAAAAACAAAACAAAGCTACTTTACAGTGCAGCTCTTTCCTCTAAGCCGTCTAGTAGCTGTGAGTCCTGATTTGTTTTCCCTAAAACTAGTTTGGTCCCATGCCTGGACAGATTTAACTGATATGTTGATGAAAATGCATGAGCTGCCAAGTGCGAGTCCTTTCAACTAAATTATTTACAGTATGGCCCAAGGTTGACGGAACAGCTCTGATGTCGGATAAGCAAAGTGGAATTTTTGGATAGTCTCAAATCTAAAAATAGGAAAAAGAGGGAGAGGCTGATGGGTAAAAATGTGGACTAAAAAAAAGCAGGAAGTGGATTACATGAAGTTCTTTTGCTTCATCTGATTTTTTGTCTGCAGAGAGAGAGAGAGATGCAGGAAGGGGGGGCAAAAAAATTCACTCAGTCAGTCTACGTGTGCTGGCTCACGATTTGTGCTTATTCTTGTTCTTGCTTCACGCCCCTCCTCCCTCGCTCTCTGTTCCTCTGTCTCTCTGTGTGTCTCCAGCACACCCCTCCCTTCTGCTCTTGCTGCTGTTAAACAAACAAGTCCAGAGCTGGGCGGGTGGGGAATATATGCATGTCAGGCCAGAGAAAAAGCAGGGAAATCTACCGTGGAGAGAAGAGAGAGGGGGAAAAGAAGAGCGGGAGGGGTGAGGAGAATCCTGTGGATGAAGGAGAAGGCGGAGCGAAGCCGCTCCTGCTCTCTAGCAGTCGGCTAAAGACAGATGGGAGGATGTTTTGACCAACTAGGGGAGCCAATCGCAGCCAGGGAGCAGCCCCCTACATTAGGGCAGGGCTAGTCTGAGGGAGTGTGTGACTCAACTTAAAGAGTGTGTTCACAGGCAGCCTGTTGTTGTTGAGCGCTCGTTTCTTTTCTCTCATGGTTGTGCAGACGTTGAAGACGATGAAGATCCAGGAGTCGCCGGTCACTTGTGACGCGGGTAGGGTCGGCGGAGAGGTGCGCGGCCCGGACTCAGACTGCGAGAAGACAAGCTGTGAGGACGTGCCCCGGTTGGATCTGACAGCACTGACTGAGGACAACAACTGGGGAGGTGAGCCTGGAGACCACCTGGCTGTTGCTTAGATATTTCTTTCCTTTGCTTTTAGCCCATTTACAGTTTGTCTGGACAAAAGGACACACATGTCCAGACAGCAGGATCCTCCACCCCAGGTTGGGTGTTTGGGTCGCAGCTGCACACCGTCTGCTGCCTCATCTGCTCCTCCTCCTGAAGCATGCTGCTTCTGCTTTTCCTGCAGAATTTAATTGTTAAAGATCCTCTAGGTTCCCTAGGCGAACTATTTTTGCACCAGAGACGTATTTGTATGCTTGGTTAGAAGGATTGCAGCACTGCCTTCATCTCCCATGAGGAAAATATGAAAGTGCAGCAAATACTCGATCTGTGGTTTTATTTAAAGAGTAAACAGTGAGGTTCTAGCAGAATCTATCACCTATGTGGAACGCCTGTGTGCAGGCTTAGCAACAGATGACCACTGCTGTTGTTTTCACTCACAAATCAATCATTAAAGGGTCGGCATGGATGGCGATAACAGCGTACCAATCAGCTGGCTGCACAAACTTAGGTTAGGTTTGGAGAGTTTATTGATCATGGCTGAACTGTTAAAGTTCATGCTCCATTTAGATGTTGACGTCTCTGCACGTGCCTGAGATGTCAGCTGTACGCGGGATCCTAATTTATTGATCCTGGCTTATCAAGTGGCATTACTGTTAAGAGAATTTGCAAAAAGAGCCTTCCTTCAGCCGTCAGACCTCTCTCGAGCTTGTTATTAATGTGTTTGTTTGTGCCGTGACTGCGCTGTGCGCACTTTCGATTGTGTTGTCAGAGTATTGCAAGGGTGGAGGTTTCTGTGTTGATTGGTGAAAGCCAAGGCTTTTGCTGAACTGTACTCTGGAATGATGGCCAACGTGTTCATTCGCACACTGGAAGGACATGTTTCTGCATGTTGTGTTGACATCTTTCCGCTGCGGCGATTGGCTTTGACTCTCACTGCCTCCGCCACCGCTGCTGCTTCCTGTTTGAAGCAAGAATCAAAACTGTTCCATGCAAGCAGCCTGTCAGTTTCAGCAGCCGCGTGTTTGGAGCATTAGTGGGCAATTGCGTGTTTGGTGGAGCTCTCTAGCGGCCGGACCTCATAGAGGGAAAACACCAGCAAGCTTTAGATTTGTTGTTGTCTCATAGTGAAGTGTTGTGTCTGAGCTATTATGCTGTTTAGGTTGTTTGAAGTCATGGTTTGAGCGATTTTGCCCAGCCTGGTAGACGGTGTGTTTACATGCTTGTAGTTAAAATGTAATTTGTGTTCTAGTGAGGCACACCGCAGGGAGTTACAGTTCTTTATTCAGTCCACGTGGCGGTTTTACTCATTTGTATACCATCCTTTGCATCTTGCCAATTTCTTCCTCTTCCTTAAACTCCCCCCACCTCCCCTGTGTTCTGTACATTGTGTCCTGAATACATAACTAAGCTTGTGGAAACAGGGCGCCTGCATGATTGGCTGTGACAGGCTGCTTCACATGAGAACAAGCAGCGCTGGTCATGGTGCGTGCAAGTATTGTGCAAAGCTGAACTGTATTTCCGTGTAGTTGGCAAGATTATTCATCAGCACAGAGTGCCAGTGAGGAATTGCTGCATACTGTACAGAAGGCATACTGCGGGCCAAATGGCCATGTGGGTGAATGAGGGTTGCAGGCAGGAGTTGGAGACCTTTGTCCCAGTAAAGTTCTAGCATGACCTGATATTTGGTGTCCCCCGCCTGTGTGCCAGCGGTGGTGGAAACAACAGTGGCCGATTTTTTTTCAGACAGCGGGAGACAGTTATGGATCTCACATGTCCCACGAGTTCATTAAAGTTTATGTGTCTGTGTGTTAGTTTAATTTCCAGTAACTAATTCAGCAGGAAGGATGCCTGCTAGTTCTTTGGCTTATTTCTTACTTCTCTTTCTTTGTCTTTCTTCCTTCATCTTGTCCTCTTCTCCTTCTCCATCCCCCCATTTCCCTCTTTTGTTCCTCTAGATTCTCCGTTTTGTAACTCCCCTTTCCTTGATTTCAAAAGCATTTTCTATCCAAGTTGTTGCGATGGTAAGTCTCCCACTAACATCACTGTCAGTGCTGACTGGCCTTTTCTGCGAGTGAGATGCCAGAGTGAAAGAAAGGAAAGTCTGTCTGTCTGACTTTTACCGCTGCATGGCAACATGCTTGAGTGATCGGGAACATTGTGGCAAAGGGTGGCACGCCCGCGCACACGCACGCACACACGACCTTTAGTGAAATGGCACACCGGCGTATTTTTTTTGTTTCATTAGTCCAGTTAATCCTCAGCCATCAGCGAGCAGTTGATTTAAAGGATTAATTTCAAATGCCGTGAAGCCTTACTGGTGGGCTACACTGCACTAAGCTTGATAATAGGCCTCAAAGGAAGACCTTCAGTCTGACTGAGGGTTTGTTTGCTGTGAGAGAGCTCTAACAAGCGAGAGCCCTGCAACTCGATGAACTGCACGTACCTGGAAGTGAAGGAGGACCCCCCGGGACTCCCGAGCTGGAATTTGAGCTAAATCATTTCTCATACACCTTAACCCACCCCAGCTAAGAAAAATATGCATGTGCGGTGTTGGACAGGGCGTGCATATTTTCCTGGTTGCATACTGACACCTTGAATGTTTACACTGACAGTTGGTTTCCTTCAGCGCTTGTTTTTACTCCCTTTTATCTGTTTTCTCGGTGTAACGTCTCCCCCGCATGTTTTTCATCACCCGACACCTGATTTTATGGGTGTCTCCTGTTCCATGAAATCTACATCAGAGTTCCTGCTGACTTTTATGTTTTGAGACATTTCGTAGAGAGCTCCTAGTTTAACTTTTAAACAATCAGATCATCCTCGGTCTGCTCTGTCGCTCTCTCTAACGCACACGTGCTCGGACAGATGCGCCGTTCCCCTGTCGACGTGCCGAGTGGAAACTAAAACACAAGCTCATCACTGTACCTCTCATCAGGGGTCACGCCCTGACATTATCCCACAGAGTGCCGGGCTTTATTAATAGCCCGGCGATTGTCAGGGGTATCTGCACGGCTATTTTCACCAAGCATAATTATTGCCAGAGTGGAGACTCTGTAACCAAGGGATGAATAAAGAGAGAGAGAGGCAGGGTGGGTGTGTCTTACCCACAGTTTCAGAGCAACATCTGTGACTGCTGAGCCCCAGAGGAAATTCTTTTTATTAATTTTTTTCCCACAGAAGCACATCCAGAACCTTCCACAGAGCCAGAGAGGCTCCGCGATGATGTTAGCAGGGAGAGAAGTCGCTGTCTGGCGTCTTCAGGATGAGAACCGGGGCTGATTTTAGAAAACGAGCCGTGCATGCTGTTTGGCTTTCCCAGGACACTTTCACATTTTGACCTCCTATATTTGCTCTGACTTCACAAAATATACATATATAACCCAACAGGAAAATATGTGAAATGTGACATTCGGTAGCGTGCTAGCCACCAAAGAGCAGCTGAATGTGTTCTGATAACAGTGCCCATGAACTCACATCGGATGTTTTAGTGCTTTTATATATTATCTTGCACAACATCACACCTGTAAAGTCTTTTTTTGGCAGTATTTTTCTCCAGTTAAATGTCTTCTTGATTTTTAAAGTAGAGATAAGTTGATGGCGGTGCCTGTTTTGGTTGGCAGAGCTAACGGATTTAAGAAGGCTTTTCTCAATGCGGCTGGTTTTCCAGCATCATATTGTCCCAACGTTAAGGACTTTCCATGCACGAATGTGCCGATGTGCTGACTAATCTGTTGTTCTTTCACATTCTCTTATGTCTTGCGTGTGCAGAATTATGAAAGTGCAATGAAAATCTTGACATTTTTGTTTTTGTGTCACTCAGAACCAACCCCGGCGTACTCGCTGCAGAGGGAGAGCATGGACCGCGAGGAGGCCAGGCTGTCCCCTCACTGTGGGGGGCGTCTGATCCGCCAGCTCCTGGAGGAGTCCAGCGACCCGATGGTCTCCCCTCGGTTTTACGCCTACGGACACTCCCAGCAGTACCTGGATGACACGGAAGTGCCTCCATCGCCACCTAACGCTCACTCGTTCATCAGGTAAGCTGACGTGTGCTTTTGCAGAGCTGGAAGGAAGGAACTGGGAGCTGTAACAGCATCATTTATCTCAACAGTCGCAGGCGGAGTTCATCACTTGGCTCCTGTGATGATGAAAGAGAGGAGCTGACCTCCGCCCAGCTCACAAAGAGGATTCATGTACTGAAGAAAAAGATCCACAGGTTTGAGGAGAAGTATGAAGAGGAGCGAAAATACAGGGTAGGTAGTAACGACCGGTTCATTCGCCATTGTTAATAAAGCCCCGCGCCTTAAAGTCAGACTGGAATGATGTTTCTGTGAAACATAAACAAGAATATTGACTGTCAGAGGTGCATCATTACACCAAGTAGGGCTCTGCCTTGTTGTTTAGCAAGGCAGAGCCCTACTTCAGATTTACACTGTTATCCTCATGTGAACAGTAATTGTAGGTATTTTATTTTGAAAGAGCAGCTGATCATCTGGGTTTTTTTTCTTCTTTTCCTCCACGCAGCCCTCCCACAGTGACAAAGCTGCAAACCCAGAAGTGCTGCGGTGGATGAATGAACTGGCTAGGCTTCGCAAAGAGCTAAAAGGTAACACACAGGCGCACACATTCTGACAGTTAATTTGATCTAGTTTTAGTCATGATTCAGGCATCTAACTTGCTCCTGATTGGATCACTTCCGAACTCGTCCCGCCTTTCTACACAACTTACTGAAAAGCTCTGGTTCCTGTCTTCTTCACCAGAACACAAGCTGATGAAGTCTGAGGAGGACCTGACGCCTCAGCCCCGCCAGCGCAGCAACACGCTGCCCAAAAGCTTCGGCTCGCAGCTGGAGAAGAAACCTCAGCAGGAGAAGGCGTCGAAGCCGCCGGTGGAAAGCACCCTGGAAGGAATTCAGAAGAAGCTGCAGGAGAAGAGGGACGAGGTGAACCGCCCCGAGGACATCAAGGTAAATCCGCGGCTATGTCGCACGCTCACACAGACGATGGAATAAAACATTAAAAGCCAAAAGACTGTATATGTTTAAAGCATAAATTTTAAAGCAGACTGCACACTCTGAATTTATTATCACACAGAGACAAATAAGTTTTGCTGCGAGCAACACGGACTGAACCCTTGTCACTTTTAAAAGGCGAGTGACTCACTTCCTGTCTCCTGCTAACAGGATATGACACGGGAGCAGATCGCCGCAGAGAAAGTCGCCCTGCAGAAAGCTCTTCTCTACTACGAGAGTATCCACGGCCGACCGGTAAGCCTCCCTCCATGTGTTTGTTTTATTTTAGACATTTTAAATGCAAAAATTTGCCCAGTTCTGCAAATAAAGCTGAACCCATATCAGTTTGTCTGGACCAAATCCAGGTGCCGTAATTTTTATTCCTGTCAGTACAGTTACATATCACGCCCTGCAGAGATCTTATAGTGAAGAAAAAGGGTTTTGCTGTAATTTTGTTTTATGTTAGCAAAGTAGCTAGTTAGCGTGCAGGTAGAGAGGATGACAGAAATTTGCTAAAACTGTGCTAACAGTGTATCTTTGTTCTCCCCACCTGGAGCAGATGACGAAGAGCGAGAGGCAAATCATGAAGCCGGTGTACGACAGATATCGCCTGGTGAAGCAGATCCTGTGTAGAGCCTCCACCATTCCTGTCATAGTAAGTATCACATCCCAGCCTCCCTTTAGCTGCCGGGTTTAAAGCCACACTCTCAAAACATGCACAGACACTTAATCCCAGCTCGTGCCGGCTTTAGCACCTGCTGCTGGGAACGGACAGCAGCCATGAAGCAGCTTTCAGTGCACTCGTAAAGCAAGGTCAGAGGTTACAGGCTGAGGTCACAGGAAGTGACAGCAGAGTGTTGAAGAGGCTCAGGAAGTGAAAAACAACACAGCCAAGTTAAATAAACGGAAAATAAACACAGCAAGTTCTTAAAATGTATTTTTACATATTTATATTTCAGAAATGTAGGAAAATAAATCTGCTTATGGACTAAGTGTAAAGCTCTCAGTAAAGTTATTTACTGAACATCTTTATGATGTAAGACATGATCTGCATTATGTGCATTATATAATGCACTGCATCTAATCCGCACCACGCAGGCTGAGCCTGCTGCCATATTGTTCCTGACATGGAGACGCAGAGGAGCAGACAGAGGAGCTCAAACAAAAGCCGTTAAATGTGCTTAAACCTGACAGAAAAGTGTGAAGTACTGTAAAAGAAAGAAAAAAGGTCAGAGTTAGCGTCTCAGCGTGGTTAACTCCTCCTTCTCGACCGTCACCACAGGGCTCTCCCTCCAGCAAGCGCAGAGGTCCCCTCCTACAGCCCATTATCGAGGGTGAAACCGCACTCTTCTTCGATGATATCAAGGTGAAGAGCCATTGCTGCTGCTTAATAATCAGTGAACCGGCTCCCTCTTCCTCACCTGCTAAACTCCCACCCCTCCTCCCCCTTTATATTTACTACCATTTGCCCTCTAATGAGCCTGATTGCTGCCTGTTGATTGGGCAACTGTAGAAGTGTTGAATCAGTAGTTGCTGATCTATGAATCACTCTGTGATTGATGTAATGATGTAAGTGGATATAAAATGGGTTAAAGCTTGTTGTGATTTAAGTGCCTAAAACAAGGCTGGAATACTGGTTTATTTTTCCTAAACAGCAAATATGTGCATACAGTATATTAAATGTATCATTGTTATCATTATTTTTCCAGCACTGTTTGCAGGCACTCTGTGGACACCTTTTTTTTTTTTTTTAATTTTCTGTATTAATTGAACAGTTTTAGTTGAATAAAGGTGGCCTGATTAACTCCATTCATAAAAACAAATGACGACCATCGCGGTGATTTCTAACCTCTGTCCACTAACACTGCACGATCCTCACGCCCTGCAGTATTTGAGCCCAGGAGGCCGCCTGCTACAGCAGCGCTCACCGCACGATGAGACCCTCTGCCCCCTCCCTTGCAGCCCGTTGAGTCTAAAGCCTCCCTCACTCTCTTTGTAGGAGGAAGAGGACGGCTCGGAGGATGACGGAGACGCCAAGACCCAGTTCACCGTGACCGTGCGACCCGACATCGGCGTGTTCAGCTTCCTGGAGCACGCGGATGAGGAAGTGGATGGTTTCATTTCACCCGTGGACGAACTTTCCCCGTCCAAGAACACGATGGACACGAGGCTGTCCAACCTGCACTCAGCTACTATGTAAGTACTCGCAAAACGCTCGTTTTACTGTCAGTTTGTGACAGATTTGGGTCTGTTTGAGAGGATTAATCCTGATAACTCAGCAAAAATTGCAGATCTATCACTGTCTACATACAAAGAAATCCAACCAGAGCACAAATTTAGAAATTCCTCTAAACAGAGTTGCCCAGTAACCTTGCCTTTATATAGGAATATAACCAGGATACAACCATCTGGCAACGAATTAAATCAAGTCCCCTGTTGCAAAGAAACATTACACTCATGAGCGCACACCCATTCAAATTGCCGTAATAGCAAAGTGTTTATCAGCCAGCGGTTGTTTACAAACTTTCGCCATTGTGTTGCAGAGCAGTTGCAGTCAGTCCAAGACAGACTTAATTTGTTTGGAGACAAGTTGCATCCCACCTGTGTGACCTGTGTAATACAAAAAAAACAAAAACCGAGCCAAAGTTGTTGATTTTTGGGGGTTTTTTTTTGTAAATGCTGGAAGTCTGTGTATATTTTAATGTGAGACATTTAAAAAAGCATTTCTCCTCACCCCACAGGCAGGAACTTGTAGAGCAGCTCCAAGAGACGAGAGAGGAGAAGAAGAGGATTCGCAAGAACTTGAAAGAGTTTGAGGACCAGTTTTTTAGACAAAACGGAAGGTAAGAAAAAAAGAGTTTGTCAATGTCAAATATTTGGAACTGCATAATGAGAAACCTCGACACGAAGGTTTTTTTCTCGCAGCGTCGTAACGTTTGCCGCCTTGTTCCTGCAGGAACGTGCAGAAGGAGGACCGCTCCCCACTGGCTGTGGAGTACAACGAATACAAGCACGTCAAAGCCAAACTGCGGCTGCTCGAAGTGCTCATCAGCAAAAGAGACTCAACTAAATTCATCTGAATAAAGCAAAGACTCAATAAGAGGACTGGTGCTGTGTCTCCAGTGTCACAGTCAACACATCTCACCTTGCTAGAAACAGTCATGTTTTCCTCGCTGTTGGATGCTGTTGACGCGCTCCGTCGAGCTCGAGGGTTTCCCTCCGTCAAACTGCTGCGCCTGGAAAAACGTTGTCGTCACCTCGAGGAGGGGACGTCACTCCGGACGAAGCAACATACGCACAAACTAAACTGAATCACACTTGTATTGCTGATAATTTATTTTGAATGTTTGTCTCATGCACAGCCGTAGAAGTCTTAAAAACCCCCAAAAAGAACCCAAAACACTTGATAATTCGGTCATTAGCTATAAAATTGTCGCTGCTTTTTAAGGATCGCGTGTATTTTTCTAAAGGAGATGTTACTCGATCATGCTGACAGTACCGAAGTTTCACTTTCCACAGCATTAAATCCTCTTCTGTAAAAGTTTTATCGTTTGAAAGAAGTGGTTTCCTCTTTGACTGGGGCCCAAAGACAGCAGCTCAGAGCGCACACAGTGAGCCAAAATCTTTCATCTCCTGGAAATCACCCAGTTTCAAGATGACCACTGACACTTGCTGCGTTTTTGTACGCCTTAACCTGCTTTCCCCTCATTTACTTGATGTTAAATAAGCTATCGTCCCCTTTAAATCACTGCTGTGTTTGCTCACACCGATTAACACTGACAAGGCCAGTTCTGAGGCGAGCGCGGGCGTGGTCGACGAAGCCTCGTCCTCTGGTCCTCGCTGTAGTTTGTTTGTTTGTAAATATGGATTATCGTATATGTTTACATTTCTGTGAGCGAGTACTTTATCCCTTTTTTTTTTCTCTCCAATTTTCTGGATGGTAATCAGTGTGAATTTGTTTTCACTGAATGTAAACACTGGCCGGGCTTAATGAACTGAGTGTGTACATTTTAGTACATAAATTGTATTTTGTATATAATGTGAATGAAATCATATTTTTACTGAAGGTTTTTTGGGCTCTGTGTTTTTTCTTTGTGAAGTTGCGAATGTTCACTCATCCAGTCGAAGGACTTTACAGACAGATCTGAGATCAGTCGGTTTATTTATATAGCAGCAAATCACAACATCAGCTGCCTCAAGGCGCTTTATACAGGAAGGTAAGGACCTCCCTAGAGCACTGTGCGATGGCGGGAAGGAAAGTAATAAAAGGAAATAAAACAGGGATTAAAAGCGTGTATTAAAAAAAACTACAGCACCAAATTAAATAAATAAAATTGTTTAAATATGAATGTACATATAAAAGATTATATGTGGTATAATAAAATTTGTCTTTCACCCATCAAGGTCTTCAGTTTAACTTAATGATTTATTGGTATAAAATTGACAAAAAGCTTTATACCATGTAAGGATTTAAAATATGTCATATGTGACCTTTGACCTCTCCTTCAAGGTCAGTCAGTTGATCTCAAACGTTGATCTCAAACATCTCGGCTGATGAAGCATGTTCACTGAACGTTTGGAAGAATGGGAGTGAACTGCTTTCAAAAACTTTTTTTTTTTCTTGTAACACCTAAAATCTCACCTCTGACATATGCCCCTCATAAAATATCAATTAAAAATAAACTATACTGAAACAAGAACCCTAACCTTAACAGCAGGTGCTCAGATAAACACTAAAAAACAACTCTATGAATCAGAGGCATCACATCTGGTCCATCTGGTCATAGGTTCATGAATTCAAGCAATTTAATGAGGAAGCTCAAATGCAATAACAGGCCACACAGAAGTCTTGCTTTTATACCGTATTTTATTGAAAACCTTGGCTGGAACAGAGAGCTTTGAGTAAATTTCAGTCAAATAATGATTTAAAAAAAAAAAAAAAACAACTTATTCTCTAGCACATTTAAAGGTGCAAAAAAGTCAAGGGCTTCACAAACCTTTGCATAGGACTAAACTCTGCAGGAGCCTTAATCAGACAAATATTGATTGAATATGCGTGTGTGTGTGTGTGTGTGTGTGTGTGTGTGTGTGTGTGTGTGTGTGTGTGTACACATGCAGTATAGAACTAAGCAATAAGATGAACTGCCAGCATTTGAGACCTTTATATGTTTGGCCCAGAGCTGTGAGTACAGAAGTGGGCTGCTTCAGGTTGTTATTGCTGAGAGGACGTGTTAGTCAGAACACATCGAGTCATTTTACTGCCCAAAGTCACATTAACACCACTGTCGTGTATGAAATGTATATAAAATATATATTATATATATGCGAGACGATTCCACGCACGTCACGCTAATACACAACCTAATTAAATGTTATCTTGTACTGCGAGGTGTCACTGCAGGAATATTTATACATCATCAGGGCGACTTTTGGAATAATATGATGGGTACAGTTTATCATCAAATGGTTATTATATGAAGACTTTTTACTAAGTCATCTGCCCACACTCTTAAAATATTCATCTCCACTTGGAGACCAGACAAATAACAATTATTAACTCTAATGTTTGTATATTTAGGTTTATGTGACATTTTGGGACATGTTTTTATTTGCTTCTTAGCAGATCGGTTCAAATGTCATTACAGAGGAATCGGTTTGCTTGGCCTAGCAAAAACACGGCTAGTTTGGCTCCGTCACACGGTGAATAAATCCAACTGAGATCCGCTCTGATGATCAAAAATGACCAAAGTTTGTTTAACCCTCTGAGGTCTAAGTCATCATTTTATAGAAGCCATGAGAGTGTTTGTTAGGGGGGGAAAAGAAGCGTGAATAAGGCTGGGAGAAAAGTTTCATAAACACAAAAATGACAGTTTTTGTCATCCACACTTACAGGGGATTTATATTTGTAAATCTGCAACCCTGCAGCCTACACCGTAACTACACACCACATGGACACAGTCTGCGATGGCTGTGATTGGACAGTTTGGGATTGTCGTGTCCTCCTGAATATTTAAATCTACTGTGTCTACTGAAAGAGACTATATGGAATTGAAGAGAGAAACAGGACGAACTCCTGGTTTGTTGAGATACCGCTGCGTTGGCCAAGAAGGACTTTGACTGTATTCAGATACTCGTCTGTGTCAGGGACCACACTATCAGAATGTGTATCTAAAAATCTGTTTCAAAATACTTCACGAAAGCGATTAAAATGAGCACTAATCAAGGAGACTGTTCTGCATCCACGCCACGGCAAACATGGAGTGTGTATCGCTGGAAACCAGAGTGGTTAAACAAGAGGTGCTCTCTTTTTCTGGGTCTTTCACCTGTTGCTCGCACAGACTGTAGTAAAATATGGATTCTTTAGAATGGCCATTAGGGGGCGACTCTCGTGGAGAACACGCCCTGGGCTCCATGTCTCTGTAACCTCAGTAGACATTTTTCTGAAGAGTTTATGGGCTCAGTCGTTAGTTTTAGCTCACACTGAATGAAACAGGAAGTTCATTTTGTAAATGATTTTATAGTCACAAAGGAGGATTAGCCAGGATAAGCTGACTGTCCCTCGGTTTCCTCGCTCATCACGTCCAGTTTCAGGCAAAAATGATTAGCTAGGGTCTTCACTGTCCATGGGTGGTGTTATCTTGACTAGCTCCACCTTTCATACTGTGGTTATGTTGTTGCTAGGCACTGTCATCGAGGGCAAAGGTATGATGGCAAGGTCACATTTTAGATATTATAAGCAAACCTGGAAGCACTAAAAAAACAACAACAACAAAAGCTGCAATTCCTGTAGTGGCCACTGGAGGCTGAGGCTAAGTTAATCCCCACTGACTGCCATGGTAAGACACCCAACTTAATACAATTACAAAGTGTATTTAAAGCCTGGTATCTACAGTTCCTCATTCATAAAAACCACATAGGGGCACAGACTTGTTCTATAACTCATCACGGCTAATGCCAAACTCAACATCTTAGCGTATTAGTCCAAATACAGTCATCTCATGGGGTCTTGTTTGATTGCGACCTCGCAGATGATGCGGCCCCTTTCAGCTAGAAAATCTAACTAAACAGCCAGTAAGCGCGACATCCACATGCTTGTAACAACAGGAAGTGCGATCTTTTTGTGTCCATCTGAAGGAGCCAAACATGTATTTGCTACCACTTCCAGTCTGAGCGATGCTAACTGATGCTTCATATTCAGCTGACATGCTTTTCTTGCAAGAAAGCGAATAATCACATTTCCAAAAACGTCACTGCTAAATGACAATCTGGTTTTTGTTTTCACTCTGTAACATGCACACACATCCACAAAAAAAATAAAAAAAATAAAAAAAATAAAGTTTTGTTTCTGTACAGAAGGTTTTGCTGTAGAAAGGCAACACTGTTGAATGCAGGTTCAAGAACAAAGTCAGCTGCTCTGTGAGCCACAGCTAAAACAGAACGAGGGATTGCAAACGATGTTCAGCATGCTTCGCTCCCTGCCTGACTCGCTTGTCCTCTTTCAGAATCAGGCATAGAGGACATGCTGGTGGCAGATTTAAAAGGATCAGCGGGACTAACACTCCTCCCAACCTCACAGTGAAGATTATATTCAAAGTGCTATTTACATACACGTATATATGTATGTGTGTGTGTATGTGTGTGTGTGTGTGTGTGTTAATTTTGTCAAAAAATAACCACTCTATTTAATAAATTAAAAGTAACAAAAAGCAATATATTGTCTCAAGGTAATAACATGATTCTTTAATGATTAAAAATAGAATTTAAGGAATATAAAATACACAGCTTTGCAAACAAAACAAAGCAAAAAGAAATTAAGAGTTTCTCAACCTTCTCTGGTCCTGGTTTTTAAGTCCCGAAGTTTTCATAATCCAGGGTCGTTCTGCACATTTTAGTCCATTTAGTGCTTTTTTGGTTAATTTCCATGTTGGCTGTTATCTATCAGTCATTTGATTCTCCTCTAAATGGTCCTGGAAGGCTGAGGAACTTTGCCCAAAGCAAAAAAGCAATAACACTGCATTTACATACATAGACCTTTAAGATTCAAGATGCTTAACGATCTTGTTAGACCATATATAAACAGAGTGACCCTCCCGTGTCCAACAACTGCCCACCCACACTCTTGACACTCACGTGGGGGTGTATTGCTGTTAAAGTGCGTTAAGTCTCCCCTGGGACTCCCCTCAGACCAGGCTGAAGCCCTCGTACTGCTCCACGGCTTGAGTGAGGCGGCGGCGCAGGATCTCTTTGGTCTGGTAGCGGGGCATGTCCAGCAGGTTGTAGCATGTGTGGGCCACGGGCAGGTAGTGCTCCTCTGCTGTGGTAGACTGGATGATGATGCGCAGGCTCTCCATGCCGTGGATGGGAATGCGGTCACTACCGGTCAGGAACACTGCAGGCAGAAAGGGGACATACAGAACAGAGGTAAAACAAAATTAGGGAAGCTCTCTGAAACATGTTTGTGCTCTTGTGCAGACACAAGCTTGATGTTTCTGGATGTTATTAATAAATCTGGTCTTTGCCTGTCTAGACAATTTTTGACTCGCAGAGAATATTGCTCCGATTTTCCTATTTTGGCTAAAAGTCATTCTTGGTTGCAATGAAAGCAACATGCATGTTTTTTTACACTGCAAAGAAATGCTTGTTTAACAGAGAAACCTGCCCACAGAACTCTTTGGGCTTTAAATACACTTTAAATAAATGTGTAAAATTACAGAACAGAAAAAAAGAAAGAAAAAGAAAAAAATTGCATTATTCTCATTATTAAGATTGAAAAACCTGAAATTCTGCATTCAGAGACTCATTAAAAGTGGCTGCAGCGAACGACCCATAAGTTCAAATGTTAGGTTTGTGGTTAGCTGGCCTGAATGGACCCTTCAGAGTGCCAGTTCTGCCCCCCGGGCCAAATGTTTGACACCTCTGATCTAGGAGCAAGAATCACAGGGTGATTTTAACAGGACATCGTCATGCCACACTTCCCACAACAGCAGCGGTATCACTATGCTCGACATTATTTAATCATATCATTTACTATTACTAAAGAATTCAGCATAATTGAGGTCTTGTAAAGTAAACAGTTGAATCTGAATGAAACACTTTATTCAAAACTCCTGAAATGTGTGATTATTTTCATTAACACTGAAAAGTTCTCGCTTTCGTTAAAGCAGCACGAGGCAGCTCTGCTGTCTTCACGATCTGCTCTCATGACCTGCAAATTATTACACTGCAAAGCGACTGCGGGTAAGAGAATTAAACTGCCACGCAGATCATTTAAGGAGGCAATTAAAGGCTTACACAAGAACTGCTTCTTCTTTTCCAGAGGGAACTCGTGGAAAACCTCCCAGAACAATCTGACTGTTGGATGAGTGGCGGTGTACTCCCCCTTATAAACGGCGTTCTGTAGAAAGAGAGGAGAGATTTGGAGATTAAAAGCCTGTTTTACCATCAGTAAACAATTTGATTTGTGGAACATGTTAGTTCCTTATCAGTCAGGAAACAAAGTCCTCAGAGACGTGCAACAATCTGGGTGATTTTTGCAACTACTGGCCTAAAAAACAAAAACAAATCAGTTTCCCAGTTTTTTGACATCTGACAAAACAATCTGCTGTGCAGATGTTGTAATCTGCACAAAAAGGACCTCTGGACACAGGAGATAAAGTCACGGGTAAAATATGTGAAGAACTGTTTTGGCTCATACCGTTTATGATCACATCCAGAGCTGCAAAGTAAGCCAAATGTCACAACAACCCACAAGAGCGGAGTTTCTAAATCATTTATTCGCCTCCATATTAAATGATCCAGAGGTGTGCCTTTTCAACATCTGGCAGGAATAACACGAAACACACGAGAACGAGCCTTTCAGAAAAGATCAGATTTATCTACAGTTTTCTTCACCATCCAATCTAAATTTTAACTTACCTACTATGATGATTTGTGAATATATATTTAGAATATTTCTGACAACATAATACACGTTTTAGTATTTTGCAACTAAAGGTACAATATGTAAGATTGGTAAACCACAAACAGCTGAAACATTAAAAAGTAAACTAAATCTATGAATTATTTATTATCATTACACATGTGCAATGAATTTTGATGCAGTCTTATCAGTGCAAACATTTGAAAATAATATGTATATAAAGTAAATATATGTACACAAGTAAAAACCCATCATCCCAATCAATCCTTCACACTCTATGGGCATTCATTGCAGTTGATTCTCTTAAAAACTGCACATTACTACAAGTGTATTTATGAGTTTTGGATAAAAAAAATTCTTTGGTTCATGTTTTTAATGTCCTGAAACATCTGCCCTTGCGCTGACATTCAAACAGAAAGTGGTGCAGGGGGGATGGATGTTTCAGGACACTCTCAAATGACCGTATGACACTGGAATAGCACACTACAGAAATATCTCCTGAAGTTTGATTTCTAACTTGCTAATACTGCGTCAAACTCAATTTTTTTTGTCGCTTTAGCATTGCAGAATTTATACTTATTGTTCCATTTTTTCTTTTGCATCCAGAAAAAAGACAATCGCAACAACCAAACGTGGTTCGCCGGTATCTGTGTCTTACACCAGTGAAAGAGCCTTTTCTTTCCTGCTTCTTACTAAAGACGTAAACACCTATAATTAATCTTTCAGGTACAATGTAGCACCGCCTGAGGTGATGGTTTGAGGTAATGTTTGAGGGTGTCTCTCACTACCGTTCTAATCTAAGATGCTAAAGCTAAACATCTATCATTCACTGAGGTTGGTATGTAGAGCCGCAGGCATGGCTGCAGTGGTTATTCTGAGCGAGGCAGTTCCCTGGTTATATAAACACAATGCTAAAAACTACATCATTCTTTCCTGCGGTCGATGACAAGGACTTTAGGTTTTGTTTTTTTTTTAAATGCAACATCTGAACAAATCTTTCACATATAAACTATTGGTCTGCAAACACTTGTGCTGCAGGGGATTCAAGATTTTAATCCAACAATGACAACAACAAAAAAAGAAAAACACACACAGTGAGGAGAGGCTTTGCTGACCCTGAGCTGGAAAGTTGATCAGAGCAGTCGGAGTACATGTGCAGATGATTAAACCACACACTGACCTTCTCCATCTCCTCCCAGTTGTAGTTATTATTGCCGACCACCATGGCCATCAGCTCGGAGGGCTGGAACAGAGACAGGATCTCACCACCACACACCTTCAGGAAACCAGCGGAGAAGGCAGAGTACTGCTCCCCCACCGAGTCTGAGAACACGTAGCGCAGGTAGGCCTCCACAAACTCCTTCCTGAAACACGCACACACACACACACACGCACACGCACGCACACACACGCGCACACGCACGCACACACACACACACACACACACACAAATAGGTTCAGTAAACATGCAGAAAATGAGCACATTTATTCAGATGTCAAAGTGGGACTATAAACACTCTCTTCCTCTCTCTTTGTGTCTGAATCCGAGTGTGTTCACATTGTCTGAGCCGTCTGTTCAAAGCTTTTTTTTGGTTTGTTTCTTGAAACCTGCTTGGAACTCATCAACGTCCTCTTCATCCAGCCCGCTCTAATTTTGTTTACACCTCTGTGAGGTCTTAGCGCAGAAGTTGCTTAGGTAGATTAAACCTCTAATCTCTTCATCTGTGCTGGAGCCACCTGTGAGTGCGTCAATATATGTGTAAATACTAAAACAGATTTGTTTTCACTGTGCCAAGCTAAACTACAGAAGCAGGACACGAAATGCTGAATAAATCCCCTGAAAGACTTATATTTAAACAGAGTTCCTAACATTAATCTATTTTAAGACCTCTGAAATGAATGCTTAAAAGTAAAATTACTGTACTGAAGGAGAGGAATGTGCAGCTTCAACATTATTTTTAAATTTGGGAAACCAATGGAAAGCTTTAGTTTGGGCTGAGCAACTACTGCAGTCAGTCAGTGATAGACATCCATGCATTTATAAAACATGTCAAAGACAAAAGGGAGAAGAAAGCAGAACATATTTGTCACTTTCCATCACTAGTCAAAGTCAGACTTAAGTCTGATTGAGATGCTTTGTCGTGTCCTTTGAACAGGCCGTTCAGAAACCCTCCAGTGTGGCTGAATTAAAACAGTTCTGCAAAGAGGAGTGGGACAAAATCCCTCCACAGTGATGTGAAACACTCACTGCCAGTAATTACAAACACTTGATTGCACAAGCATTAATAACTATTAACTGGTAACACAACTAGTTATTGGTTTTAGGGAGCAATTAGGTTTTAAGAACTTTTCTTTCCCCGTAATAAATACATTTTATATTCACTCAGGTTATCTCTGTCTAAGACATGTACTCAGCTACAACAACAGGAAACCCCAAGCCAACCACACACAGTGCATAACAGCATCTTAATAGATTCAAAATAACAGGTTAAAAATCCCAAAGTGAATCAGATGTCGGGGATTCAGAAGAAACCAGTTACTTTAACTCAAATGTTCAGGAACGCGCAATCCTCGAGCAATCACTCCAAGAAAGAAGAAAAAGAGAGAAACCAGATTTTTAAAACCTTTTCCCTGATCACACACACAGAAAGTAATGATGTCGTTTCATTTAGAAAGCGAGGACTCTGTGTAGCAGCTGCTGCCACAAACCCCCGTTCAAACAGGGAAGGTACCAACAGAAGGACCAACATGCTCCAACAGTTGGTCAGAAGGTTCCTTTGTAAGTGCGCATGCGCCATTAGCGTGCTGCCTGCTGTAACCCTAATTTCCCTCGGGATTAATAAAGTATTCTGATTCTGATTGATTCTGATTCTCCTGAAATTTGAGAGAAATACACAAGCAGGTCTTCTCATATAGGAAACCAGCGCATAGACACGCACACAACTGCTTCACGTCAACAAGCTAATAAATACAGGCTTCAGACCAATGCTACAGTCTTCCCAGCCAAGCAAGTCACACCCACAGGGGTCACAAAGCCCTGCAAACACCAAACTTGTCTTACACAACGCAAAACGAAACAAAAACAAAGGCAGGATTCATCAGTCTGATAAAGTAACCTTCAGTATCAAAATAAAACGTGCGGTATGAGATGCTGCTTTAATACCACAATCTAATATTCCTCTTGTTCTAGTTCCATATCTGAGTGTCGAAGGGATTTTGGAGAAACAATTTGTGTTACTGCTGCTCTCGCCATCTGTTCAGCACCAGCAGCCAGACATGTTGACACCGCCCGCCCCCAAACGCTCTCTCTCTGAGGACTCCTTCACATAACGCTGTAATCAGTGCCACTGGCACAAGGACAGCAGCTAGAAATGAGGCGCAATAGCACGGTGTGAGTGAATCTAAAAAACTGTGTCTGTGTGTGCAGCACAGATCGTGGCCTTCAGCTCCAACAATGGGACACAAGCTGCTGGCTCTATGAGCGCATTATAATCTCTGTGCGGGGAAAAAAAAAAGTAAAATCTCACAGTCTTTGCTTCTTCCTTCAGAGAGGACAGAGCGTGTAGCATTTAAAAAAATGGAAACGTTCATGAAATTAAATCTAATCTGGTAAACGGGCTGGTTCTTATATAGAGCTCTTCTACTCTGAGAACTCAAAGAGCTTTTTATAAAGCTTCACTCATTCACACCAGCACTTTTTTCTATGCTTTTCCTATCCAGGTGCTTTCTATCCAGCATTGACACACATTCACATTCCCATGGATGCATGGGAGAGCAACTTGGGGTTAGTATCTTGCCCAAGTATATTTGACCGGAGCAGACGGGGATTGAACCACCAACCTTCCGATTAGTAGGTGACCTGCTCTGCCTCCTGAAATACCGACTGAAACGTGCTGAAAAGTCAGCTTAAATTTTCAGTGTGCGTTTTTTTGATTTGTCGAGTCACCAAACCTGTTGTTTTTGTCCACAGCGACGCTCTCTCCTCCGGGAATCAGCTCCTTGACTTCTGTCATCCCGTAGTTCTCCCTGGTGATCTAAGACATGAGCACAACAAACAGACTCACTGTGGAGTTTTTTTACGTTGCAAAAGTGCACAAG
>NW_005187423.1:2335390-2336517 GCF_000239375.1 Pundamilia nyererei | reverse complement strand
CTTCTGTCATCCCGTAGTTCTCCCTGGTGATCTAAGACATGAGCACAACAAACAGACTCACTGTGGAGTTTTTTTACGTTGCAAAAGTGCACAAGCCGCACAAGATAATTGCAGCTTTATTTTTTTAACATTTTAAAGTTAAAGAAGTCCTGTGATGCTCCAGTTTTGTTTTTTGTTTTTTTCCAAACACCAAAACCGTCTGTCAGCTAAACCTCACACACACATATTTTCCTCTGCAGTCAAAGACTGTTTTAGGCCCTTCTTCTGTATCACAGATCTTTACAACCAAGGATCCCTTAACATGTGCTGTACTTCATTTTCAGTCAACCCCACATTGTAGAAGCCAGAGGATCAATTCAATTCAATTGTCTTATTTATATAGCGCCAAATCAGTCGTCTCAAGGCTCTTTATATTGTAAGGTAAACACCCTAGTGCCTGTGTGGTACACAGATTAAAATGTATGTCAATCAATTACAGAGACTCCTGATCCAAACTTGTTATGTATATAAAGCACACGTGTCCACAATATCAATTTCTTCCATTCTAACCTCTCCCTCACCACCATGAGGGAGACCAACGAGCCATCAAAGGACATCAGGGACAAGATTGTAGACCTGCACAAGGCTGGAATGGGCCACAAGACCATTAGCAAGAAGCGTGGAGAGAAGGTGACAATGCTGGTGTGATTATTTGGAAATGCAAGAAATATAAACTGATCACCATGAAAAGCCTGCCCTATGGGATGAGGGTGATGCATCACCCCAAAACTGGCAGACAGGACCAAGAACACCATTGGCAATATGCTACGTTGTAATGAACTGAAAATCTTTCACCACCTATGAAGTGTTCAAGATGGCACTTGTAACGGCCAGTCTTAAGTTTGCCAATGAGCAAGAGAAGGCTTGGGAGAAAATGCCGCGGTTAGACGAAACCAAAGATCAGACTCTTTAACATCAACTTGACTTGAAATACGAGATTCTTTGAGTATGAACACCATCCACATAGTCAAGCAGAGAGGTAAAGCCATTATGCTTTGGGGCTGTTTTTCTGCTAAGGACAGGACGACTTCAACACAATGAGGGGCCACTGTGGCCATGTAATGTAAAATATAGCCTCTGTCCCTCAG
>NW_005187423.1:2326180-2335370 GCF_000239375.1 Pundamilia nyererei | reverse complement strand
GTTTTTCTGCTAAGGACAGGACGACTTCAACACAATGAGGGGCCACTGTGGCCATGTAATGTAAAATATAGCCTCTGTCCCTCAGCCAGAACAACGAAGATGGGTCATGGATGTGTCTTCCAGCACAACAATGACCCAAAATATACCACCAAGGCGACAAAGAACGAACAGTCGTGAGTCATTCTGTAACGTAGAACTTCAAGGAACATATTAACAATAAACAAAATAAAGAATAACACCAGCCTTTTTCACACACGTGGCAACAAATAAAAAGTTACACTTACAGCAAAGTTGAGAAGAAACGTCTCCTCCACGTCACTTCCTTCATAGTCTAAAAGCTGTTGTAAACTCCTGGAGAAACAAAGAAATCAACTCATAAAAACCAACACAGAAAACTCAAACTGTCATTTGCTCAGCAGACAGAAGCAAAACAAGGAAAGTTAAAACTGTATTATGGTGTTACACACAGTGTTATAGTCACTGCTTGGAGCTGTAGTAATACAGAACTTGTCGGTATCACCTGCAGCTCTTTGGTGTTATACTTGTATTTAACTCTCAACTCTATCCACGTTTGACCTTTACATTGAAAACCCAGGGATCAGCCGTGCTGCTCCAGCAGCTCCGTAGATGAAACAAATCGTGAACACAGGCTCTGTCAGATTAGAGGTGAATTATTAATAATAGGAAATGACTCACAGGGAGTGTTGTGTTAGTTTTCCTGAAAAGAAAATGCTAGATGTTATAACCACCAATAACAGGAAGGACAAATGGGCTGCCAACGGAAATGCTAATTAGCCAAAGGGGATATATTATTATTGTTTTGCAATTTGACCCAAGTTACTCGGCTGAGGTCACAGTACAAAGAAAATATCAAACAATGTTTTATCAGAAAGCAGAGCTGGTGTCTGCTTCTTATCTGTGTGTTGTCTCCACTGTGCTGCCTTTAGCCTGTCGAAGCTGAACAGCTCAAAAAGACAGACAAAATAATAAGAACAAACATTTTAAGATGTAGTGTCCTTTAAGATGGTGTTGTCTCGAGAGCAACAGGCTGCTGCAGCCCGTACGTATCGGTAATCACATTAAATGGATAATCGCAAAATCAATAGCTGACTGGAGACAATTAGGCTGAACGGAAATGCTGACCGTTCCTGCTCTAAATTCAATGAAGTGGCAAATTATCTCACTGCTACTCTGAAAAGCAAAAACACTGGTTATGTAAACAAGTGGCACACGGATTTGGCATCCGGGTGCAGATTTGATCCTAACCCCGATGAAGGTAAACATCCTTCTAAAGGAGGACTATTTCAAGTCGCTGGCCCAAGGCTGAGATATCATCATCACTTTACTCTGACAGCCCTGCGTGTCCAGACTTTCTTCTCTTTTTGCTAATAGGTTAAAATTAATGGAGTCATAATCTTTTTTTATTCCAGGCATTTTTTTTTTAAATCATTGCACCGATTTATTTCTTTGTTTCTGTGGGACAGTAAAGCCCCCAGATTGGGACTTTCTTTATCAGAACAATTTACACGTTTTATATATCGGTCTTCACATATTCATATATTTATCGACCGGCTTCACTCGCCTGAGTTACTATGGTGTAGACTTGAGATTCAATCTCGCTCATCCTTTTCTTCATCTGCCTCTCTAATCTACTCTCCATCACCTATTAGGGCAAGATTTATTAAACAGAGCAAAACAGCGTCTGAGTGCATTCACCAAATAGTGCTAACAGGTGTGTTTAGTTTTACAGGTGATTAAGAAAAATACACAAAAACCCAAAACTGTAAACTTCGCGCTTGATTTAAATATTCTCCTCCTTATATTTTGCACCTTAACTCCCAGAAATACAAATGCTACACAGTCAGTCGCAAAAATCTGTGAGTTCCCTCCTCTTACGCGCAATCTTAGGATTCAGTCTCAGTTTGAAGTCTCATTTTAAGTCATTTTAAGTCATTTTAAGTCTGCGATGCAGTTATTGAAAAAAACCCTGTGCTCTTACTTATGCCTCCTATCTTCTGTGACATAATCGAGGCATTCAAGTTATTTTATTGTCCCATTTATTTCTTTATTTCCAGATTAGATTCTGTGCCAGGTTTCAACTTACACTATTTAAGATATAGAATCCACTTTTCAAGGTCTTATTTATCAAGAACTTACCCCAACATTATGGACCAATGTGCCAGATGTCATGCCTCACCTTGTTTGTCTTTTGCTTCAGACTGCATAATTTTTTATGGAAGGTTTTAGGAACCCAATAACAAACTGACCACTTCCATTGCTATATTTGGGGGTTCCACTTGTTCCCCAAACATACCTTGCTTGCATGCAAACATCGCTTTTGGTGAGATCTTTCTTCCTATTGTTTGTGTAGGTCCTCAGTCATTCAGGTCGTGGTAGTTGAAGGATCTTGAAAAAGAACTTGACTTAAGTTTTGAAGACCTCTCACCTAAGAGGTCTCTTCAGTTGCATCCTATTCCTCTGGAAGTCCACTAATCCCACAGTTATCTCTCTTTATGCTTTAAGGATGTCATGTCATTTCTTAAAACTTAAAGGCTGTTCTGCTAAGTTTGATCAAAAATTGAATTCTTTCATTCATTATTTTAAGTCTTTACCAACTCAGAGTATAGATTAACCCTTATATATAAATAAATATATAGATCAAAAAATGAATTAAAAATAAATGGTGAGTTGCAATGTGCCATGTTTACCGGGCTTCGGTGGGTGAGAGCTCTTTGAAGTCCTCCAGCGTGGGTGACACCTCGAGCAGCTTCTTGTAGAGAGCCAGGGGGAAGTGGAGGTCCACCACTGTGGCGTTATAGATGGCCAGACCGCAGATGATCCCGATCAGGTGGAACCAGTTCTGCTCTACAAAACACTGGAGATGCACGCAGAAACATTATTTTCCTGTTGTCTTTCTTTTACCACTTCTCTGAGCAGAGTCTTTGGTGGCATCGTGTCAGCTGGCTCAACGTAACTCGACAATTTCTCACATCCCACGAGCTGAAAAATGTTATATGGTACACCAGCAGTAAATTCACACTCACAGAACTATACAAATATGAAAAAGGTACCTTTCTTCTTAACTCTAAGGTATCAGAGCTTCGAGGTAAATATGCTATCATAAGGATAGAATAAAGCCAAAATATGGAGATTAAAGTTGTCATTTAAAGTAAACAACTGCCAAAGCTTCTATTACCTCTACAAAATTGTGTAGACGAGTTAGTGAAATCACACTTAAGAATCAGCTTTAGTAACAAGGAAAATTGTTTGTGTTTGTGTGCTAAAAGGGAATTTTTATGATGAGTATAAGGACGCTGAACAGAAGGGAAAAAAAGATAAAACTTGGAAGAGTTAGCCAGATTTGTACAAAATGAAAAAACTGGCAATGGACAGATGTGAGGATGTCAATGGTTACACCCTCGTGCAAGAAAGAGACTGTATGTTGTATCACAAGGCACAAAAACACAAGAAAGCTAATCAAGCTGTTTCACTAACTCATCTACACAAAGCATTCTGTAGAGGCTATGGCAGCCATGACAGTTGTTTGAATTGAAACAAACAGCTGGTCAGTAGATCACCAGTGGGCTTCGTCCAATGATCGCTAAGTATGTGCCTAAAAATACACCAACCATTAACCTACCGAATAGTTGAGATATTCTGGAACAACATAGTGGACCCTGAAACCAACAACACCACCCCTCGAGCGCAACTCGCCACACCAGATCATCTTCCTCCATCTCACTCTATCCCTGACATCCTCCTCTGTCACTCCAACCCTCTGCATGTCCTCCTTCACTACATCCATGAATCTTCTCTGTGGTCTTCCTCTTTTCCTCGTCTCTGGCAGCTCCATCTTTAACATCCTTTTTCCAATATTCACTGTCCCTCCTCTGCACATGTCCAAACCATCCCTTGTCTCCACTCAACCTGAGATGTCCCTTTGGTGTACTCATGTCTAATCATGTCCTTCTGTGTCACTCCAAAAGAAAATCTTGACATCTTCCAGATCATAGGTGTCAAACTCTGGCCCGTGGGCCAAATTTGGCCCGCAGCCTAATTACATTTGGCCCGCGAAGCCATACCAAAATACTATTAGAGATGGCCTACTGGTATTATACAGCTAATATATATATTGTTTAGTATTAAGCTTTGCTTGTTCCATATTCAGTTTTCCAGCAAAACTTATTTGAGTCCATAAGAAAAGATTCATTCTTATATCTGGAGGAAGATTTTTTTTTTTCAATAAATATTAATGTTAGCCCGCGACTTTGTTCCAATTTTGAATTTTGGCCCACTGTGTATTTGAGTTTGACACCCCTGTTCTAGATTATCACTATGGCTGCAACTGTGTGTTATAATTATGTGCCAGAAAATGAATCTTGGACTATATAAAATAAATGCTACTCTCATGCAAATACCTCTTACTTTTTTACTTAATAATTTTACAAAGAGTTAGTTTAAAAGGGGGGGGGGAGGGGGGATTTTGACCTTAATTTGAATGACAGAGAGGTGACTGACTGAACAGAGCTAATATTATGTTGTTTCCAATCTCAGTCAGCATGACGGTCAAGGCTGAGGGACGAGCTCCCTTATAGAGGTGAGTGTTTTGTAAACCTTAGTGTTCCCACTGACATACAGCATCTCTGTATAACTGCAGAAACAGCAGCTCTTCTTCTTGGAAAAAACAGCAGCAGTCAAACAACTGCCAGTCCACATTCGGGTAATCCATTAGAGGCCGACTGCTCTTTAGTCCAAAAAAAAAAAAAAAACCCAGACAAAAGAAAGCTGAAAGGCTTCAAACTAAAAGGAAAAGGTCAGTGGATTTATTGAAACACTGACTTCTCTTTTTGAGCAACAGATGTGACTCGTCCATCCTGCGCATGTCAAAGAGACATTATCTCCAAGGGGCAAATTAGGCTGGAGCCCACACAGCCCAGACAAGATGCTTCAAACCTAAAACAAGGCTGAGTGCAATTTACACACACAGCACAGGAGCAGTATGCTTACTAATTACTTAAATCTTCTTTCTTTTCTGACGTCACTGAGATCTCATAATATCATTATTAGCCTAAACGCTTTACTTCCCAGAAAACAGCTGAGCTAAAAGCCAACAGCACAGGCTGCTTATTGTCAGCAAGTCCAAATATGTTTCAGTCTGCAGAGTCACAGTATTTTCCTTTTTCTTTCAGAGGTAGAAAAAAAAAAGTGGACCACTGTATGCAGCTTTCAGCTTTGTGACTGAAATGCAATAACCCCTGTAAAGCATGGATTAGCTGTGCTACACTGTTGTGCATTAGGAATTAACCGATGATTTTAGTTCATATCCAAAGTTACTTAAACAGTTGTGTGTTTCTAAATTATCCATAAACTAAATAAATAAATAAGCTGTCTCTGATCTGTCTACGATGTTTTAAAACACAGTCTCCAGATTAAGTATCATTTTTCTTCTGGATAACCATCTCAAAAGATGAAGTTTCCTATTTGAAGACATTGCAACTACTCATTCATTAAAACCTGTTCACAGCAGGTGCAGCAGTTGGAAAAGAGCTTCGTGTTTAACTGTCTGCAGCAGTGCGGCTCACCGTAATGTTTCAAGTTGAAGGTAATATGCTAAAATTAGACTTAATTATATTTAAATATACTCGATAAATACTTTAACATACTAATTCCACTGCCTGTTAACTGTCAACCAGGGAAACTCACTTTATCTGAGAACCAGAGCAGGTTGGACTCTTTGTAATGAGTGAACATCCCGTACACGGGATCCATCAGCTCCTTCAACAGCAGCAGGAAGAACTCTTTAGTTACGCCGCCTGCGTCTACGGCCTCCTCTCCATCAAAGATCACCTGGAGGGAGGAAGAAGCAGATGAAAAACAAAAACAAATCTTCGCTTTGTCCAAGTTACGCCTCCGGTGAGTGCCGCCTCTCACCTTGAGTGGTTTCTTGAGGTCCACGTCAGAGTACATGGTGAGCTCGCGTAGTGTGTCGCTTACTAAATGGCTCCTGCGCACATGGAGCACCAGGTAAGGGTTCCTAGCGAGGTGGGGTTCCAGTGTGAGCAGCATAAAGACATTGTGTAGGTTTGCACCGCTTACTGCCATCTTGGTAACGGACACAGGTGGAGAGAAATGGATGAAACAATGTTCACATGAGAACGAGAAGAATTAAGAAACATTTGCTGACACATAAAGTCTGTCAGCAGCGGATACCTGCATTTGCAGTTCAGCATCAGTTTGCAGCATGGTTGTCTTGGCTTTTGCGTTCAGTATGAACGGGTAGGCACATAGGTTTACTGCGGGAAAGTCACTCTGCAGGGAAAACAGAATGAATGCTTAATAAACCATTTAAATGAATCACATTTATCTATTATGCTTAATAACTGAGTCTTTAATTCAACTACCTGTGAAGGGGATGATCCCACTTTCTAAAAATGAGAATGAAAGAAAAGTCATCTGATCAAACCTGACACTTGAAAAATAAAAAGACATTTAAAAGTAGAAACGAAGAGATTTTTTAATTCCTTCCAGTGCCCGAGTGTTGTTTATGAAACAAGTGGGCAGCAAGAAGAGACAAACAGACCTGACAAACACAGATGCCTTCCCAAAAACCTATCCCAAACTCAGTACTCACAATCTCAGCTTTACTCAGAAACCATTTGAGGTAGTCTTCCTGGATGTCCACGAGGCTGGTGATGTCTGGGATGTAAAAGCGGTTGTACTCCACGTGTTGTGCCTTCAAGTTTACCTGGTAACATGGAACAAAAACCTGCTGATCTCCAGGAAATGTCACAGTACACAGCAGACTACAGATTACCGAGAACCATCTGACCGTGACACAAACACTTCCTTCTTGGATTGTATTGCCGAACAAGCACAGCTGAGAACGGCGAGTGTCGTTTGTGAATACCTTGTGGAGCTTTTCCAGCAGCCGAAGAGTGGCAAGAAAATAGTTCTCATAGAACATGGGCACGAGCACAGTCTTGCCTCCTGTTAGCATAAAGACAACAATGCTCTTGTACATGTCGACCATTCGGGTGAACACGCTGCCATCCACGATACACCACCAGTTGTCTGCAGAGACACAAAAAGGAGAGGAAAATAAATGACCTCAACCAAATACACCATGATATTTTATGGTGGACTCAAGTAGCACTGAGGTTGTCAGTTTCTTCTATGATGTATTGGAATTTCAGGAATTACACAATAGCAATGCTTCTGTTTTAGCAGTCAAATGAGCTTGCAAAGAAAAGCGTCTGGACTTCTTTAAGTTACTTGAAGACGTTTCACCTCTCATCCGAGAAGCTTCTTCAGTTCTAAGGTCAAATGGTGGAGAGTCCCAGATATAAACCTAGTGGGAGTGTCCCCCCCACAGAGGGACAAAAGGACCCCCTGATGATCCTCTAATCGCCTGAGCCAAGGTGTGAAACTGGGTGTGGGTCCCAATCAGCCAGAGTTTCGGGTGAGTTACTCACCCGAAACTCTGGCTTCTCGGATGAGAGGTGAAACGTCTTCAAGTAACTTAAAGAAGTCCAGACGCTTTTCTTTGCAAGCTCCTTTGACTACGATGACCTGGATGACTGAGAACCTTCACAGACATTCTGTTTTAGCACTTAAATAATTTAAAGCCACTTCATTAGATACACCTGTTCAACAACTTGTTAACACAAATATCTTATTAGCCAACCACAGGGCAGTAACTAATTAGGGATGTACGCAAGTTCAAACTGAGCACTGAATGGGGAAGAAAGATGATTTAAGTGACTCTGGACGTGGCGTGGTTGTTGTGCTAGATAGGCTGGTGTGAGTATTTCGGAACCTGCTGATATAATTTGAATTTCCCATATAAATATCTTCAGGGTTTACACAAAATGGCCTGAGAAGGAGAAACCATCCACTGAGCAGTAGTTCAAGATGTTTTGCTGCCAAAGACCAAAGAGCAGAATGGCAAGACTGCTTCGAGCTGACAATAAGGGCACAGGAACTCAAATAACCACTCGTTACAACCAAGGTATGCAAAAAAGCATCTTTGAACTCACAATATGTCAGACCTGGAAGAAAATGGGCTACAACAACAGAAGAACACACCAGTTGCTACTCATGAGAGTTAAGAACAGGAATTTGAGACCACAGTTCACACAGGCTCAGACAGAAGACTGTAAACATGTTGCCTGGCCTGATGAATCTCCATTTCTGCTGTGACATTCAGATGGCAGGGTTCACATTTGGCATGAACAACATGAAATCGTGGCTCCATCCTGCCTTGTAATGACAGTTCAGGCTGGTGGTGTGGGGCACATTTTCTTGGCACACTGTGGGACAGTTAGCACCATTTGAGCATAGTTTAAAGCCCACAGCATACCTGAATACTGTTGCTGATAATGTCCATCCCTTTATGAAACAGTGTACTGTCCCTTCTGAGGAAGCAGCAGGATAACGCACCACGTCACAAATGTCAAATCATCTCATCGTTTTTGATCATAGCAGTGAGTTCGCTGCACTCAAATGGACTCCACAGTCCAAATCTCAGAGCACATTTGCGATGTGATGGAATGAGAGATTTTCATCATGGACAAATCTGCTGAAACTGTGTGACATTACCGTGTCAATGAGAACCAAAATCTGAGGAATGTTTCCAGCACCTTGTTAAATCGATGCCATGAAGTATTAAAGCAGTTCTGATAGCAAAAAGGGGTCTAAGGTGTAACTAATAAAATGGCCAGTGAATGTATGTTTGTGTGGCGTAGACCAGACGTGCATGAACAGTTTTACGCAGCAGTCGGTCACATGTGCAGAGGTGAACAAACCTTTCTCCAGAGCGCTTTTGTCACTCGTCTGTATTATTGCAGCAGCACTATGAATATCTTTGAAAGTGTCAACAACATTTTATGAAATATCATCCAAATATTTAAAATAAATGCACGAAAGTAATTTTCAGGACCCACCAAGAAAAAAAACAAACATTATTATTATTAAACTGATTCATGTGGCCACAGAGGGAAGACTAAACTAGCAGACGGGCTAGTAACTGACCTTTACCTCTGTTAAAACCCCTAGTTTTCCTCAAATATCAGTAGTGAGTTCAAAAATCCATATGAGCCAGGCTCTTTTTTTTTCTTTTTTCTTTTGTCCCGTTTGGATCTTTAGCCATCAGAATTGTTGTCTTAAGGCCAAGAAAGATGCCAAGCGGATT
>NW_005187423.1:2322357-2323902 GCF_000239375.1 Pundamilia nyererei | reverse complement strand
TTTTTTTTTCTTTTTTTATTCCACCAAATGAATGGTTACAAAGCAAACCCTGCATGTATTAAACCTGCATCATTAAGGAGCCAAAACACAAAGCGTTTCAGACAAAAATCACTTTCTATCACATTCATTGATACCAATTTCTATGAAAATCACTATGGATTTAGACGTTGGTGACCTACATACAAACAATGAGGTTTTAATTTGGAGTGAGCAGCTGATTTTCAGCAGCAACATCTACAGCCAGAGGCACAGGGGTTCATTAGGATTCACGCAGAACTCCTTCAATTCCTGAGATTAACTGTTTGACACTAAATCTTTCACAGCTCTCACCAGCTTTGTCTGGTGACAGTTACGTTACATTCATTGCTTATGAATCCACTTTATGTGTAATAGCTTAAAAGGTAATTGATTAGGTGATTAGAGTAAATCAAAACTTGTATACTATTTTCTTTAGTATACAAGGGATAGCTCAGTAGGTAGAGTGGTGGCCCCATGATCGGAAGGTCGGGGGTTCAACTCCACTGAACGGCTACCCTGAGGTACCCCTGAGCAAGGTACCGTCCCTACACACTGCTCCCTGGGCGCTGCATTGGTGGCTGCCCACTGCTTCACTGGGTGAATGGGTTAAATGCAGAGGAACTATTTCCCTATGGGGACTAACACATACACATTATTATTCATGCTTCTGGTCAGATAAAGAAAGTCAGACAACAACAGGAGCCATTATCAAACACATGCACCATGTGTCCTTAGAGACATACAGTAAACTGGGTTTGGAAGTTAGAAGCAGTACCTGCTCCATGAGTTCAGAGAAAGCTGGTTTGCTCAGAGTCTCAAACAGCATTCTGACAGAGTTGAGATCGATGCCTGGGATCTTTGGGTTGGTTTTGAAATGGGTATCATCACTGAGAGAAAGCAGATAAAGAAAGATATAAGTGAGACCTCAGCAAAGGATAAAAAACAGAGCTCATATTCAGGGAATTCGTGATAAAGCTTTGATGGAAAGTTGCTTTGGATTAAACACAGGTCTACTCCAAGCTGTCATCCAGCAAGTCAGCTGTGAGTCACCTTTAGGTAGGTGTGATAATACTCACTGCAATATAAGCAATGGTTAAGTATACATGCAGCCTAAATGTATTTACGTCTATCCCTAAGCAGATCTCTTCTTCTGCCTGGGAGATGACGAGAGTGAGAACCAGTTGATAAACACACTCGCTGCTTCGCCTTAAACAACCCTCAACATATCACTGACACTGAGCATTAAAGATTTAGCTATCTGTAAATGCCATCTTCCTTCCCTATAGGCACAACAAGACAAATACTGACTGACACAGTGGACTGATCCCTAATGGCAACTATTTACAGCACTGTAGCTCAGGTGGCAGAGCAGGTCAGCCACTAATCAGAAGGTCGGTGGTTTGATCCCAGGCTGCCTCCTGGCTGCATGCCAAATATCCTTGGGCAAGATACTAACCCCGTGTTTGCCTACTGGTGGTGGTCAGAGGGCCTGGTGGCGCCAGTGTCCAGCAGCCTCGCCTCTGTCAG
>NW_005187423.1:2292284-2321339 GCF_000239375.1 Pundamilia nyererei | reverse complement strand
TTTTGATGTCGAGCGCGACTGCAGTTTGTGCCATCTGTCACCTGCCTGAACCAAGGCCAAATATCCTGAGCATGTGCTATTTTTGGCTCAGCACAGTAGCGATACAGACGTGGCACACGTGCAGCACATAATTGTACTAACTATTTTAAATATGTCGTGCCTGTCTAACATAAATCATTGTCACATTTTCAACCTGCAGAAATCAAACACTTCTTCTAATAATAACACAGACAGTGACGGAGAACGAAGAATAAAATATCTGGTCATAACTTGTCATCCAGATGGTATGCATGCATCCAAGTTTTGTTTGGCAAATACTGACTAAATCCTGCACTATTAAGGTGGGAACTTAAACATTTTTATCACCTCTTAATTAATTATTTCAGCTCTTCTTTACACTTCGCATTTTGGTGCTATATCTTATTAACTGTTAAATGTTTCCTCCTCAAGGTCAACACTGTCTTCTTTTTCTTAAAGGTGAAAATAAAATTACAAGTCTGACTTAAGTAAAAGTAGCAAAATCTAATTTATATGAAGTACCTTTTCTAAAGAAAAAATATCTTGTCTATGTAGATTCACTAATACTCTTAGCACTGTAAGCTTTTAGAAAAGCTCTTAGAAAAATGTAAGCTCAGTGGTGTTTTGTCTTCCACTGAAGGTTTTTGCATTAATACATGCAACCGTGCTCCAATATAAAACAAGTCCTGACTGCACTATTTGTGTATTTCTCATATTGATGCAGGTGAGGTCTATGCACCTTTGGTCCAAGAAGCTGGCATTCCAGCACGCCGTCGACGACAGCTGAACTATGACGTCACTGTAAACAAAACACACATTACAATGAAAATGTAACGGGGGAGACTTTCCAGTGATTAAAGTGAATTAAGCTCTGTGTGTATTTGTGTAAACCAATTATATATGAGTCTACATTCTATCTTATAATCTAAAATATCTGACACAATACCCTTTTATCGTTGGCTTACTTTGTGATGCTAGAGTCTGTGTTGTACATCAGTTTCAGCCTCAACGAATTCAAACTTTCATAATTGATTGGTGAGAGACTTTTGCCAATATTAATCACTCTGAAGTCTTCCGAGGGGACAGAGGTCTGTAGAGGGGAAGACAGAGAACACATAACACCACTGTTACAAACACGGAAGACTGTTTGCTTTGGTCCTTTGCAGTCTGTGTGGCAAAGTTTGATCTGGGTTGCGTCGACAAAATAAACAGGCCATGCCTGAGATGGAAATGTTTTGGCTAAGCGCTTTACGTCTTTATCAGCCTACGTTCCTGACAGTTTGCTTGAAAATTACATTTTTTTTACCAGATAAAGGCTCCAAATACAGAGTTCCATCAACTGAACTGGTTAAAGCTGAGACATTAACGCCACCCTGTGGTGAAACACTAAACCTAAGTAACACAGACATGATTGCTTGGAGTTTTTGGATGTGATTGCTTAGAATTATACAGCGTGCTGCAGGAAACTAAGAAGCACGTGTGTGTCACATACGGTTAATCATTTTTTAATTCCTGATGGTTTTTAGAGTACATCTTTGATTTTCAGTTTCACATTTCTCTATATTTTTAACATGAAAATAAATAACAAAGCATTTATTCATTTATTCATTCATGAAAATTCAAACAAACAATAACAATGGTAAAACTGGAAGTAAGTATATATTTTTAATTTAAAAATGTGATATTTTAGTATTAATCTTTATGAAATCACATACCTGCTCATTAGAGTACAATAAGAAACTATGGTCTCCTCCACAGATGATTTTGGTCACGGTATACTGTTTTGATTCTAATTAAGAAACATAAAAAAGAGATAGACACTGAACATAATAACAGGGAATAAAATATATATATTTCACACTGTAAAGCACTTTAAACTGCATGTGTCTGTAAAGATTCCTCACCTTGAGAAAAAAGATGATACACAGTAATGAAGGATAAAGAATAATACACTGTGGAAGCATAAAGCAATCATAAAGCATTTGGCTCAAAAGCTCTTCTTTGTGCTATTTCAATTTGATATACATGGCAGAATAAATTGTGTTCTTGCAGTCTCCTTACAATATTTTTTTTTAAATCTCTGCTGTGACTCACACCCCCTAGCCTACATTACAAGCAGATTGCAGGATGATTTCTGGTAAATCCAACAGAAGACACTGCTGTGCAAATACAAGCTGTTTTGGCTGAATACCAACTATCCTCTTGGTTGTTTTGGCAACAGCAACTGGAGCCAAATCAGAAATACCTCCGCAAGACAGTGAAGCAGCAGAGTCTAGCTGGACACTAACAAAGCCCACTGTATCGTTATCATCTCTCAAAGTCCTCCATTGTCTTCAAGGAAAAAATCGGAAACAAGGTTCCCAGGACCATAATGGTTAGGCCAAATAAAACTGTAACATTCACAGCTGCCTGCCTGGATTTCCACTGCAGTTACCAGTAAAGGCACAAACAGGAAACATGTCTAACAAACGTGAGAAGTGGGAATGAGGCACTTTTAAAAAGGCATTCGGTCACAAGCATATAGGGACTGATCGGCAAGTCCTCTGCTTACCTCTTCTATGGAATTTTCCAGTCAGGAAACTGGCCTTGACAGGAAATGGGCTTCTGGCATCCCCCAGTATTCCTGTTCCCAGCTGGCCATGGCTGTTACAACCAAACGCATATACCACGCCAGAGGAAGGCACGAACGCCAACGTGTGGTGCCTGGCAAAAGGAAAAACCACGAAATGAAGAAACTCAAAAAAGTAAATTTACCACTTTGATAGTTACACATTTACAGCATTAGATATGCAGTTAACATTATCAAAGGTACCTTACAGCTCTCTGATTTAACATGTTCAGTTTAGATCAGTTGTTTTTGCAGCAGATATTTTTTAATTATTACTAATGTTTATATTTTTTTTTAATTTGGATTCTCAAAGAGAAGTTTTGTTCTAACGGTCAAGAGGATAAAAGAAATAACTGAGCAAAAAAAAGATGCAACAAATGTCTGTGGCTGGAAGCAAAACAATCAAAGCTATTAACATTTAAGGGACAAGGTAACTTTCTATAAGTCTTTTCAGTATTCCTTTCCCATCAGGTGTGGAGAAAATACTAAAACAAAATTTTAAAAAAAAAACACACACCGTACAAGAGAGTTAAAACTGCGGCTTTCTGAGAGTCAAAAAAAAGTTTAAGCTTCATAAACATAGACTTTACTCCAGTGTTGTTTTACTTGGTTGCATGAGATCGTATGGGTATAACCAACAAAAGCCCTCTGTAGGTTTATCAGAGACAGTACCTGCCACAGGTGATTTGGGACACCTCGGTGCCCATGAGCTCCAGCACTCGTCTAGGTAAAAGCTCACTATTGGTGGAGCCGTGACCCAGCTGACCCCACGAGCCATCACCAAACGTAAACAAGCCGCCATCCTGCCAGGAAGAGTAAACACACTGACCTTTTCCGTGCTTTTTTCCATTTAAGAGGGAAACTTTATGCATAGTCTTGCACTAAAACACTTATGGCACACGTTAGGTGGTAGATTAAGATAAGATGGGGTTAGACCGTGTGGTTGGAATAAGACTCAGTTTTTAACTCTGTATTAACAAAGTGTAGTGTAAAATAATTTTTATGGCAGCTAAACAAGAACGACCTAACAAAACAAGACTTTATAATATCTGGTTGCATAATATCTGTTACTAGAAATGGCCAAAATTAAACATCCATATGTAAAGCATGTACAACACAGTTAAACATAAATCATACCTTTGTCAAGGCTGCTGTATGTTCATCTCCACAGCTGATGTAAACAACTTTCTGAGATCTCAAAAATTTGATGTGGCATGGGACGGCACGATCTGTGGAAGGCAACAACACACGAGCAAGTCCACACTGTTAAACACTTCAACCAGATGAGTCCACTCAAATTAAGAAGATGCTGGAAAACACTTAAACTTTTGCATTCTGATTTAGCACCATAATGGCAACTAAACTAAGCGTGGATATGCTAATTAATTAAATTATTAAATTATTTAATATTGAGGATCATTTCCATGAAATGCTAATAAATAGATCTCTTCTCCAAAATGGTGACCTCTAACTACTCATAAAACAAAAAATGAGCGTGAGAGCTATCAAGCTCGTTGCCATTGTTCCACAGACAATGGCAACAATACCGTTTTGCGGTAGATTTGCTGCTGTTGTCCTGTGGCCTGACCCAGTATTGGCCAAACTTTAAATGTCAGGTAGACATCTAAAGTTTGACTCTACAACACTTTGGTATCCGGAGGAGTTCATGGTCAACTCCATGACTCCAAGGTGCCCAAATCATCACCCCTCCACCACCGTGCTGACAGATGGTATGAGGTGTTTATGCTGACATGCTGTGTTTAATTTTTCCACATGGTGCTGTGCATTATGGCCAAACATCTGCACGTTGGCATAATGATAAATGGTAAATGAACTAGTTCTTATATAGTGATTTTCTCCTCTAGCTGACCACTAAAGCACTTTATACAACATGCCTCATTCACACATTCACATCCATTCTATGCTTAAGTGCTTTCTATGTGACATTCAGAGACACAATAGAAATAGAAGCTTCCTATTAGTAGATGACCTGCTCTACCTCCTAAACTACAGCCACCCCAACGGTCTCATCTGTCCAAAGGACTTTATTCAAGAAGTCTTGTAATTTTCTCAGATGCAACTTTTCAAACCTAAGCTGTGCTGTCATGTTATTTTTTAGAGAGAACAGGCTTCCTCCTGGTAACCATTCCAAATAAGCCACACTTGTTCAGACCTTTTCTATTTGTACCATCATGAACTTTACAATTACCTGCTAACAGAGGCCTCTAGAGTCTGAGATGTAGCTGCTGGGTTTTTTGCAGTTTCTCTATGTATTGCTCAGTTTGAATTTGCTGAGACGTCCTTTCCAGGGAAGATTGTGGCATTGTGTTAAGACGTGAATGCTTCAGATCAGAAACTGCCAAAACGTCTGCTTTGATAGCAGTACTCACACTTGACAGTCATTATTAATTATTAATAGTACCTAGCTGTTACTTAACCTCTAAAATATTATCAAAAGAGTACAGGTGTGCTTAGTTTTTCACAACACCATGTGGAGTCCTGTGAAAACCTTTTTTTTTTCAAGCACGAATAAATTGATAAAAATGTGAGACACAATATTACGTAAAGATTTATAGAATTTGTATGAAGCTCTACACTCTGCATTATATCATATAATAGTCGCTGTTCTTTCTAACCAGGTGATTATTACCTTGTTTATCATTAAGGCCCAGTTGTCCAGCTCTGTTTTTGCCCCAGCCAAATACAGCTCCAGACAATGAGAGGGCAAAACTGTGGTCTCCTCCTGCCGTTATTTGTGCCAAAGGAATTCCTGCCAGAGACTTTAGAGGATGAGGGAACAGCTTGCTGGGCTCTCCTTTCCCCAACCCGAGCTGCCCGCTGGTGTTCTGGCCCCATGTGAACAGCTGGCCATCTGAGAGGAAAAACGCACATCATGAACTTTACCTCACATCAACACCAATGTGTTGAACACAAAATACAGGGCAGATGTCTGTTTTATAGAGTGGCCATATTTAGAGCTGTTACAGGGTGTGGCTCAGACCTACATATTGCCAAAACATTAACAACACCAAATGTTTTCATTTATAGCCAAACTTAAATCAAGTCAAAGCTTACACCAAACATAAATAAATAAACAACTTTTCAGGCTGACAGATAAATCACAGACCCCATTATCCTGTTAGTATTAATACATGAAGCTATGTGTGTTTAGCCCCAAGAAGCTGTGGTTCAACATCTGATCACATTTCTTTGGACAAAAAACAGTCCATTTAAAATCTCCCATAATGCAAAACCATTGCATTTTCTCAAACTATGCTCTCCTCCCTTTGCAATCACATATTTTAATGAAAATATTATGTCTTGAGTCCTAGTCATGCTAACCTTGATGCTGATGGTTGGCACTTTGTTGTTACATTGATAAACACACACACTTGTTCTCCATCATTACTGCCTGGTGATTGCTCGTAAAACAGCCTTGACCATGTGCAAGTTTCACTCAGATCTGACCAATACTGTTAAAGGCTTAACGCTTCTAGTGAACTGTGGACGAGCGGATAGATGAGCTAAAATTTGCATGAAGTGAATTTAAGAATTTATGAGGGTTTTCTGATGCCATAAATTTCAGCTCCATTGGACACAGTTGGGATCCAACATTCAGATCGTGAACAGTGATGAGGTGTTATAAAGAAATTGTCTTTCACACCTCTAGAAAGTGCGATGCAGTGCTGATTCCCACACATTACTTGAGAGATGCGATGGTCACACAGTCTTTTGACCAACCTAGGATAAATTTAAAAAGAAACAAAAACATTTGTTTATCAAGCCAAAAATACACATTTAAAACATTTCTTGTTTAAGTAGATGATGCATGAAAAGGCTGGGAATTCCAAATAATGTCAAACCTGATGTCTATTGTCTTAGCTGATTATAGGCCAATCACAACCTTGTCAGGTTTTAGAATGCATCAGATTGCAGAGACAGCTTTAGTGTAGGTTACAGATGGTTTTCTTATGGCCACTGATGGTAGATTCCTGTCTGTGCTTCTTCTAAACCTCGGTGCAATGAGGTTCGATGACCATAATTTAATTACAGCGATTAGAGCATGCTGTAGCTATTCAAGGTGGTTCGAATCACATCTATCTAATAGACTTTTTACTTGCTATTTAACTTTTATTTATACAGGTAGCCCCATTGAGACTCAACATCTCATTTACAAGAGAGATCTAATTCAGACAAACTTCGTAAAATTATAACACTTCAATTTGTTCATGTTAATTGGGAGTCCTCTTTACACACAAAGGTGAATTATGGAGTTCTACAGGGTTCCACACTAGAACCAGTTCTGTTTATATTTTACATGCTTCCCTTAGGCCAGGGGTGTTGAAATCCAGTCCTCGAGAGCTACTGTCGCTCTCCTTCTTCCGACACACCTGAACCAAATGAATGACTTGTTACCAGGCCTTTGCCAAACTTGATGGCATGCTGAAGGGGTAATCCAATCATTTGATTCAGCTGTGTTGGAGTAGGGATGGATCTAAAAGCCGCAGCTCTTGAGGACTGGAGTTGGACACCCCTGCCTTAGGCGGTATCATTGGAAGGCAAAACATATATTTTCACTCCTATGCAGATGATGCCCAACTTTATCTATCCATGAAGCCAGAAAACACACACAACTTAGTGAAACTGCAGGAATCTCTGAAAGACAAAGGCCTGGATGACCTATAATTCCTAAATTCCGCTACAAACTGAGGTTAGCATACGTGGCCCTAAAAAAAAAACAACTTAAAAATATGTTACTATATGCTTACTCTAAATGGGATTACCTTGGCCTCCAGTAACACTGTGAGGAACCTTGGAGTCATTTTGACCAGGATGTTTTTCAATGCACACACTAAGCAAATATATAAGAACTGCTTTCTTCCTTTCGTGCAATCTCTTTCTCAGATTGATACTGAAAAACTAGTATTTATTACTTCTACGATGCAGTATGGTAATTATTGATGTCCTAAAAACTCACTGAAAAGCTTCCAGCTTATCCAAAATGCCGCAGCACGAGTACTGACAGGGACTAGAAAGAGCATATTTCACCCATACTGGCTTCTCTTCACTGGCTCCCTTTTAAATCCATAATAATCGGGTCCCATTTTATGTTAAAGACCTCATAGTACCGCATCACCACAATAGAGCACTTTGCTCTCAGACTGCAGGCTTACTTTTAATTCCTAGATTAGTTAAAAGTAGAATGGGAGGAAGAGCCTTCAGCTTTCAGGCCCCTCTTTTGTGGAACCAGCTTCTAGTTTGGATTTTGGAGACAGACACCCACTTTCCTTTTCAGATTAGGCTTAAAACTTTGCTTTTTAATCAAACTTATAGTTAGGGCTTGATCCAGTGATCCTGAATCCTCCCTTAGTCATGCTGCAATAGGCCTAGTCGGCTGGAGGCTTCCGTGATGTACTGAGTGTTTTTTTTCTCTTACCATGTGTTTTTACACTAATCTTCATTAAATCATTAGTTATTAATAATTTCTTGCGCTCTTCCACAATGTGTCTTTCTCATGTCATCCTTCCCTTACCCCCAACTGGTCGAGCCAGATGGCCGCCCCTCCCTGAACCTGCCTCTGCCTGAGGTTTCTTCCTGTTAAAAGGGAGTTTTTCCTTCCCACTGTCACAAAAGCGCTTGCTCATAGGGGGTGATCTGATTATTGGGATTTTCACTGTATTACTGTAGGGTCTTTCTCTTACAATACAAAGTGTCTTGAGGCATCTATTGTTGTGACTGGGTGCTATATAAATAAAACTAAGTTGAACTGAATTATGAAAGGCTGCTGCATACAAAATACTGACTATTAAACTATCTCGCTGAGTATATGTTTACATGGGGCTTCTTCTCCTCCACTATAACACTGAGGTCAGTCTGAGTAACCAATAGATTAACAATGAAGATGTCACTGTAGTTTTTCTTTCTTTTTAATAATGATTTTGTGAGCATATAGATATAAATATATTTCTGATATATCTATTTAGTCTTAGTCTCTTTTGTCTGCTTTCTTCCCCTCATAAACTTTCAGTAAATTGTCTATTAAAAATAAAATTGTTTGTCAGGGCACTAATTGCTTATTCTAGAAAATGTTTTGCAAACCACTTATTACAGTAAAATCCCATTTTCCCAGTATTTGCATGTGAAAGACTTACAGGAAGTCTGTGACTAACAGTTTTCAAATAGGCTCTGATAAACCTGTCTACGTCTGCACGCTCTATGGACACACTTAGCTGTGGCAGTGGCCAGATGTACGCTGTACAAGTAGGTGCTAGGCTGCTGGTAAGTACTGTAAGTTTTCCTACTGGCATGTGTAATTCTGTGTGGCCAGGCTAAACCCTTCTTCCTATAAACTACACAGGCACCTGGGAATTCGAACAGTCGTCTCTGTGGTCCCCAGTCCCAGCTGTCCCCCATCACCAGCTCCCCAGGCAAACAGTTGACCCTGTTCATTCACTGCCATCGAATGCCCCCGACCGCATGACACCATCGCAATCTTTTGGGTATCCAGAGCCCCAACAACCTCTGTGAAGAGATGACAGGTCTACAGTAGAGGTCTTTTCATTACTTTTACTCTTTACCCATTTGTTTTTCAGTTATAAGTCTAAATATTTTAAACTACATGCTATTTATTATACAGGTATTTATTGTACACAATAATACAACAGATCCAAGAAACATAATATACACATTTCTTCTGAAAATAGTATATTATTAACTGCACTGAGAAATGCTGTGTTGAAGCACGTGCAAAAAGGATGTGTGGGTGAGACTTTGCAGTTGGTGTTGGTGGTATTCTGCTAAGGACCAACTAAGGGTTAGCTGCTTTAGACAAATTGAAAACACAAAATAGTTGATAATGTGGTTTTAAGTGAGGTAAGACTATAGCATTTAATCAACAATCAACATTTTTAAGCTTGTTAAAAAGATTCAATAACATAAACATAAAATGATAAAGGCCTTATAACAAAAATATAATTATGCCAAGTTGGCCCAGCATGTTATACAACCTGTGAGATAACATCCCAGAATCTATGCAGTGTATCTAACTAAAGATGTGGATGGACATACTTCTAATAAATCTGTGTATGATTTTTAAGGTCCAGCAATTCTTGTATTTGTTCAGGGCTGTTACAAGTTCACCCACATGCCATAACAAAGAACATGTAGAACACATTTCCACCCACATAATACCAACACAGACCCATCATGTCTGCAGTCACTACCATTTTAGGAAAAATGCCCAAAATGTGGGTACACGAATCCTTTCTGTTTCATGTCAAACTCACCTAATGATGCCCAATTCCAGCATACAGTCATGCTGCTGTTACATGAGTGTCTGTGCTTTTTTTTTAATCCTCAGTCATCCTGCTTCCACATCAGATAAAAACACAACAGCCACTGAACCTGCTAAGACTTGCAAAAGACATTTCACTGCATGCTCAGTCTTTGTAACTAAGCATCAGGGTATTTTTCTTCTCCCATATAAAATATTATTGGTGTCCACTAAAGAGCTTTTGGCTTATACCAAAGGAAAATAACCAGGTCTGTGATTTCTTTAAGTTTTTTGAAAGTGGAGTTTAATTTATTCCAGTTTAAAATTAATTATTATTTATCAAATGGCTGAGGGAAAAAAAACTTTATATAAAACTTTCTATTATTTGAGGCAAAACATAAAACAGACTCTTTAACTCAAACAACTATGTGCAGACCAATCTTGCTCGTGTGCCTAATCACTCATCATAGATAAGTTTTAACCTTGGTTATGTGCAACTAAGTCAGCCAAACATCACTAACGGCCCAGAATTTCACCATCAGCCCATGCCCATTTGTACAACTACTTTAATTGATTAACACTTTTATTTAAACGTAAAAGATGCAAAATAACAAGCTAGGTTTTTAATACATAACTCCACTATAGCTGAAGAACAGAATACAATTTGACTTTTTTATTAGACCATCAATTCACCTCCTGCTTGTGCAGCCAAACACAGACAAAGACAAATCATGCCAAATCAGTCCAAATTCAGGCACATGCTCAAACATACTTGCTATGTTGTTCACCAGGGTGGTCCAATCTGGTGTTTCCAATTTAGAGCTTACCTGGGGAAGTCCCTGCTTTGTCATGACCCAGCTGTCCCCAGCTGTTAGAGCCACATGTGTACACACTGCCATCATACATAAGAAACACAGAGTGTTGGCTTCCACAGGCGACCTCTTTCATTCCCCTGCCACTGAACACATGACAGTTCCTCGGCTCAAACACAGGGTTCTTCTCCACACCAATACCCAACTGCCCATCCTTGGCATTCCCCCAGCACAGCATGTTGGTGAAGGGAGAGGAAATGAGCACCGATGTGAAGAGGCAAAGAGAGTGACAGCCAGATGGAGGAAGACTATAATGATCAAGCTCGAGAGCAGGCCCGCTTTCGCCTCTTCATGTAAATTCCAACCCTAGAAGCAAAAGAAACAGTGTGATTATGCATATTTCTTCATAAGGAGCTGATTACTTTGCTCCATATGTGAACTCTTGACAGTTTTTCAATTAGGGAACAAGGACGGGCTCGGAGGTTGCTGTGGGTGTGTGTGACAGTGATGTAAGCATGATGACAGAGGAACAGGCAGTGTATTTAAATAAACCCTGTCAGTGTAATCCTGGCTTAAGCAGCTCCAAGCAGTCCCGCCTTAATGTCCAGCCTCTTCTAGCACAATAATATTACCAACTGAGTAAGCCAGAAAATACACAAAAGAGAAACGGGCCAATAGAGAGTATGCTTTACCTCACAATGTCCCAAAAACGTGACTTTTAAATATTATACATTTTCACTGTTTAAGGTGTAAATCGTAACTGGGATAAACGCCATATAAATATTTTTTATTAATACTATGAGTTATATCATTACAAGTATAACCTATATTACAACCCTGCAAAAACTAAACTGAATCACCTCTGAAAAAGGTGAAAAAACAGTTGTGATGAGAGGATGCGGGCACATGTATTAGAAAGCACTAATTTACCTGGGAGGGTGGAGGAAAACATAGGGAATGGACCAAAAGCCCAGGGTGACCATCCTTATCGCAGGTTGTAAACATTAAATAAATATTAGCTATACATTATAGCTTTGTTTAGCACACCAGTCTTGGCTGTGAGTTGCTCCCGTGTATTACCAGTGGGCTATCATTATTATTATTATCTAAACACTGGTAGCTCGATGTGAGATACGCTTAGCTGTATATTTAGCTGTATTTTAAGTAACAGCGGCTGCTTTATCGTTTGTGAGGACCAGCATGTTAAGTCAGGTTAGCTTCCTGACCCGTGCTGTGTGTACATTACAAACACATCCTGCAGCAGTGGCTAAATGTCCCCACTGACATTACCTGAGTAAGTTTGTTAGCGAGCCTGACAAACCACACAAGCCGTTATAGTTAATAGCTAACTAACGTTCGCAGGCTAAAACAGCGCTGGCTGTCAGTCTTATAGCTAAAAAACAGAGACCCGCTGGCTAGCCGATGAACACAACCTAAGCACAGCGGCGCTGTTTTACAGCTGGGTGGTGCAAAATTAAAACAGTGTGTTTACCTTGACAGATGCATTCTGAATTTGGGCGACTGGTTTCGGTTCATCAGCCCAGAAAACAAACGAGGAAGTGCCACAGCTGCTTACGTCACTAGACGTTATGGGCAGGAGACAATGTGATTGGTCCGCCGAGCATGGGGCTCTACCAATGGCTGTGTCCGAATTGGTAAATGCCTACTAGCGTAACAACAAAGTCCGTGAACATTAAATCTATTGGTGTGGCTATTTTATTTTCCCAATATTTAATACTTTTTTACAAGCTTTGTTTAAAATGGCGGAGGCTCTTAATTTTAATATCCGAATCATGTCAGCATCCCGTCAAACTAAGTCTTTTAGGTGTTATGTTTCAAGTTTGTGTTAGGTATTGGAAGGTCCTGTGATGTTTTTTATGTGAGTTCTTCAAATCAAACAAAAGTGGTCCACAATATGTACGTCTCCCACAGTGTGTGTCTGACAAGGTAATCAGCAACACAGGGGCACCACAAGGGACTGTCTTTTCTACTGTTTGTTTATAATGGAGCATTGTAACGAAAGATAATTTCCCCTAGGGATCAATAAAGTATTCTTATTCTAATTCTGATGTACTGTCTGAGTACTTGTGTATACATTTTCTGCAGTTTTATGTATTTATTTCTACTTTTTCATTGCAGGAAAACATTTTGTTTATTTCACTAAATGTATCTAATAACAGCGTTATGCACATATCAGAACCTTGACATATGTCAAATTTTGAGGTTTGACATATTTTTTTTATCCAACTCATCCTAGTTAACGACTTATCTTCCACTTTTACCCCCAGGTATGGAAAGAGTTTGACACACTGGCTGTATCCCAATTCAGGGTCTGCAGCCTTAAAGGCCGCATTTTAAGGCCAATTACGTCACAGCGACACGACGAAGGCTGTCCCAATTCAAAGGCTGCTCGAAAATGCGGCCCTCAAATGCGTCCTTCATTTCATTGAATTTTAAGGATGTGGCGGTGTAGACTCCGTGGCCCAACATATCCCAGAATGCATAGCGCGGCAGTGGGTGTGGATAATTTTGCCGGGGGAAAAAACGGAAGAGGGGCGGCCGAAGAGTAAACTTTTAAAAGTACTGAATATTATGTCACTTATTTATGTGCGAATGTTTAATAACGAAGAACATTAAAACATTACTGTTGGCCACATGTCGGCAAAGTTATGTGACATTAGCGATGTTTGTACTAACTTGGTTTTAAAGCCTTTTCTTTAAAATATACGCCGTTCAATTGTTGACGTTAATCTTACAGAGAATGTGATGATTTTATGGATATTTAAATTAAGCACTGAGACAATTTTAGTAATGGCAATATATTAAAAGAACAATATTTGTCTCTCATATATATAACACAGTTATATATACAGTGTCAAAGAAACCTGTCTTTGAGTGAAGATTTAAGGTGACAGGAAATATAAATAATTTAAATAAATGCAGCTTGAATCTTTACTGAAGCTCAGTATTTGAAACAGAGTTCATTCACTGCTGTAATAACTAATAATGATTGAAATTATAACTTTAATATTGGCCATATTATATTTACATTACCAAAGTGAGATGACTTTAGTCTCATGAATAACATTAGCTAATTGTTATTTACTAGCTAATCTTAAATGACTGTTCAGTACAGAAGTGAAGCCCAATAATCATGATTTCACAGTCAGCCTCAGATACTTATCAAATCAAAGCTCGTGTAGAAACAAACAAACAAATGAACAAAAGATTTTCTCCTCCATTTCTGTCAAACAAAGCTGTATGAAACGTTTCCAGCTGTTAGTGTCATGGTAGCGGAGGCTAGACTGTCCCATTTCACAAGCCTCTCACTTCCGGCCTTTGAGTACGCGGCCCTTGTGGGCCATTAAGGCTGCAGACCCTGAATTGGGATACAGCCCCTGTTTCGTTCTCCACCCAGTAACCTAGATTCCAGCAGGCAAAGATTGGACTGACGTAAACACCCAGGCCTAAATTACCTACTGGAGGCTCCGGGTCTAAATTAGTGCCCTGGCCATAAATAAACCAGAAGCTTAGTGAACAAAATCAATGCTTGGATGACGACATTGTGTCACAAATTGTATTTTCTATTCCTACATTGCCCTTTCGGTGTTTGGCGACAGTTGGCGCTTAGAGGTGCAGCTTTATTATTGGTACCCATAGCTGCCATTAAGACTTTTTACGGCTAATTTTATGCGCTGTAGACGGGGCGTCAATGTGGGCGGATACTCTTACAAGATTTTGATTGGTGCGGTCACATCATAGGCCTTGCTGTTTGATAACAAGGCAAGACGAGGGGGCAACCGTTTTCATTCAATTTGTTATCACTCCACAAGAAGCAAGCAAAGGATCTTTAAAGCTGACGAATACATCTGAAACTCTCGAGGTATGGCTTTTAGTCAACATGCAACTGAAATCTCGGTAATGTTAGACGAAATGGTAACTTTTACCTGATGCTATCTACCTTGTTAGCTTGCGTGCTACAGAGCTATCGTTTGCAGCTAGCTAGTTAATGCTAATATGAAAAATGGATGACGTTACCGTTTATATACTGCTTCTTTTCGTAAGTGTATTGAAACTGCATTTTATTAAGGACTGCTTCTTATTCAGATTCTCTTAGGATAACACTTCTAAGTGCCTCACACATTTATGATATTGGGATCGATAGTGGAGCAGTTAGCTTAATGGCTATTGCATCATTCTTTAGCTTTGCCTTTGACGCACATTCTGAGAACCTTCACAGACATGTTGACGCACATGAATACACGGTTTACCCTGAGATGATTTACAACATATGGACGATATAGCACGTCGGAAATTCTCCCTAATCAGTGTTTATTCACTAATTAAACCAAATACAATAAAGGTCATTCATTAATGCTGTCCGAGTAAATGTTGCTTATTAACCCATAAGAAGCCCTGTACACAGTGAGGAAAGTTCCTGTTAAGGCTTTAACACTCTCCTATAGGTTTTACTAACAGTAAAAAGAGTCTGGGCTCATATATGTTAAATTTTAAGTGTACAATAGTGTGAATTGAGGTTGCTATACTAGATGTCCGAAAAAGGCTGTGCGTGTTGTTGTTACTGAAAGGAAGGTTTGTTTGTTTTTTTAAATGCCCTTTCAACTCGACAAACCTTGTTGTTCAATAGCCAGACACGGATTCCGTAAATGCCAAGTAACAGGCAAGACTATGGTTTGTTGGTGGCAAAGAGTAAATTGTAAAGTTTGTTAAATTTTATAATGACCTTTATCTCCGCTAGTGTTGAGCTATAACCTTCAATTATTTTATGCCTCTTCATTCTTTAGTATGCTAGGAATCTGTATAATCTTAATGAACTTCAAAAAAAGTTTGCATATGCTACATTTAGTTGAGATTGTTAAGAATATATGCTTATGTGTTGTTTATGTTTTGAGAGACCTCTCATTTCTTTACGTTTTCCTGGGAAAATAGGAAATAGTTGGAAATCAAGTATTTGGGGTAAATACAGAGTTTTTATAATTCTAACAAGCTTAAAAGTCAATATTTGGAATGACTACCTTTTATTCTTTAAACAGTCTTCAGGACTAGTTCTCCAGACTTTTTGAAGGACGTTCGAAGCTCTTCTTTGGATGCTTGGTGCTCTTTGTTCCATTTTCCTTGACGGTGATCCCACAATGCTTCAATAATGTTAGGGTTCGGGATCCGGAGAGGCAAATCTATGACTAATGACTCTTAAGCTCATTTTTAGGCTACTTATATTTTTTGCTGTGTACTTGTTCAGTTTTCTATTTTAGCACATATTGCAGAGTTTTCAAACAACAGCTTTTTGAAAACTTTGTTGGTGTAAAAATACTTCTGTTCTGTCAAACTTATCTTTGGAGTTTTTTGTGGATTAAACTAAAGAAATGTCTTTATGTGACAGGCCGCTACTAACCAAGTGCCTAAAGATAAAAGGGATAAGATTGGTTATTTCAAGTCAAATCAAGTGGCTTTATTTTCATTTCAACCATGTGCAGTGGTACAGTACACAGTGAAGCAAGACAACGTTCCTCCAAGACTACGGTGCTATTTTTAACAGACAATCAACACAGGACTACATAAGGTGAGCAAGAAAAGTGTGCAAAGATTGCACACACAAAAAGACAATCAGTTGGCAAGTTGTCTGTTGTGTGTAGACACAACACTGGCTCATCTCTTGAATCGCATTGTGTAAATACTTAAATGATTCATGGGTCGATGTTGAGTAACTTAAAAAACAACAACAAAAATGGTCAAGTATAAGGGCTGAACTGAAAATGAACGAAAAAGCAGCCAGTGTCCAAAAGAAACTTTGAAAGACCTTCAATCAAAATGTAAAGAAAAGTGGAATGATTCAAGGCTTTTGCACAGTATTAGACATAATTTTATGTCATTTTATGTTACGTTCTATTTGTTTAGCAGCTCTTGGAAGATCAGCAATAAAATTAAATAAAACTGGGTAAAGCTTTTAGTAGTTAGTCGGCAAACACAGAATCCCTGTGGTATCCTTAAATGGAACTTCACAGTAGTAAATGCGCAACACTTTGAATTTAGAATTGATGATGATTCTTATTGTTAGTTGACTAAATTTTTATTTGAACGTGGTGAATGTGTGAACATGGGGTCTTGAACACAAGACCTGTTGGGCTCCAGTTACTGCCTGTCATTATTTTCTGTCAAATAATAAAAGACCAGTGAGAAGTTCAGGAAGTTCACAAGGGGTTCAAGGAGATGACTTCATCTAATAGTCTTAATGCAACATCCATTAAGTATATTTAAAAGTAACCACTTGATTATTTTTAAGCAAATGATCAAGATTAGTATCAGATGCTAGTAATAGGAGGTATTTGTCACTTATTACTAGATGGATTAAATTTCAAATGTTTCAAAAATATGAAGGAATTTGTGTCATCTCAGTTTCTTTCTATCTGATTTGTGTTTGTGTAATGATTTCTAGTTTGAAGAGACCTTTAGTCCTCATAATGGAGCCTCCTCCTAAACAAATAAAAGATTTTTGTCGTGCTGTGTTCCCAGTCTAAATGATGGATTTTCATTTTTTTTTCCTTTTCTCTTATTTTCCTGCTTTGTCCAGACAGTACACTGTTCTGCCTCTCCATCCAGTGGCTTCCGAGGTGTTCGTGCTGTCAGGGTGATGTCAACAGCCTGTCTCGCACGCTTGGCAAGATGCAGTGGTCTTCACGTGGGTCGAGCCGGTCTTGTACAGATGAGCGTAGTCCCCCTTCCGGTCCAGCATGACTGCCACTTCCAGTTCATTTTCCGCAAACCATTCCACACCCCGTCAGAAACTCGGCACAGTAATACACGCTTTGATCCAGACAGCAGCGGCCGCCCCACTACCTGGGATTCATTTGGAATCTGGGACAATCGTATCGATGAGCCCATCCTGCTGCCCCCCAGCATTCGTTACGGCAAGCCCATTCCCAAAGTTAGCCTATCCAAGGTAGGCTGCGCCTCGCTCATTGGTCAACGCAAGGACAATGAAGACCGCTACCGGGTCTCCGAGCTGACCGACAGGGTGCTCTACTTTGCTGTCTTTGATGGGCACGGTGGATCGGAGGCAGCTGACTTCTGTGAAAAATACATGGAAAAATATATCACGTATGAGTCGCTGTCACAAGTAGCTTATTCATTTCTGAATAATGTGAATTTCAGATGTCACAGCTCTGTAAGTGATTTTTCTTTCTGATTTCCTCAAGGAACCTTCTTGCAGACGAGGAAAATCTGGAATTAGTTTTAACAAAAGCCTTCCTTGAAGTAGACAAAGCTCTAGCAAGGCATTTGCACTTCTCTCCAAATGGTAGGTGCTTTCACGTTATATGTTCTTGGATATGCTGTGTACTCTGTTTTTATGTGATGACACTTGTTTCTTCTCTCTTCAAACATAATTTACTTATTCTACTTAGGCGTTGAAGCTTTGGATTTCCCCACTGAGCACTTTTGGTTAGAGGTCTGTCATTTTCCCCCCAAGTTCCTTAAATAATTCATGAATAAATTAGCTACGCGTAGAAGATATGTTAGTGTTTTTCTTTCTTCCAGCACGACATTGCCAGAAACAGAAAGGTAACAAATTAAAGGAAAAATTAGCGTACACATTTGGATAAACGGAACAGCTTTACCTTACATGCGTGACGCCACACAGGGTTTACCCAGTGGGTCGATTAATGAGAAAATTGTAGGAATTCTTGACTGCTGTTATCAGATCTCGACCATTTAAGAACGTCACTACCCCGAGGTACCTCCTAGTGAGAGAATATCATTTGGACAGAATCAAATCTGTCAGTAGAGGTTTAAAGACTTTGCATAATTAGTTAATAGTGAGTTTTCCTTTAATTTGTCACCAATCTGTTTACTTTTCTTTGTCTGCAAAGTGTTATGTTTAAAGCAGGCATTTTTATTAAGGAATGTTTGAGTATAACTCAAAAAAATTAATGCAAAACATTTCCCTCAATAAATCTAATTTACATGTTTGCCCTATTTCTGTAAAATTCATCAGCTTAGCTTGAAATTTCTCAACCACCTTTTATGTCTTAAGTTTAATGATATATGAACGCTAGTGTACTTGTTACATGGCCTCACTTTGGCCTCGCTCTGTGAAATGTCCCAATATGCCTGTATGTGTGTGTGCATGTTATCTACGGCAGCTGCGGAGCCAGCTAAGAGCTGGAAGCCCTTGGCACCAGTGTGGATGACGAGAGGCTAGATATTGAAGGAGAGTCCAGCGGGTCCTAAATCCTGGACTACTGGAAGGTTCCCTATCTTTCTCTCACTTCTCTCTCTCTCTCTCTCTCTCTCTGCCTCTACCTATCTCTATCTCTCTTTTTGATTTTTCTCTTCTCACCAAGTGTATGCAACGCTTCTTGTGAGACAGTGCTTCAGTTTGAAAGTTGTGTGAGATTTATGTTGTCAGCGACAGATCCAGTCCATGTTTAATATTCAGATTAAGCTTTAAAGAACATTAAGTCTCTATCAGCTCATTTAATTCTGAGGAGAGGAAAGGATGAACTTTTTAATTGCATAAAATTTTACCGTTATTTATCTACCACCAGAACATTGTTTGCCAATGTCAAATATTTGACAGTAAAACTTGTTAATCTTCTTTGTTCCAGTAATTTCTCAACATTTGGCATAAATAAAACATTTTTTTCTTATTTATTTAAAACGCAAGTCGTTTACTTTACTGAGTCAGTTGAACATAATATTTCTTGTGACTGACTTATTATATTTTCTCAACCCTAGAGGCATCCATGGTGAACATAAGAGGAAAGATAAAATGCTGAACTCACTATTATGACATTCTCTGATGTTTCTGTGTTGCTTTACGAGTATCAGGCCCAGTATCGGGCACTGATAAATGTTGTTGTTATTTATTATCTTTTTGGATTCAGCTTTAGACTTACCTGCTGTAACATTTGCTCTGGACCTCAGCTCTATTCTGCAACAGTTCAACCTGCATGTGTGACTGCCTCCTCTGTTGTTTACTGTGTGAATATCTGTAGTAATATCTGTAGAATATCTGTAGTCTACTACATGGCTTCCCACCCATGTGTTCATGTTGTAGCGTGTGACTGCGAGTGCATGAGATACACCATGTTGTTGTTAACACTATGGACAGTGGCTTTGTGGAGCTTGAGATTTTCTCGTATGTCTCTGTAGCACCCGGGATGAACGCAGGAACCACCGCCAGCGTGGCCCTGCTGAGGGACGGCATCGAGCTGGTGGTCGGCAGCGTGGGTGACAGTCGTGTCATGTTGTGCCGCAAGGGCAAGGCCCTTAAACTCACTGTTGACCACACCCCTGAGAGAAAGGATGAAAAAGACAGGTACATGATGCTTTTAAAAGCAGGTTTTAAACTTTTTTTATTTATTTATTTATTTATTTATTAAATTGTAAGTGCCCTGAAAAGAATCCTGCCTTCATAGCATACATCTACTAATATACCGATCTGCACCTGTTTAAAGGATAAAGAAGAGTGGGGGGTTTATCACCTGGAATAGCCTGGGGCAGCCAAATGTCAATGGCAGGTTGGCAATGACGCGTAGCATTGGAGACTTTGACCTGAAGAAGACGGGAGTCATTGCTGAACCTGAGACCAAAAGAGTAACGGTAGGTTTGTAAATTTAGTTTGTCACTGAAATATATATTTTTTTGATGTTCTCTTCAGAAGATGCAGTTTTTGTCATTTTTCCTCTGTGCACCACCACAGTGGGTCTTAAATCAGACAATAAAGATGCAACTGACTTTCAAACTTTTGAGGGTTTTTACAAAAATGTTAGTGTATAGGCACATATGGCTGCCAATGGAAGCAAGGCACTGGGGTTATTGGTAATGTGACTGCTGACAGAAGTAGCAGGATGAATTCTGAAGTGTGCATGTCATGCTGCAAAAATAATCTGACAGTGCAAATGATAATGACCTAAAGCAAACTGGAAAAACAACCCAAGAGCTTCTTGAGGGAAAGAAATTTGATATTATTCAATGGCCAAGTCAGTCACATGGTCGTAACCAAACAAAGCATGTCTTCAGTTACTAAAAACCAAACTGAAGTCACAGAGAGACACAAACAAGCAACAACTGAAGGTGGCTGCAGGAAAGCCCTAACCGAGCAGCTCGAGGGAGGAAAGCATTAGGTGAGACCTTAGCCACTGACTGCAAAGTTCACCCAGGTGTTTAAAAACAATCCTTATATTTAAAATGTTTGTCCGATTATTTCTGAGGCACTGAAAATGGGGACTGTTTTATAAAAATGACTGCAAAATATTTTGTTTGTATTTTGTACGTCACGATTGTTTGATTTAAAATCCACATTGCTGGTGTATTGGGGCAGCACCATGGACTGTTTTAATGCAGATCTCTGCAACAGCACATTTTCACATCTGTTGTTCGCTGAAGAAGTCAGTAAAGCCAGTCTTACCATCTTCTTGTAATAGTTCAGTAGATTTGTCTTTTTAATGTCTGTTATAAAGTATTATGTATTTATTCCCTTTCAGTTGCACAATGTCCATGACTCATTCCTGGCGCTGACCACAGATGGCATTAACTTTATTATGAACAGCCAGGAGATCTGCAATGTCATCAACCAGTGTCACGAACCCAAAGAGGCAGCACAGAGGATATCTGAGCAGGTAAAACATTTGCTTTTGTTGAATATTAGCCCATGGGTCAATGTGTTACCTGTTCTCCTACAAGGTTGTTTGTTGCTGGGTTTCATTAAGTTTTGGTTGACTCATGTACTGAAATGATCTGTTAGACACAAAAAAGCTTCCCAAAACCGTGTCCATGTTTCCTCAAGTCTGGAATTTCCTACAGAAGATTAATTTTTGGTTGAATTGATCATTCATCCGATGACTTTCTCTAACCTTGTTGTGCTTCACATTGCGGTGCTCTGTTTTGTTTTGTTTTTTAAGGCTATTCAGTATGGTTCAGAGGACAACAGCACAATCATCGTGGTGCCGTTTGGTGCCTGGGGAAAGCACAAGAGTTCAGACACGAGTTTCTCTTTCAGCAGAAGCTTCGTGTCCAGTGGTCGCTGGGCATAGGCTGCAGGACATAGGATGAAAGGACGAGGTCTGTTTAAGACTTTGTTAACATGTGCAATACATTTGGCTTCCTGTAAAGAAACATTGTAAAAAGTGTGGTTTGCCGAAATAATGACACCTAATGGCTACAACATTAATTACAGTTGCATGATGTTTATTGCCTCTGAACAAAGAGGCAGTGAATTCATGGGGCTAAATCTCCCTTTATACAAGGTTGTATCTACTAGCAAGCCAATGACCTCATAGGTGCTAAAAGTGTGTGAGCAGCAGACGGGAATGTGTGTTGGCTAAATCTGTAGCCTGCTCTACAGATTTAATTCCTCACCTTCTTCTGCCATTCACACATTGTTTTATCAGTTTAGATTCATCACACCACAATCTCACTCACAATTTCATTTTTATTGTTAACCTACATTTTTAAAGAAAATGTATCCCACCAGTTTTAAGAGCACAGGTTTTAAGTTTGGACCATTTCTCCATTTTAATTTTGGGAGCAAGTGCAACAAAAGGAGTCGGGGTTGGACAATTGAACTACAGTGATTGGTCATCAGCTGCTGTGAAACCCACACCTTGGTTGAAGAACTGGTGTCACTGATAAAGTCACTGACTGGGCCTTAAAAACTTTATGGCAAATTTAAAATATCTAAATTATATAGCTTTCCTATAAGAATTGTTCTTGTACATTTAGTTGCAAACCAACACTTTAAAATTTCCTTTATATTTAAAGAAAAACAAAATTTCTTAAAGAGCCGCAGAAATTATTGGAAGACTTGGACAATCTTAAAAGATGTGAAGGTTTTGAACAGAGCTGCCTGGACAGCATTTTGGTGACTGAACTTGGTATTTATATAGGAATAAAAATGAAATTTTATGTTTCTTTGCCAGGCTTGCTTGATTTGCAACAGGTCCTTTAAAGGGGACTTAAGTGTTTGAGGTACTGAATCATACTGTTTCTGTTCTGTAAATAATCATCTGTGTGATATGTACACCTGGAAAACTGGTCTCACCTATATTTTCTTCATATCTCAGCTACGTTTGGCACATCAGAATATTCTACACATGCAGGTCTTTAGACACGGACCTGTGGTGTGAGTAACCTGGCGTTATTTTTGGTTTTCCACCGTTGTGTGTCAGTCAGACACAACAAAGCACACCTAATGCAACACTAGAGAATTGTTTAGCTAAGAGCCATGTATGACAATGTGAATGTTTGCTTAAACTGAAACAATGTAACCAGTCTCTGTAGGCTATAGGTGTGACTAAGCTGCTCAAGTCGTGTTGGCTGACCTTATGTGAGTGGATGTGTTTTCAGACTTAATCCGTTGAGCTGGTGGTGTGATCTTTTATTTTGTCCTTGTTAAGGCTAAAGAAATACAGCACGTCATATTTATCAGCATTATTTTGTCTGTGAGTTCCTAATGTTGTATAAACTGTCATCTTGTAAATGTTCATGTAAATATATTTTCTCTCCCTTATTCTTGTATCTAACGGGACTTTGGATATTATAAAGGCGCTTGTGTGTATGATTTTCAAAATAGTTAACAAGCCTTCTGTCAGAGTTACTCTCTAACCTTGTGTTCAGTATTTTACTGTACTTTGTTGCACTGCCTCTGAAATATAATCATTGTGGTGTTGGATCTGCACCTGGGACCCAAATGTGACCGTTTGAACGACGCTGTTAGTACTGTACTCTTGGTCTAAACGGCTTGTGACACTTTCAATAAAAAAACGATACGTTTAGAAACCGTTTTCTTTGTAACATGGACGTGTTGTTATCCTCGTGTAGGTGATCCAATGCTTTTGTCCATACAGTGAAAGATTTACATCAACAGAGCAGTTTACATGCCACTTCAAACAGATAAGAAAACATTGATATTTTTTAAAATATTTCTTTTTGCATTATGTCTACATATATTCCAGATTTTTCTTTACTTTTTTTTAAATTTATTTACTTATTTTAACATTGCCAACGAGCTCAAACTTGGTCATCTTTATTTAGAAAATTACAAATTGTATGGAATAATTTGATAAATTAAAGAAGGCAGGTGTCTGAAAAATAAATCTTGGACACCTTAATTGAGTCCAGAGTTAGGAAGCTCTGCTCCACCTGGAATAATTAAATAACAGGTATATGTAATAAATAATGAAATCTTAATTGTTGTCAGTTAGACAAGAACACAAATTTTTTTTGTTTTTTTGTTCAGTTAACATAAAAAAAATCTCATTTTTTATCTGGATTGATTGTGTAGATTCAAACTGCTTTAAGTTGTTGGGGAAACAACCTGACAAACGAATAATAAAAAAACTTCCTGTTTATCCTCAGAACAAATTCAAGAAATTTCCAAATGTAAATGGAGAACTAGACAAAACTAGACATTCACTCAGTTGTGGTCAATGTCAGTTTGATTTCTACAGCACTTTGGTCAGCCTTGTTGCTTTTTAAAGTACTTTACGGGTTGGTTTAAAACCACATGAAACTACACATTAATAAAACAAAATCAAACGAACATATTTGAATAAAACAAGATAATAATAATAATAATAAAGGGGAACACAACATAAAAAGCCTGATGGGACTTGAATTTGACTTTGAACTTCAATTAAAAGGCTGGATTTAAAAGACTGCATAAACTACAGTACAAATATCAAGTGGCAGGTTATTGCATTAGTCTAGGGTCTGCAGCTGAGACTGAATCGAGACTTCGGTTGCACTGAGAGCATCTGGCTACATGTTTTGGAGTTATATAGGTTGATCGGCTTGACTAAATAGATGAATGACATATTGTTTAAGACTTTAAAAGTAAGTCAGAAAGCAGTCATCTCAGATCTATGTGAAAAGTGCCATGTGCCACAAGGATACATGACCACAGCATGGAGATACTCTGAGAGAATATTCTGAGCCACTGTGAGATTTCTCCCAAGGCCACCAAGGGGAGACAGAACTCAAAGTTAATGTTTGTTCTGACACTGATCCAATGGATCCACCACAGAATCCACGGCAAGAAGCACTGAGTGGGATTGCAGGTGTCAGCCATTGCTTCACATCTTTCCTTGTCGTGGGTTCCAGAGTCGTTTTCCATCCCTGCCTTCTGTACATAAATGCAGTAGACGTCTTTAGGTGGAAGCTTCCACAGAGTAGAGTTACTCCGTGACACCAAAGAAGTTACATAAGACCGCTTTCCTAACGCACTTATGTTGAAAATTGATAGGCACACTAATGCACACATGCAGACTCTTTCAAACTCTGGACGCAGCATCACACCGTTGCAATCTAATGCTGCTAAAATTAGGATCATAGTTCTCTACAGTCTTCACAGGATTGTTGGCAACCTAACAGAGACTATATCTTGTGCAATAAATCCATTAGGCTCTCCTGTGAAACCTGATCCTGTTTAGCCAAGAGTTGCATGAAGACACAGATCTAAATTTTCTTTTACACGCAGGCATTGAAATCCAGCATTCACATCACACTCTGGGCTTTAGTATCACAAACACAAAGTTACTGCAGTACATCTACTTTACCAGGATGCCACAGGTAGATATTCTCTCTTGTGACAAACTAAAGTTAGCCACACATATTTAATTAATTTGACTGACGATAAAAGTTTGTGTAAGATGAGCCAGGTATGCAAACTTCAATGCAATGATACATTAACATTTAAATTCCCACCCCCTAAAAATCTGTAAGCTGTGTATCTGTCAGTCACCCCTTGAATTAAGTGTCCAGAACTATTAAACTGCATTTCTAGACATTTTAAAAGGGGATAGATGCTCTACTAACTAATTCAGTTACTATTAAGTTCTGACCCTCAGCACTCATGTGTAACCCCATACAGTAGTGGGTAGCTAAACAACAGATTGCCAGATGCAGATTTCATTATATTCCAACTCCTGGAAGAAACCAGTAACTCTGGTGGAAAAGGGGGATAAGCTGATGTATTATAAGTGGCATAACTATAAAAAATGCTTTGATTTATAATGAAGTTATCTGGCTAACTTTTGTATGAATAAAACGGAAAAAAAGAAAAATGAGCAGCTGTGAAAAATGTGATGGGCCTCACCTCCCTCCCCCAGCCTGAGTGGGTTGACCCTTGTGGGTGAGCTGCCGCTGGCCATCAGTCTGCAGCAGCAGCCCTCTCACATCCTCACCGCCCGGTAAGTCCCAGCTACAAATATTTTCTCTCCTCTCTCTGTTGATTTCAGCAGCTCCTCAATCACATTTTATTTATTAACGTCTGCAAGAAATCACGTGCAGCTGCTGCCTTGATTTAGCATTGGCGCAAGAAGAAATAGTCCCTTAATTTTATCTCAGGCAGGTTTGACCCATGGAGTGTAAATCACCGAGGTCACGTGTTTTACATAGCTATAATATTCTTGTCCACTCATATACCTGCTGTGTTTTTTTTTCTTTAACACGTGAGCTCAAACACAAAACACTGTTATAAAGAGCAGCGCGTGCCACAGAAACAACGTGTGGATTTAAAAACTGTACTTTGTTCCCAATAATAATAATAATAGTAAAACACATCAATACGTTTCAGTACATCTTTAGTCCTCTAAATTAATACAAATTAAAATAAATAGTGGACATGTCCTTTGAGTCGAGCACCCTCATGAATGTGTTTAGAAATATTAAGCTTACAATGTTGTCCAGCATGTCATCCTCGAGTAATGCAGTGAAAAATCCACTGTTCTTTAAATTCCAGGATTTTTATTTGTTGTATTTATTTATCCTTATCAGTTTATCCCTTCGGAGCCATAGGATACCAGCCTTAGCCTGCATTTAAACTTACAACTTCAAAATTAAATTAGGTTAGAGTAGATTAGAAGAAATGTGTGTCCACGTGTTGATCTTTTTTGCTTTATAAAATTCAGAGCTAATGCCTCCTTTGGCAATGAACATTTAGTTACTATCTTGTTGTTTACCACTTTTGCAGGTGTTTATTATTTAAGTGAGACTCTCAGGATGGTTAAAACAGCTGATAACTATGCTGATTTTAGGATTATTGCTTCAAAAAGTGATTTGCATCCAGCAGGTATTTTAAGAGGTGGAAACCTTAACACCACTTCAAAGCGATCCTTATCACCATACTGATCAGTCTGTGCCTTTAGTAAAGTAACAGCGTTTCTCTTTCATGTATAAAATTCTGTGTTTTTGGTTGCAGCAGAGGATGATGGAGAAAACCAGTCACATCAACATTGCAATGATAGAAGACATCGGTACTAACGGGATGGCCGTGTCAAAGGTCGGCACGGGCGTGGACGGGACGAAACAGCGGTGCGGTTCCACCGTGAGCTTCCACAACATCCAGTACAAAGTGCAGCAGCAGAGCGGCTTCCTCTGCAAAAGAAAGATCCTCTCCAAGGAAATACTGGTGGACCTCAAGTCAGTCTCTTTGTCTTTCTCCGCTCTGTCACCTTCTCCCTCGCTTTCCTCCGTTTTCTCATCACTCACACACTACGCGCACATGAATTTACAGATATTAAGCTGCAGAGCTATGATTTGCTCACTTGATAAGTGCAGCACAAAAACCTGTAAAACATTTAATACCTGTTTTTAAAAATTATTTCCCCTCTGCTTAAGCTAGCCGAACATGCACAGAATCCCATTAAACAGTAGAAATCTTGTGATTTTTACTTTGTTGAATTTCAGAAAAAATGCCAAATGAATCCTTTTGAATTTTATTGCACTGACTGTTTTAGATTTCTTTTAATTTTGGGGGGTGTCGTCTTGCTTTTTTTCTTTTGTTTTCCATGTCAGTCCAGTACAAAGTGGGACAATAGTGAATAGACCCTTGCAGTTCCTTTCTGATGGTATTAAATACAGCTGACGTTTCCCATGGAAGAATGAATCATTTCACACAAGTTTTTTTAGGGGGAACCTTTTTCCTGCCACAGTGTTAATTATATGATATTAAGCATGGTTTCTTGCATATAATCTCTCAAATGCACTAAAGAGCAGTCTGCCAGGGAAACGAATTAAACAGCGTCACGTGATCCACCGCCAGACCTTAATTCAGTCTTCAACTCTGTTTTAAATCACTGACTCACTCCGTGCTTTCTGAAGTCTCTGAAGTTCTTTAAATTGTTACATTTTTTTTTTTAAATGATATGATATCTGTATTTGCTGTAAAAACCATTCATGAATATTACTTTAAATGGGATTAGGAGGGATGATTCATTTAATAAAAGTAGTTCATTTCAGCATGTGTCTAAGGACCATATTAACTACTTTGATTCACATGCATGTGGCATAAAACTGATACAGTAAAAATCTAAGAAAAAACATTTATAATTGGAAACATAAGCAAATATGTGTCCCAGTATTTGAGTTTCTTTTTTCATTATTAAATCATTACACTCTTTTTGCCTGTGTCACTGTCTCGCAGTGGGATTATGAGACCTGGTCTGAATGCTATTCTTGGACCTACTGGAAGTGGAAAATCTTCGTGAGTACTACTTCAGTTTTCAAAAATACAGTTAGGTCTATAAATCATTGTATTACTATCTTATTACAGTATAAATCAATTAATCAATATGTGATTGAACAAACAGTAATACAAGCAGTACAAGTAAGTATCGCATTTGCTGTGAACAGCCATCTGACATGTTTGACAGAGGGTGGGTTGTGCTTTGGATCATGAGCATTTTCTCTCCTTCACCATTGTTTTCTCTTCTGTTCATACTGGTACGCGTTCATCTTGGTTTCATTTTTCCAAGGTTTTTTTTCCTGAACTGTGTGAGCTCTTGTAGATGTGTAACCAGAGGTTTGCACCTTGTAGTAAACGCTCTGTATTCATGAAGGCGTCTCTTGATCATAGTGCTCTTCACTTGGTTAGATGCGGTGACCCATAGAACTAATTCAGCACTTTAGTCGTAGTAATACTGGGCAGTGGATTCATTGTTTTTAGGAACCAACCAAGTGTTTCATTTGGCCGCTCTTAACCCTGTAAAGCTTGAACCATGATTTTTTTTAACCCTCTCAGGCTCAAATTAAGTTTTTGTTGCTAATGCACAAAAGAATACCTGCAGTGGTACTTCTGAGTAAAAAAAACCCTCCTAAAATATGTATGTGGGGTAATCAGGTTGTTAGCTTTTAACTGTTGCAAATCTGCAACGCCTGTCTTGAGAGAGTTAAACTGGACTGTTTATTAAACCTTCTGTCAGCTCATAATACTTTGAGCTGACTTCAGATATTACGTCTGCTTCATTTGTCAGTTGAAATTATGAGGGAAAGAGCCTCACCTAGCCACGAAACGTCTTGTTAATTATTTTTGAACCTTTAAAAAT
>NW_005187423.1:2288110-2291224 GCF_000239375.1 Pundamilia nyererei | reverse complement strand
ACTGGTTTCTTTAAGCTTTCATGCAAAAAAAGCTGAGAGCTTTGACTTTCTCTTAGACGCTGCGTCTGAGAGCAAAGCAAATGTTGTAGGCTGTAAAACCAACTTAACACACAGAGGTTGGCCTTTAAACATTAAACATAGTGCTGAGATTGTTTGTGTTAGTGTTAGACCTCTTTTAAGAAGAAACTCTTGAGATGAGAAATATTTTGTGCAAGTGTCCTTAGAGAAGACAGGCAGGCAGGCTTAGACCTCCCAGAAAAACCTGCAAACCCTGCCGAGGTTCACTCCTTCTTGCAGTGAGGCAGTGAACTCCGTCTTGTTTCTGGTTGTTTCCCTTAAGGATTTGTGGAAATGATAACTACAAAATAGCTTCTCAGTTTGTGACCTTTGATCAAGCTTTGGTCTCCCTGCTAGGAAGATGTGGTCATGGGCACCCTGACCGTGAGGGAGAATCTGCGTTTTTCTGCCGCTCTGCGACTGCACGTCTCCGTGCCTCAGGTCGAGAAGGAGGCTCGAGTCAATCACCTCATTAAAGAACTGGGTCTCACCGAAGTGGCTGACTCCAAGGTGCTGCAGATAATCACAGCCTGTCACTCACCTGTCCTCTAACAAGCAGCCTGCCCCGGCAGATGAAGCTCGTTTTCAGCGATTCCCATTGTGTTTTGTTGGTGTTTTTTTTGTTCCTCAGGTGGGCACGCAGATGACCCGAGGAATCTCAGGAGGAGAGAGAAAGAGGACAAACATCGGCATGGAGCTGATCATCGATCCTGCTGTCCTATTTCTGGATGAACCGACCACCGGGCTAGACGCAAGCACTGCTAACTCTGTCCTGCTCCTGCTGAAAAGGTGAGAAAACCCGGACTCTCTCTAATTTCACAGATTTCTTTAAAATAAGGTAAAATCTTGAGCTTCTGGGCTTTAAAGGATTTTTAAAAGTGTCTCAAGCTAAATTCTGGAGTTTGGTTAACTTTAAACAGAAGCTTATCACTTTACATAGAAGAATTACAGCAGGAAAACTGCTGCTGTTTGCTTCTACTTTATTTAGATCAATTTATTGTGGTGCCTATTGATTTTTTTACTGTGTTACGTGTCTTTTCAGAATGGCGAGTCATGGTAGAACCATAATTATGTCCATCCACCAACCTCGCTACTCCATCTACAGACTGTTTGACACTCTCACACTGTTGGTCGGTGGTAAAATGGTGTACCACGGACCAGCACCAAACGCTTTGGAATACTTTGCCAACATCGGTGATTACACTGACTAAACAGTAACATCACAAGACACTTCTTTACAGTTTTCTTTAATTTATGAAGTAAATAAATGTAGATGGATGTGCAGCTTCTAAAAAAGCTGCAGGGTCACTATATGTATAGGATTTGCTTTGATATTGAGCTGCAACATTGTGATTTGTGTTCAAGGCTATGCCTGCGAGGCCCACAACAACCCAGCTGACTTCTTTTTGGATGTGATTAACGGAGACTTCACCGCCACAGCAATGACCAAAGTGCACGGCTCTGAAGGTAGCGGCATAATTAACCATCCATGAATATTCAGTCAAGTTTGTATCACATCTCCTGGTTTAATAGAATAACAACAAACAAACATATCCTGTGCAAATGTGCCCATTTCTTTGCATTTTTCTTTGATTTTGCAACATCCACAAAAAGGCACGATACAGTAAAGAAGATACAGTATTTTTACCTGGAACTTTTTATTAACAAGTTATTTAAAGTGTTTTAACTTTGACATTTATAGTGATTAGAACAACATGTCAAACGCACAAATTAGAGTTGACAGAGTAAAACAGGAACACAGATGGTTTTTACTGGACCTCATAACGTCTTAATTTTTGTTAACATTTTCTGCAAGTGAAAAAATTTCACGTGAAAACGTAAGCAGAAAAAATCAGGGATTCCTTCACATCCATGGGAGATTTTGATAAAGTCATGTAGAAAACAGCTGAAGTTGTGGCTGCTAAAGGGGGTTCTACAAGCTGTTGAATCGTGGGGTGTACATAGTCGACCATTAACTCTATTCTAGAGTCAAATCTGTATATAAAGTGCCAGAGTGAATTGGTGCTATGAACATAAAATATAACTGAGTGGGTTTTTTTGTATTTGTGAACAGATTTGGACTTCAAGGAGCTCAGTAGCTCCAGGCAGAGCATCGAGGAGCGCCTGGTGGATGAGTACAGGAACAGTGGTTACTCCAGCAACACACGAGCTGAACTGGAACGCATTGTTAAAGATAAGCGCTGTGGGTCCCTCCCAAAGTCCCGCACCATCACCTACAACAGCTCGTTCTTTCACCAGCTACGATGGGTCCTTCACAGAACATTTCAGAACCTCATGTTGAACCCCCAAACATCTGTGGCCCAGGTAAGCACGTACACCATCGTCTTTTAGGGCACGCGTTCGACTTTCAGACGTCGGTCAGTGCCACTCTCGTGTCTGTCAGCTGAACATAAAGCTCATTAGCTGGTGAAGACTTTTACCAACTATTTTGTAGCTATATGGGTAACTTTAAATAGTTAATTAGTGACAGGTTTAAACTTAAGTATGTTTAAAAATAAAAGCATACACTGTTCCAAAAAATAGTAATGTCAAAGTATCTTACTGTATATTTTACAGTTTTGTACTGTCTTTCTAGAATATCATGAAATTTACATAGGTAGACTGTGATTTTACATGTCAAAGGTAAAATAACATAACATCACTGTAAATATAGTAAAACACAATTTACTTGTTTTTTAAATATATATTTTTTGTACATATGTATATTTAGATTGTAAAAATACATTCAGAAATGTATCATAATTTCACAAATATTTGTCTGTTATGTGAGAGAATGATCTGTTAAATTCAAATGGAAAAATATATAAAATGATAGAAAATTAATGAGAATAATCAATAATTGAAGGAGTATTTGAATTATAATTTTGCTGAAAATTTCATGTCATCTAGGTCTGATTCAATAATTCAGAGGTAACAAGTGAAAATATAATTAATAGGAATAAAAACAAAAAAAACAAACATATAAAACATTGCCCGGCCACGCTGTGCTCATTATATATTTTAAAAAATAAATGTAGAGGTAGGAATTGCAATTAA
>NW_005187423.1:2249965-2288028 GCF_000239375.1 Pundamilia nyererei | reverse complement strand
ACATGACGCTAAGCATCGGCCAATGAATGTGAACTAACAACTACAAGGTCGCGGGTATGGCTGCACTGTAGGAAAAAACCCTAATATGAAAGTATTTTACTGCATTTTACAGTTTTGTTCTGTTCTTCTAGAATATCATTAAGGTTACGTAAATAGACTGTGAATTCACATTTCGAATGTAAATTAACGTTAAATCACTGTAATGTAATACAACATAATATTCATGATTGCCGGAATATTACCGTTTTTTTAGGATTTGTTTTTTTTTCCCTATTTATAGATAATTTCATTGTTTAATCACATTAACATGTTCCTAATTTAATGTTTAAGATCACTTGAAAAGGCAAGATCCCATGTAAAATTAGCGCAACAAACTGTATTGTCATTACTGGAAATAACCGTATTTTTATGAGGAAGTTATTTTTTGTTATTTTACGGTAGTATTTAGGCGCCCCAGCTGCCAGAATATTACCGTTTTTTAATATGTTTTTTTTTTTAACAGTGTACATTGTATTGGCCCCATCATTGTGAGCAGGACACGCAGCGTGTTAGAGGGGTCACCTTTATGCCCCCATTAGTTGCCCCATGGCGGCAAAATGCTGTCAGAAGTCTCCTCACTTTAAGAATTATTAACAGCTAATTGGTCCTAAATAAGTCAAAAATAATCCTTCGAGAAGGTTCCTTGGTGGCGTGGGTGCTGTAATCAGCTTTGGTGACTGTTGTGACCCCACTCCTGCCTCTTTGGGCCTGAACCTGAACTGATATCATATCTACCCAAAGCCCCTTGGCCCCGGTGTGGGAGTCATCACATGATGGCATCATGACCTATCCCGCCGCTGCCCAGCTTCCACATGAGGGACTGAGGGGAATGAGGTGAAAAAGGCTCAACCTTAGTGGCTTATCCCTTCACCCTGGGAACCGCTTAGTCCTGTCATAACCTGTAAATAGTTTCAGCTTAAAACATGTCTTGCTTTCACCTTTTTTCCCCTCCATTCAGTCATCTCACCCCAGGATCAATTCAGGAGGACATAACCTTAGCATTTTCTGCTCACTTCAGTCCTTTGTACCCATGTTTTTGTTTTGTTTTTTACCCCCAAAAGTTGAATTTAGTTTTTCCATAAACACAAACTGGTAAGTTTGGATTAAACTGGACTTCAGGAGGTTTTAAGGTTTTTTATATAACAACATATTGAATGTGTATGTTGTAGGCACAGAAGTCATCACGTTGTCTAAATCTCTTACGCAGCTGGGAGTCAACGTTTTCCTCGCTCTCATCGTGGGAGCCATTTTCTTTGGGGTCAAAGATGATCAGAGTGGTATTCAGAACAGGTGAGAGAACTGCTCTCAACACTGAGCTGGAGTCACATAATAATATTTTACAAAATGTTCTGAGTATGTAATGTGACTGTCCTGCTGTCATCTCCAAAAAAAACCAAACATCTTCATGGCTAAATAATTTGTACTTTGATCATTTTAATGTTGTGTGTTATTTGTTTATTTAAAGCATTCCTATTGTCTAAATGCCACAGCAGCTAATCAGCTAATCGCTCTCACTTATAATACTTATTACATCGGTGTAATTTAGCTGGTTTAATACATATGGCACTCCATGAAATGCATGTAATAATGTAAAGCTCACACAGCAAAATTCCTTTTGTCTCTCATCGTGTGCAGGCCAATAAATACCTCATCATACTCTTATAAAATCGATGTTTTTATTAACTGTCACATTAACACAGCCCTCGGCCTGTTACTGCAGTATGACTGTTACTTCCCCATCGGGTCTTGCAGTTATCGCAGTAAACCATCTGATTTAGAGGAAATGTCGGCACGTGTGAGTGAACAGTGCAGCTTAAAAAAATGCTCGCCTCCATAGTCGGGCTGTGAGACGCAGCGATGTGGTTCAGATATGGGTTTAATACACTTGTAAAAGGTTCATTTAAGACTACAAACCAGTCAGCTAACATGAAAAATGTCAACCTAAGATTTGACGCTTCAGTCATAAAATGTTTAAGCTATATTCGTGGCTTGGTTTAGTAATGCTTCGTTGATCGCTTAAGCCTGTAAAATAACATTTGGGTTGCCAGTTTGTAGAGTGTCTTTCTTTAGCATGGTACTTCACTTGAAGACACAGTGTGTCTTTGCTTCCCTCTTTCCAGATTTCTTGTGTGTGCCTCATGTCAGCGAACTGAGCGAATCCAGCAGCATTCGTGAGGAAAATTACTAATAAGCAATTTATTAATTGTTTGGACTCTACATATTTTATAGATGATGTTTTCCACAATATGTAAACCCCAAAACTCTTTTTTAATGCGCTGCAACTACAAAAAATCTATATCGATGGGCAAATGTTTAAATTAGTAGCTTTAGTAGCATTTATTTTTATTAGTAAGTCGTTGCTTTAAACTGGACTTCTTTTATTGTTTCATTTTAGGTTGTTTTGTTTTTATTTTTTAATACTATGCATTTACACGCTAAAGGCAACATGTTTCCCCATAAATGTTCAGGTCAGTGACCGCTTCTGGTGAAAAAGTGTGAAAGGTAATTCCCGCTCGGTTAATCCTCTTACTGTTTTTTATTGGGCACAACCTGGTACTCGCAAGTCCAGCGAAGCCCATCAGAGACCTCAGTGGTCTCCCTTTTTCCTTTCAGTAGTGTACAGGGACCTAATGTGATTATATTCAAGGTCAGTGCACATGCAGAATGGCAGACAGCCCGTACGTGGCTTAAATGTCTCAAGTTTCTCACCCCTCCTTCATCTTTGCTTGGTGTAGGGGCTAATATTGGGGCAACAACAATCAGCATCAACAGTCAGCGTAGGAAAATCAGCAATGAGGGAAAAAACCCAGAAAACAAACGCAAAAGAAATTTGTGAGGAGTCGTGTGAAATATTGCTCAGATTGGGAGTCTGTGCTCAGGACATCGGTGACAAACTACTGCAAACATTTTCAAGTTTTCAAAGGTCACGTTACAGTATGTAAGGTCTTTAGTCTTTATTCTGCTCTGAACATGACTGTTTTCTTAACAGTTCAGTACTGTGCTGAAATTCTTGAGCCGCCACTCACTTCTTTATGTTTTGCTAAGAAAATGTGAAATAAGTACAGTGATTTGTGCAAACTCCATACAGTATATTCTGTACAGAGTTTGTACAATTCCCCATACTGAAAAGTCAATATTTGGTCTGACTACCATTATTCTTCTACACAGCCTGAACTCCTTTAGGCAAGCTTTCTTACCATTTCTTTAAGTTATCTTTGGGGATAGTTCTCCGGGCTTCTTGACGGACATTCAAAGGTCTTTGGATGTTGGCTGGCTTTTGTTCTGTTCTCTGTCAACATCATAATGACAAAGTCTGGGCTCCAATAGTTCCCCAGGCTTTCTGAAAGACCTTCAGAAGATCTGGAGAACTATTGCTCAAGAAACTCTGGCTCTTTGAAGGCAAAATATAAGGAAATGAGGAGTGGCTCAAGACTTTTGCACAGAGCTTTGTCTTTGCTTCTGTGTTGATTGACAGGTTGGAGTCTCATGTTATTTTTTTTCTAAGACTTTTCCTGGCAAGCATCCTATACAGGTCTTATCTGTGCAGTCTCTTTTTGAGTATAGCGTGCACTTTAAGTGTTGTGCTGTCCGAGAGGTTCCAATTCCAACTTTATTTATACAGCACCAAATTACAAAAACAGTCGCCTCAAAGCGCTTTCTATTCCAAGGTAGACCCTACAATAATGCCTACAGAGAAAAACCCAACAATCACATGACCCCCAGTGACCAGACTTTTGCTTTTCTGATTGCTCCAGGATGGGCGCCCTCTTCTTCATCACTACCAACCAGTGTTTCAGTACTGTGTCTGCTGCCGAGCTCTTCATCACTGAGAGGAAACTCTTTGTGTAAGTTCTCCATCAGGACGCCGTATACGTGTGTGTGTGACTCTAGATTGAACTGTTGCTTTATGTGTTTCTCTCGTGACAGGCACGAGTACATCAGCGGCTACTACAGAGTGTCTGTCTACTTCCTTTCCAAGATCCTGTCTGATATCGCTCTGCGCACCGTCACCTCTGTTATCTTCAGCTGTGTTGTCTATTTTTTGATTGGTGAGACTTTTATCTATTTATCTATTTTAATTTTTGCATTTAAATTTAAATAAATGACATCAGTGTGTAAAAGCGCACAAAACTGTGTGTCCAACCAGGGCTCAAATCCACAGCAGAAGCCTTTTTTGTCTTCATGCTGACGGTGACTCTGGTGGCTTACACAGCCACAGCCATGACCATGGCCATCTCAGCTGACCAGAGTGTCGTGGCTCTTGCCAACATCCTCATGACCATCACCTTTGTCTTCATGATGGTAAGAGATACAGCAACCCCATGACCCACATAAATAAGTTGGAAGGGAGAAGGAGTAAAGATGACATCTCCGTTTTTTGTTTTAGGCAGCTTTAGGGTTTTTTAAAAAAAAAAGAAATGAGACATTTTAAACAGAAGACTCACTGATGACATAAACTCACTGGTCACTTTAACATCAGATGTGGTTATAAAGGGATGGAGATGGTCGGCTATGCTGGGGTGTGGTCTTATTCAAGGTTTGATGTGTCGTGCATTCAGAGATGCTCTTCTGCACACTTTGACTGTCACGAGTTGGTTGCTGTTGCCTGCTCAGCGCAGCCTGACCATTCTCCTTTTACTTTTGGCATCAACAAAGCATTTTCACCCAGACCTGCCATTCACTGGATATTTTCTCATTTTTTGAGATTGCTGTGTGGGCAAAACTTCACTTCAATCACCTTTCTTTCCCATTCTGATGCTCAGTTTGAACTTCAGCAGGTCTTCTTGACCTTGTGTACTTGCTTAAATGCACCAAGTTGCTACTACGGGGTTGACAAATTAAGTATAAGAACGGCAATGCCTAATGAAGTGGCCAGTAAGTGCATTTTAAATGATTGTTGATTGATTTCTTAATCAATAGCAAAATTTTCCAGAAAACATTGACTATTGAATCTATATCTGACTAAGTCTCAATAAGCAACACAGATCTATTATATTATCCGTATATTATAATGAACAATAGACAGTTATTCATCTACGTTTTACTGTCTGATAGTAAAAGCTCCCGTGAGACTAATGACATCCTGCATCTGGACTTTGAAACATTTAGATGTGTTTGTAAGTCGTGTTATGTCAGCTCTACCCTCCAGAAAAAAGACATCTAAACTGACTTTGTGTCTGCTAGATTTTTTCAGGACTCCTGGTGAATCTACCCAGCACCAAAGACTGGTTGGCTTGGCTGAAGTACTTTAGTATTCCTCGTTATGGTCTTGCAGTAAGTCAGCATTAAAGGTTTTGACAGCAGACGATGCAGATATTTAGAGAAAGTAGCAGAAACAATTCAAAATTCAGACAGAGGTTATCACCTCAATGAAATAAATACACATCACAGACAACCTCCTTCACATATATGTTTTAGCAGTTTTAGTTTTAATTGTCTGTAAGTGTGTTTTTATTGAACTGGGGTTGGACCTGAACTGGGCTCTAAACTTGATGTTAGATGGCTGAATGCATAGACTTAAACAGACTTCTCTGATTTTAACTGTTGGGTGTTGCACGTTATACCAAACATACATGACCAAGTGGATAGCCTACTGATAATGCACTTTAAAAACCCCATGTATAGTAACTGTCATGTTTGAAGATGGAGCCAAACTCAAAGGAGAGGTTTAAGGCCAACAAACTAGGGACCAACTGACCACAAGCACAGCTAAAGACAGCGTGCATGAGACAAGAGACTTTAAAAATAAAACAGGAAGTTACTTTATATGGCAACATATACGTGAAAGGGGAGTTGAGACCCAAAAGAGAATAGCTACATTACATTTATTGTTTTAAAATGGAACAAATGATCTGCCAAACGCACCATTTTGTATTTAAATTGTTCTGCTAAGGATTTAATGCTCTGCCTCACCTGCTGTCTTTGTTCAGGCCTTGAAGATAAACGAATTTGTGGGTCTGAGGTTCTGCGAAGAGGTTGTAATCCGAAACAGCAACATGTCAGCTATGACAGCCAACTGCACTGTGAAAACAGCTGGCCAGACGTGAGTAATTGGTCCAGTTCTGTCTTACTGGTTAACAACATGTTGTATTGTGGCTCTAATATCTGACCAGTTTGAACATGCCTCATTTCAGATGCACAGGAGAGCAGTATCTGGAGTACCTGGGCATAGACTACACCTGCTGGGGTCTGTGGGAGAATCATGTAGCTTTGACTGTTATGATGATCATATTTCTCATCATTGCCTATCTGAAGCTTCGCTTCATCAAGAAATTTACTTAATGCGTTATCTGTTTTTTACTTTAATGTACCAGCACTGATAGATCTTGTGTTCAGAAATAGCACAATTAAAGCTACATTTATATATTGGGGGTTTAGTTTTATTTTACACTGCCCTCATATCTTTAGCATATAATGAAGCCAAAAGAAAGTTAGAGTACAAGTGCAAATACTGAAATAAAAAGCTGAAAGCAGCCGAAAACAGCTAGCTAAACTTTTCTAGAGTTCACGTTTTCACCATTAGTCTCCCTGTAAAGCTCATAAAATCTTATTGTGTGTTGTGTTCAGCTGCTCATTAACCCTTTTACGCATAGTGGTCACTACAGTGGACAGCTATTCAAACACTGTTTTCTTGTATTCATATCAGTGTTGATGGTACACTTGCACATAAACCACTATATTGGACACTGATGATGTGTCACTCCATACCCTGCCGCTCACTCTAAAGGTGATGTTGTCATGTAAAAAACTATTTGAAAAATACACGTTTAAAAAATGAAGTTCAAAAATCTTTTTTTCATGCCTAAAGATAAATAAAAATACTGATTAAGGTTGTCCTAATCAATCACATGGTAGCAACTCAATGCATTGATGCATGCAGACATGAACAAGATGACCTGCTAAAGTTCAAACAGAGCATCAGAATATAGAGGAAAGGTGATTTAACTTGAACATGAAATGGTTTTTGGTACTAAATGGATTGGTCTGAGTGTTTCTGAAGCTACTCATCTACTGGGATTTTCCCCACACAACTATCTCTAGGGTTTACAGAAAAAAGTCAGAAAAAATAGAAAATATCTATTGAGCAGCAGGTCTCTGGGTGAAAATGCCTTCTTGATTGCAGAGGTCAGACATTCAACAATATCCAACTTGTTAAAATCAAAGTGTACAGAAGAGCATCTGTAAATACATGACAAACCTTGAAGCAGGTGGACTACAGCAGCAGAAGACCACATCACAGCCTACCTGTGTTGCTCACCCTGTCCCTTTTGGATCGCAGTGTACCCATCTTCTGATTGCTGCTTCATGCAGGATAACACACCATATCACAAAACTCAAATCATCTCAAACTGGTTTCTTTAACATGACAGTGAGTTCGCTGTGCTCGAATGACCTCTACAGTCAGCAGATCTGAATCCAGTACACTATATTTGGGACGTGGTGGAATGGGAGATTGATGTGAGCTGACAAATATGCAGCAGCTGTGTGATGCTATCATGTCAGTATAGACCAAAGTCTGTGAGGAAAATTTCCAGCTCCTTTTTAAATCTCCCCAACAAAGAATTAAAGCAGCTCTGAAGGCAAAAGGGGTCCAACCCAGTACTAGCAACCTAGTGGAGATGCCAGTGTGTGTATTTATTGTGCAGATATAAAAGTACCAGTATACCAAGTGAGCAAGTATGGCTGTTTCCCAAAATATCAAAACCTAGTTGTTGGTTCCTTTGTTTACTGTTATATAAGTTTAGTCTGGATAAAATCTTTGTGGGTATAAAAAATTGTGAGTCCAAAACAAACTAGACAGAATATTTTCAAATTATAGGATCAAATTGTGAATTTTCCAAAGTGAAAAAGTGTAGAAATTAAAAAGTATACTGGCCTCAAAGTAAACTTTCAAAGCTGTTTATTAATATTTACTTCTGCAGCATTTGTCAGTTTGTGACTTTTTCCCAATACCTTTGTAACTCAGTTGTTTTGATTAAAGTTTCCAAATTATACTTATTTAATTGTGCTATTAATTTTTCATAATATAATTAAAAGCTGATCATTTGTAATTGTAGACATTAAAGCATTACATCAAGTGGCTTTATCTGTTTTCCAAAGCAAAACTCTGTAATACATTTATATTCTGTTAGTTTTTTCATACCGTGTATAAAGATCTTCATGTAACTTTTGGTCTTGTGTTTTTTTTTTTATTATTAATGCATTAATTATTATTAATACAGTTATAAACCTTAGTGTAGTTACCACACACCAAAACCATGATGTAAATTCTCCTGAAATAGAAACTTTTTTTTTTTTACGTAACTTTAAATCAGTGTATGTGGAAGAATTTGAAGTACAAACCAAATTTTGGTTACTGAAAACCTTAAAATGTGTAAAATATCTTTTAATTTAACCTCATTTGCAAATAAATGTCAATGTACTAAAACTGCTGCATCTAAACTTTCTCGTTCTTAGACAAATCCAAAATGACTTTTGGCCTACTTTTCAGTTCACTCCAATTTTATTTATATAGCACCAAATCACAGCAACAGTTTCCTCAAAGCGCTTTAATTTGTATGGTAAAGACCTACAAATAATACAAGGAAAACCCAATAATCACATTACCGTCTATGAGCAAACACTTGGAGACAGTGGAAAAGAAAAACTCCCTTTTAACAGGAAGAAACCTCCAACAGAACCAGTCTCAGGGAAGTTTGTGGGTGCAGTTTATTTTCTGTTCAGATCAGTAGACAGTATGACTATTATTTGATTCTGCTTTGAAATAATGACTCATCTGTAATACTGTATATAATATGTGATTTCTCTCTCTTTTTATATATATGTTTTCTTGTAAAGTGAGATAAACCCAAGTGAAGTCCCCCTGATGTATTATGATAACACTTTATTTGGCACAACAGATTTCTTTTTGTTTTTTTTAAAAAAAGGAAAAATAATGCATGGGTTTCCCATGAACACTGGATGCACTCCAAATCGAAGTTTGTTTAAAGTTACAATATGTATCATAAAACGATAAGCTAATTCATTGGAAGGATGAGTAAATGTGACAGGAAGTGCCACGCTTGTACCTACTGCATATTAAAATGATGAAAAAAGTAATCAGCAACATTATTATTCATAGAAAGGGCTTTTGTGTAAATGCTAATAATTGTGCATACAGCGATCGAAAGCATGTAATATTAAAATCATACACTGAATTCTGAATATACTTGCTCGCTGGTACATGCGTGTGTAATACTGTGGTGTAATGATTAAATCCTTCACTGTTCCTCAGCACCTTGTCTGTTTTGTTTACCTTTCGTCATCTGTCAAAATAATACGTGAGACTGAGTAAAGACCCTTTGCGTGTGACAGCCTCTCTCTTTCAGTGCATTTGTGTATACCAGGTGAGGTGCATTTGACTTCCTCTCTAATATGTCGAGTAAGTTAAACACCTTCCATGAGCTTTAGCACATTCTGCTGCAAAACAAAGACCCACATATTAAGTTAGGATCCAATAAAGTTTCTTTGCAGAGTTCAGCATGCCAAGTCTTCACACATGGCTGCTCCCATTCACGCCTGTGTCGAGGCCGTCGGTGGACAAGGACGAGGAAGGGCGAGGCCGCGGGCCAACAGGAGTGGCCGGCTGTGGGTGGCTGACCTGTGAGACCATATCATCGGACTCCCAGCGCTCCAGTTCCTCCCTGACGAGCCTTTCCATCTGCTCTCTGTGTGTGTCTGTGTCCCGCCCCAGATGTTCATCCTGACAAACGGAAACAGATTAAATGTCAAACTATGTTAACGTCAGCTCAACCCACACGTATTCATCTCGTGAGTTTATCCAGTTAACTTATAATAACTCATTCTGAGCTTCTTCCTGAATGTAAGGCAAGTATTTAAAAAAAAAAAAAGACTCTTGCTTAAATCCTAAATGTTCGATAGTGTTCACCACAGTGTTCATCACTGTTCGAGGGAGTGACTGAGAGTGATGAACCAAACAATAAAAAATACCTAAAAACCTCAAAAGCTAGAATACAGTTTTAAAACTCAACTGAGGGGAGCTGCAGGGTGCAATTCAGCCATAAGTCAACACTACAAATGACGCATTCAGTCATGTGATAACATTATTAACATAATAACATATTAACACCTCACCTCCATGACTCCATCCAGCAGCCTGCTCACCACGTCTCTTCTTTTAAGATTAGCTCTCTCCATGACTTCCAGCTTGACAATCACTGAATCGATCTTCGACACTATGCTGCCGATAGAGTGCTCCATCCTGTCCACGCGTCTCACCAGCCTGCACAACAAAGAATGATTTTCTCTCTTGTTGTTAAATGTCATATAGCGCTGCAGCTGCTATCACTCAGAACAGCATGAAATACTACGACGTGACACACAATACCCATTTTTGCCTGCCAACATTAGCTGATGAGTTTAGCTGATGACAAAATTAAATCATTATTACATTATTAGTCTTTGTGTACAGCACGTGTTGGCAGATATGCAAAGGGACGATGCTAACACATCTGCAGTAATACAGATGCAGTTTCGCTAATGTCCAGTGCTGCATATACACCGATCGGGCATTTCTTTATCATGGCCCCTGTTAGTGGGTGGGATATATTAGGGAGGAAGTGAACATTTTGTCCTCAGAGTTGACGTGTTAGAAGCACAAAAAATAGGCAAGCATAAAGATATGAGTGAGTCTGACAAGGGACAAGCTGGACAAAAACTGCAGCTCTTGTGATGTGTTCCTGGTCTGCAGTGGTCAGTAACTATCAAAAGTGGCCCAATGTGAACCAGTGACAGGATGATAGATGGTAAGGCCAAAATGATGCATGTGGGGAGTGAAGGCTGGCCCGATGCATGTGGTGTGATCTGATCCAGCAGATGAGCTACTATAGCTCAAATTACTGAATAAGTAATTCCCCAGATCTCAGTCTAATCAAGCATTTGTGGGATGTGCTAGACAAAGTACTCCGATTAGGGATGGGTTCTGACATAAACGGTAGTAACCAGACCGAAAAGCAGCGCACATTTCGGTGCTTTATTTCGGTGCTTTTTTTTCCTGAGCTGTGATACACTTTAGATTCTAGCCAATCATTTTACGTTTCCGAGGATAGTAGGCGGGGCCAGGTATGTACGTTCTGTTAGAGCAGAGCTACAGATTAAAATGCCCAAGGCGAAAAGTCTGGCTGTACTTCATAGCAAAATATGCAAACTCAGCAGCAACAAGTGCTTTAAGCTGATACTGTGATACTGTCAAAGGAGGTAACACCTCAAATCCGATGAAACACCTGGTGACGCATAGCGTTTTTTTTAAAAGCCGAGAAATGCACCGTATTTGATAGCTTGCTGCGAGACCTCACACCGAGCGCATCTACTGCGGGTGGGTTGCCTGTTATGCAACATCCCCCAAAAACACGAAGAGGAGAGTCCTGGCCCCTAGCCCTGCCAGTGTAGCAGAAATGATGACGGATGATGGAGGCAGCAGCCGTTCTTCTCTGCGTGAGTAGCTAATTTACGTTGAGTAGGCTAACCACGTTATTACATTAATGCATGTAAGGTGAACTAGCAAACATCATCATAGCTACATGCAGCTGTCTTCTTGTTTGGCAGATACTCCCTTCACCCTGGCTAAAAAGGCTAAAATGACCAAAGAAAAAGTGGAAAACAGTTAAACATGAGAGGTTTAGGACAAAGTTTGTGTTTTTTCCATTGTTTAAGCACTGCTTCCAGCCAAGAGTGATACCATATATGCCCCATAGCTGCAGAAAAGGCTAACATTGTTATATTTTTACAAAAAACAGCTGAACATGAGAGGTTTTTGGACCAATTTTGTGTTCTCCATTCTTTAAGCACCGGTTTGAGCACCGTTTGAGCACCGGCACCGTTTCAAAAGTACCGATTTGGTACCGGTATCGGATAAAACCTAAACGATACCCATCCCTAACTCCGATTCATGGAGGCTGCACCTCGTGACTAACAGAACATAACGAATCTGCAGATACCACACCTTTAGGGGTCTATTGGAGTCCATGTCTCAATAGGGGGGAACAATATTAGGCATCTGGTTATTATGTTATGCCTGATTGATATCTATTTATTGTCATCAACCACATAAATTTAATACAGTAGAGTTGTAGTTCACTGACAGACACAGCTACTGTTACGAAGAAATATTTAACTTACTATAATAAATACTGACAGTTAACAAATCTGTAATAAATCTGGACCTTAGATCTAAACTTGAACTTGCAGCTTCTTGTTGTTGTTGTTTTAGTTTCTGGAATTGACAATAAACTTCGTCTTTAGTCTGTCCAGCACTCTTAGGAAATCTGTCATGACTATGTGTTCATTAATATAATAAAAATATATTTAAAAAATTATTATTTGTTCCTGGCAAAATGTTTTCATGCTGCGCAAGTTTAAGCTATACTTCAGGATGTTCCAATGTTTCACAATCACCAAAAACTGTCATCAATTAGACTTCATTCCATGCTTACATCCAGTTATCACCATGGTCCTTTCTCTACTAACTGAGTCTGCCCAGCAGTTTATTTATTATTATTATTATTTCTTTAAATATCATTTACTGATAAATCTGAGGAAGGAAAAAAAAAACTTCATACACTTGAAACTCCTCATACGAGACACCCCCAGAGCTGCTGCCACGACGTCGAGAGCTGTGACCACTGTCCTCATCGTCGTCCTCCTCTGAGTCATCCTGGGTACGAGGGAAGCTCCGCCCACTGCTGGGTCGAGTCAGCGAACTGCGTTCCAGATCCAAGTCCTCCTAGCGTATGAGCAGAGACACACTGAACATCTGCTGTTGTGGCTGCATTGTTGCACTTATGTGCAGATTGTCTGATCAGTTACTGAAATAACACTCTTTTCTTGTTTTACCAAATGGTAAAAATAAAAGCTTGGGACTTCACTCACTCTCTCTTTCTCCAGGTCATCTCTCATTTGCTGGTGTTCATGCTCTGTCAGCTCCTGATCACCATCCTGATCGTATTTGGCAAAGATGGCCTGAATCTCTGCATCTGTGTGACCCTTTCTGATGAAATTAAGAGACAGTACACACTGAAGACAGGCTGCATGAGTGTTATATTCAACAAACTGAGCACAACAACTCTGAGGGATTTTAGCAGAATTAGAGTTTCCTCACCCTTTTAGATCCTGACGGAGTTCATCAAAGTTCAGTTTCCCCCCAGCTTGACGCAAACCGTCTGAGATGTCATCTACTGCTGTCTTCTTTAGTCTCAGCTTCATCAAAGCTTTGTTACAACTCTGAGGGAAGGAAACCAGAGAAATATTTCAAATTATATTTACAGTAATATAAATGAGTCTCTTCCATAATATACTGACAGCGACAGAGGGGGGAAGAAACAAAGTACAAATACTTCGTTACTGTACTTAAGTAGAATTTTCAGGTACCTGTACTTTACTTGAGTAGGTCTTTTTTCTGACAACTTTTTACTTTCACTCCCTACATTTTGAAACAAACACAGTGTGTTGCTAGATGCACTGTTCGGGGACCACTTTTAATTTTGTTGTACCTGTGACAATGACAATAAAGTTATTCTGATTCTGATTAAACGTCCAGCAGGGAGAGAAAAGAAAGCGCTAACTTCACTCAAAGACGGAGAAAGATAAGAAAGACAGGAGAGGAAGATGAGGTTGGATTTAAATGTAAGGACTGCTCAGTGGGATATCATAAACTGGAACTTTAAAGCTTACATGTAAGTCCTCTTGTTTTAAAATCAAATATCGTGTCTGTCCATGTGACATGTGTTTTCACATTGTTATACATGCTGCAAAAAACAGAGGGAGACTAAATGTGTTGTTTAAAGATTGAATGAAAAGACTGCAGTTTAGTGCAGGATAAACAGGTTACTTTGCTGTACTGTGGTGGATTTAAAGGTTCTCCCACCTGCTGAATCCCATTTTAGCCTCTTCCCTACTAATTTTCTAGTTTAGAGGCAAAGTCTCTACAATGGAGGAAACAGAAAATAGTGCTATTTTTTATACCTTTATTAGAAATACAATGTAGAATGAAATAAAGTTTGTATTTCTATGTACTAATATTATTTTATAATTACATTATACATAGGGCGGTTGTGGATCAAGAGTTGGGAGTTCGCCTTGTAATCGGAAGGTTGCCGGTTCGGGTCCGGCTCGGACAGTCTCGGTCGTTGTGTCCTTGGGCAACACACTTCACCTACCGCCTATTGGTGTTGGCCAGAAGGGCTGATGGCGCAATATGGCAGCCTCGGCTACAACTGTAGCTTGCCTCCACCAGTGTGTGAATGGGTGGATGACTGGGTATGTAAAGCGCTTTGGGGTCCCTAGAGGGGACTAGTAAAAGCGCTATACAAATACAGGCCATTTACCATTAGTATAATACAAGGTTCAGTTAGCTTAGCACAAAAATAACTGGTAGAAAGGTCCTTCAAAGAGCTACTTTGAGTACATTTTAGAGCCTGTACTTTTTTACTTTTACTTGAATAAAGAAGTTGACTCAATGCTTCAACTTTTACTGGAATATTTTTAATACCCTTTAGTTATACTTAAGTACAGAATGTCTGTACTTCTGCCACCTCTGGACAGCAATAGAAACACATAACTGCAGTCCTACCACTTTTTCTCAGCAAGGAAAGCCTGAAAAACCTCACAAAAAGCAGAAAATACTGCCCACCCAACACTCCACACATGGTTCAGATAGATTCAAGAGAAAAGCATCAGTCTTTTTGTTAAAACTACAAAGCAGAGTTTTTACACTTGAATGCACCACAGCAAGACCTGATGTCTGCCCATTTTCCACATAACATCATCATTATGAAACTTAATTTCTTGTGACTGGCTGCTCTTTGCATTTCTTTGAAGACAGAAGTTGTGCTTTAAAGCCCCGCCCCCATCTCAGCCACATCCAAATTCACAGCTCTGATGTCCGGAGTTTTTACTTCCCACTAACTGATGAAATGAAAGTCATGGTTCTCCCTATTTATTTAGATACAAGCTTCGACATAACAGCCCAGATTCGTTCCAAGGTGCCTGCTCAGGTGAGAGGACATGGCCTAACTGATCTTTAATATGAGCATCAAACAACATCACAGTAAATATACAACAGACCACAAAGTGTGTCATAATACTTCCCCTGTTAAGATTCAGTCACACCCAAGAAATCACACTTTCAGGTGTACATGCTTATACTTATTATTATTATTATTATTATTATCAAAGCCAAAACCAATTTAAAAGAAATCTGCCTTAATAACAAATAACAATGAAATAGAAATGTTGTTCAATACCTTCTTAATAAGGTCTGTCATTTCCATCTCAGACCTCTGTTGGGACATGTCAGCCTTCACCTCAGAGTATGTGTCATTAATAATAGCCAAGAACATGTTCTATGTAAAAAATAAAGAGAGAAAATATTGTAGGATAACTGAGCATTAATTTTAAAACCCAGAACAAAGGTTACTTATTTAACAAATCACGTGGATTCTCTACTTACCATGAGAATAAAGAAAATGAAGAAGACAAAGGTTGTAAAGTATATAGGTCCAACAACTGGATGAGCTTCTTCAATTTCTGAGAAGTTAAAGTCTCCCAAAATGATACGAAACTGGGTAAATCTATGCAAACAAACAAATAAAACATTTTAAACAACAATAGGAAATAACACTGGTTTGAGGTGTTCCTACATTCATTAGCTAAATTTTCAAGGCTCTTACATGCTGGCTTGGAAAGTGCTGAAATCGTTGACTTGAGTTCCAAACACCAAGTAGGCCAGCTGAGCGTAAGCCAAGAAAATGATGAAGAACATGATGGCAAAACCCATGAGGTCCTTGGCACAGCGAGACATGGTGCTGGACAGCTGACTCATGGTCTTATTGAAGTTGATGAACTTAAAAAGCTGAGAGGAAGTGAGACAGTGTTCGCATTAGTCGACTCTGCTGCATTGGTAAATTCCACTAAGTGTTCCTTGAAGGTCTCTTGGATGAATAATGAAGTAAAGGAAGAAGATTTTTTTTTACCTTGACCCAGGAAAAGAAGACAATAACCGCAGCCATGTTGTTAAACTGAACCTGCAGGTTGGCTAAAGGCTCAAAGCTGGGGTGAGCAGTGTGGTTCTCCAACAGGCCTCTCAGCAGGTTTCCAACCATGGCTGTTCTCGTTATGTTCATAATAATAGCAACAACGCTCAACTGAAAGAAGCAAACAAGTGAAAGTCTGTGAATATCAAATCAAATCAAATTTGTAATCATCCTAAAATTAACCTTGATGCCCACCGTGACAATAAGAACATCGAGACAGTTCCACAGGCTCTTGAAGTAATGTAGGCGGTGGATGCGGATCTCCAACACTTCCTCCACCACATAATAGAGAATGAATAGGCAGAAAGCCACTTCACACATCCCAACAAAATAGTCCCAGCTGGACACGTATCGTATCAGTCGCACCGTCTGGAACTGCCAAGAGGTCACTACGCCACCAGTAGCAGGGAACTCTGCCAGCAACCTGACAAATGCACCACATTTAGTCAGCTATTGCAACGGTAGCTGGCATTGTTATGTTGTGGAAACAAATCAAACTAAAGTGTGTAAATCAAGAATCTGGCTGATGATAAGTCAGGAAGGAGCATGATTAGGTTTTCTAATCCTCATTAACAATGGAAGGCAAAGTAGATTTAAGTTGGTGAGTATTTTCCTCAGCAACTTCCTTCTTGGATTTAGCCATGTGTATACATCCATACTAGTCACCACCATTGAGGTTCAGCAAAGTAATGTGGATAGGCACCGGGTGATAACCATATGCTACCACACACATTTTAGTTAACAGAATACTAAAAGCTTTTTACTTTTTGTTAAATTCAGTTTCAATTCAAGAATCGAATCCAAAAATAGGCAATTTGACCTAAGGGCATTTTTCACCATTTCTGCTTATAAAGACCTTAAAACTAATAGTCCAGTCATACAAGAGGAAAATCTAAAAAATGATATATTGAAAAGAGGGGTCTATAGTAAATTTATTCTGTGCTGCAATTAAAACAGCAAATTTATTTTTAGATTTACTTTATTTTATTTTCAAATTGTGAATTTTCAGTAGCAAACTCAGGAAACATTCAAATTGGGCATTTTCTTGAAGATATTTGTACCTACGTTTAACTATAATAATGATTTCAAAGTATGTTATCTGTAGTTTTGTTATTATAGTTTCAGCTCAATAAATCTGTTACAACCCAACATTATAATTTATGACAAGGCTATTGATTCTTACCTGGCGATGCAGAAAAGATTTATGTTGCTGTTGTAGACAGAGAAGTCGAGGAAGACTGCCCTAGTGCCTCTGTCCAGCCACAAGTGATCTTTCAGAACCTGCAGCTGGATGGCTGACTCCTCTTTGGTACGAGACAAGTCTTGGTAATATCCTCCACCTCCATATTTAGACACCTGACCTGAGTAACTGCTGCTATTCATCTCGCTTTCTGGGGTGTACAACCACCTGACAGAGGCCAAGAGAGAAACATACAGGATGTAGATAGTAATATATCTGCATCCCATATGATACATATTTATGTAACCAATTTAAACTCATGAACTTACGCAGTTCCATTCTTGGGACCAAAGGGGGCAGTATCCTCATTGGTCAGGGTGTATAGGTTGTAGCAGTCCTGGACCTCATCCCTCAGATCTTCATGGACAGAGCAGGTCTCATTGTGGACCTTGACCTGTCGGAGGCGTGGCACCCCAAGAAGGAGGTTCTCGTAGTAGATAAGACTCTGATTCTCTGGCAGGCTCTTATTATTGTACCACACCTCCCAGTACATGCCATTGAGGAAAGGTCCCTCTGTGAACTGAGAAAGATCTTTAATTCTTGTAATCAAAAGTGTGGTTTATTACTAAGTTTGCACTGATTGAACTGATGGACACCAACTTCACAAGACTAAAACTGCCATGCACTTTTAAAATAAAGAAATAGTTCACAGATGAGATCAACACCACACTTACATGTATTTGATAAATATGAACCGAAAGTTAAAGTTTCTTAGCTTAACACAAACTAAAGATCAAGGTCAAACTTATTTATATAGCACATTTCCAACAGCTCATACTACATATACAAAGTACTATACAAACTAAAGAGCAACTAAACAAGGAAAATGCACGACAATGAAGCAATAAAAACAACAACAACAACGAATAAAAACAACAACGATGACTGAAGCTGTTAAACAAGTAATATATTTCTGTAACGCACAAATACAACCCCTGGGATAGGATCAAGTCCAGTATGTGTCCTTTTTCATGAGTGGGGACAGTGACCCACTGTGTCAGGTTAAAAGAGTCATTAACATTTAGAAAGTCCTTGACCAGGGATTTAGCATCACAGCAGACATGAATATTAAAATCACCACTATCACCAAATCACCAAAATCTGAAACTTCAAATGCATCTGGTCAGTAGGGAGCAAATAAGCATTAGTTGAAAAAGTTGACTTTAAAGTACTCCTTTAAACATGACCTTCCTTTCTTGAGATGTTGTGAAATGATAACAAAACTGCAGAAAAGTAAAAGACATCAACGACAGGATGAATGTTACACTTTACCTTCCAGAAATCCTCCATGGTTGACAGGCTCCTAAAAGTAGAGGGATCCCCGGCAGACAGCCGCGTGTCCAGGAAAAGCTGAGACATGACTTTGGTGTAATGGTACATATTTACACTCACCATCCCATAGGTCACTGCAGAACAAATCAGGATATGACAGGAAAGAGAAGGAAATTTCTATTAGCACCAGCAGCAATGACACAGTTTACATGCACTCTGACTGTGTAAGGACCCTATGAACATTTAAATTCAAAATTAGGCTGAATCTACTTTTAATTTTGTAATGCATTATTATTCTCTGTGGTTTTTCAGTAGTTCTGGAAAATGCCTTTAACAGTCGGGCTCAGGCTGGCAAAATAAGCCTTAATGGTGTCTGCCAGGAAATCATTTCCTGATCCACCCTAAACCACACTTTGGCATTTTTTATTGCAGCAAGAAGAGAGAAGGGAAAACTTTACCATGAGTTCTTTTTATTTTATTTTAACTTTCTTCCCAAACATGCCACTTCTTTTTGCCATTTGAAATTTGTGCTGTTTTTTTGAATTTATGCCCGTTGACAAATGCTGAAATTTAGATTTTCTGGCAGACTCATTAAGCTGTGAGTATGGAAAGTAAATTTTCAGCAACAGGACAGATGCCACATTTTAAACTGTCCATGAGTCATTTTCAGTTCATTCCACAACTGTTATCTGGAGCTTAATTTATGCTATCTATCAGGGGGATCTCCTAAGTATTTCTTAATAATGATCAAAGTAATAAGTCACTTCTGAGGAACTACTCCTAAAGGACACAACAAGACTCGCATGTTTACTTACAGATACAGATGGTGATCAGGAATGCGATATATGTGAGCATCTCCCTCAGTACATTCCTGAGGTATCTTTCTCGACTGCTGTCACTCTCCTCCATCAGCTCTGTGCCCCACAGAACTACAAAGGAAACAGTTAACTATTAACGTGCAACATTTACACAGAGACAAAATGTGCAACTATCTCAGGAAAGTTTAGAAGAGTGACAACACTCGAGGCTTCCATCTTTGCATAAAACCTGAGATAAATAAAGGCTTTGACACATCAGGACAATATTAGTGCAATTATTAAACTCAGATTTACTGATAACAATAGAGAAGAAAGCGGTGGTCATACAGAATTCAAACATATATGTGATTCCTTACTTTAATGGACGAAAATAAAGTATTGTTTTTTATTATGCGTGCATCGTCTTTATTAACAGTTACAAAGTAAAAACACAAATAACACTTAGTAAAAAAATAGCATGACTGTCAGTGAACCGTACAAGTTTTTTTTTGGCGTTATTCTTTACAATACGAATAAAAAATCGTCACCTACTTCTGATTTTCTGGAGTATCTGCTTCAGACAGCTGGGGTGCCCATGCCTGTCTTGCTGCTCCAAAGTCGGGGTTGGATAGAGTCCTCCTCGGGGGATGTTGGTGCTGCTGCCCCCACGGTTGTAGCTACCCAGACCGCTGCTGCTGCAGCTGCTGCCGGAGGCCGTGGACGCCGACCTTCTCCCGGGACTCGCTTGAGGCCAGTCTGCTTCCATGATCTCGTCCTCTGGTTCAAAACCCGGGTTATCCCGGCTCCACGCCTGTCGCGAAGGTGGGGACGGGGTGCCTACGACTCCACCGAGACCCAGGTCTTGATGCTGGATGTTCTCCATCTCTATCCCTTCACTTGAGTCGAGTTTGTTTGCCGACCTAGCAGCCTGGCTCTGAGGCAGCTGCTGGGGTCTGACTCGAGATGAACTCATGGTCCAGCTATTATTATTATTTATTTATGTATTTTGTTATTATAATATGGTGCGGGCATGCGAAAAAGCTAAATGTTACCCATAAACAGCAGTGACTGAAGCTTTCAGAGGTGACAAACTAAACTGTTAAACGCCTTAAAAAACAACCAAACAAATAAAGCAGAAAATTAGTCAAATGGCCAATTGAATGAGATCACAAAACCTTGCCGTGTGCGTAAAATTCACGGTAAAGAGATCTCAGTAACGATGTCCTGCTCCTCATAGCTAATGCAGTAGTTTCCACCCTCAACAAACCGTTAGAAACTTCCCGAAAAGTCCCGTGAAAAACGACGTCCGTTTCAAAGTGATGCCTTTAAAGTGGTTAAAGTTGTTAGATAAACAGGTATTTGGACTGAACTGTCCGCCGCATTAAAATGCCGTGTTTACGTGAAAAAAAGAAGATAGTTTTCTCATCCCGGGACAGCCATCTTGTTCTTGTTACTCTTCCCCAAAAAACTCCTTGGGTTGGACTCGGGTTACAGTAGAAGTCATGGCGTCGCAGTAAAGGATGGAAAATACCACAGGGGGAACTTTTTTTTTAATGAAATTGATATAAAAAAATTTTTTAACCCCAATGTCTTAATAAAACTTAACAAGATTTCACTGTTTGGATTTACAGCGTGTAAAAGGTGTAGGGTTGTATTTAATTAGTAAAACCCAGAATTCAGAATTTGAAAAATAGTTGTAATTTTATTTGAAAACCTTTTTTTTTTTTAGCTTTCTTTTAACAACCAGTAAGCTTTGCACTTACTGAAAATGTAACACAGGTTTTTTTTATAAAGTTACACAAGCGCTGCGTGTTTGGGTCTGTGGTTGCTATGGCAACAAGGCACTGGGCTAAGAGGAGCGTACTGACAGGAGGTCAGAAATTTCAGTGCTCCACATGCAAAAAACAAACCAAACCAAACAAAAAACCCCGTCAAACTCAGCGGGAACTATATTTGATCTGCTGCATTTTAGCTTCTAAATAAAATGCATGATCATGGCCGTAAATTGGTCAAGCTGACCCTTTGGTAATAACGTGCTTTCACACTGGGCTTCTGTAGTTATACATGGGTGTAACAACAACTCTAAAATCTCAAGCACATATTTAAAAACAAACTCCACAAACAAACATGGTTTCAGTGATTTTGTTTAGTTCGGTAATGATGTTAAGCTACGGTCTGCTTTCCATTTTGTTAGTTACTATATAATTTAATTTGTATTATGTGTTTTCATGTGTCCAAACATTATGGAAAAAAATTTTCTCAATACTTTGGAGGTTAAAAAAAAATTGCACTTTCGGTTTTTTTTTTTTTTTTTTTTCCGGCCTTTTGTTAAGCCTTGTTATTGGGGTTTTTCCTTTTTTATTGCCCGGTTGTTCGGGTTTTGCTTTTTTTTGCCTTTTCCTTCTTAATTTAAAACCAAGGTTTTTTGTTTTTAAAAAAACAAGCTTGTCTGATTTCCAGATTGTAGATATTAAAAATGTACAAGTCACCCATCTTACAAAATAATTATTTCGACTTTAACTTTTATATATTTTTTAAAACATCAAATCAGCAAAACTTTGCCTATTCACCTAAATTTAGTAAACCAAACTGTTTTAAGAAACATTGTAAAAGTATTAAATCAAGCTTTTTTTTCTATTTACGTCAGTGACAAAACACATATATCAACCACCAAGCAACCAAGATTCATTATTTTTAACCTTTCCCTACATTTTGTGCAGGTTTTTATTCTTTCTTTTTTTCTTTCTTTTTTTTACCAGCAAAGAAAAAAATGTCCCACAGTAACAGGCATTAAGCCTGTTTGACCACATGGTGGTGCTTAATATCCACTTTTGGGAAACCCAAAATCAAAGATAGAGTTAAATGTCAGAAATCATGCTTCACTGTTGTTTCATCGGTTTAAATAACCTCACTTTTAGTGTCAAGTCTCAGTTAAGTTTCACAAAGCTTTCTTTTGCTCTGTCTCCACAGGTAATTAATCCGAAGACAGAGAAACATACAGTAAACATCTTAGAGCAGAACAGTCAGTGCACACAAATCAAAATAAACTAACAACTTTGACTGAGAAACGGTCTTGCCCTGGTGTACTGGAAAAATATTATGTCATCTTTCGACTGATAGAGATGAGTTTCTTCTATAGTTGTCAGGTGGGTTTTCATGGACTATGATGCCTGCAGACAACACTGTAATCAATAGTGAGAATAGGGAGCAGGTGGATGAGTTTAAATACCTAGAACAGAGAACAGAGGGTGGTGGCAAGTGAAAGGGAAGGTTTACAGCATGGTAGTGAGACCTTCTGTGATATGTGGTTTGGAGATGGTGGGACTAAGAAAACGACAGGTAACCAACGTACAGGTGGGAGAGCTAAAGATTTTCTTGAGAGCGACCAGATAGAAACTGAGTACATCAGAGGGACAACTCGGGTTGAGCAGTTTGGAGACGAGGATAAATGGGCAAGGCTGAGATGATTCGGATATATGAAGAAGAGGGATAGTGTATATGTTGGACAGAGTACTGTTGAATATGCAAAGATTCATGGATGTAACGGAGGACATGCAGAGGGTAGGTGTGACAGAAGAGGATACTAGTGATAAGGAGAATTAGAGGTGGACCCCCTAAATGGAACAGCTGAGAATAAGGAGAAGAAGTTGTTCACAGTTAGAACTGGTTTGTAATGAGATTTTTACCAAAAGAATGCGTTGTAATCACAGAATTATGGATTTGATATGCACGTTTAAACAGTATACAGTATGCATGTTATTATGCATGCAGTATGCATGCTACAGACAATTACGTATATATCAACATAGACGATATCAAAACACCGCAAAAACCTCAATGCAGGGCAACTAAAGAGTTTAAAAACACTCCTGTCCATGAGTACCGTTTCAATTACGCTCCACACGTTTGCGGATAGTTTTTGTAGGGGCGTGGTTATTTATCTGACGTCACTCTCTTTGTTGCCCAGTGTAATCAGTCCATTGGCTCAATTTGTGTAATGGGGGTTCCCAGCCCCGGATTGCAGGGGTACAACAATAAATCGAAGCTATCGCTTTAAATCTTCAATCTCTGGTAGAGCAGAGATCATAAACTGTCAGTGAGAGCAGCGTGGGAAATCGCACAGTATCTCATTTGGGATTTTCTGTAATTCAGAACCCTTTACAGTCGGTTGCTCATAATTATTTATTACACACCATTCTGTCTACATAGATAGGTCTTTCACAAGGTAAGTTAGCATTCCCCTAAGCTAATGGTTACAGCATCAGCTAGCCTAATGTTAGCTGCATTGTGTAGTTACACCGCAACTATTCCAATCGATTACAACGAGTAATAATTCAGAGTTGGCGACTAAAATGTGTCATTATTGTGCAAATATTCCACATTAGCTGTGTGGTTAGACGTTTTAACTCTGAATCAAGTTAGTTAAATCGTCTTCCTTTGTTGTCTCTGAGAGCTAGCATTAGCTCTTAACTTGTTTCATTGATAATAGCTGGACACTCAGGCGTTGGCTAACAGAAGTGTGAGGGAGCTTTATCTTACTTGGGCTTTGTAACAAATTTTAAAAGAGTGAGTGGATAGTATCAGTAGTGGAACCTCTCTGTTGGTTAACTACAATGGCAAATGCCCTAGCCATTGCTAACGCCGGGTTTAACATCAGGTCGGCTTGATTTACACGAGCTCTGCCTTCAAACAGCTTGCTAGTTGTATGTATGTGTGGATGTTGTCTGTTTTCCAGGGTTGCGTGTAAATGAAATATGCCCGCTGTCTGAACAAGTGGTCCCTGTCGAAAGAAAAAACGACGACGCCACAACTCAGCTAACGCTAGTGTTAGCCAGTTAGCAGTGTCGCAGGCTCCGAGTTTCGATTCAGTTTGCTGGGCTCGTGTTAGCAGTTTACGGTGACAGCAAAGAGGCCGGTAGTGGCATTCATATTCATTCAGTCCACTATATAACGTGTGTCAGCTTAACGACGTTTCAGTGCTCATTAAACTTCTAAAACTGGCGCACATACGGTGCGGTTTTTGGATCCGTCTGTTAACGTGATAAACGTGAAAGATGACAAAATGTGGTTAGACGAAAAGGCCCTTTATAGCAGGCCACTCATCTACATATGGTTACGCAGATATAACACATGAACGTGATGTACAGTTGCAACTCGATTTAGCGGTAGTTTCACTGGCTTTCTCCACTCGTTAACCAGAGCACCTGCACTACTAGCTTCCCTTTTTAATCATCAGCTGGTTTCCCTCTTTGTCTCATTGGATAGACGTGATGGCGCAGTTGAATGTCGGCTAGTGTATTAGCCAGCCAGCTAAACAGTCAACTGTCTTGCTTCTGGTATGGAGTTAATGTTGGTTTGATGAAACGTGGGCCTAGACGACGAAAACGAAGCGCTTTTCTAGCAAAGAGGAGACCTTTCTGTACTTCCTGTACTTGCTGCTCAGATACATCCATGTTTACCTCAGGCACTGCAACTGCGTGTGCTCAACATGGACTTCCTTAAAATGGCCTGACCGCAAACAATGCACGATGCGCTTTAACTGATTCTGAACTTCATTTTCTGTGTCCGTCACTCAGTTGCCACTCTATTATGACTGCCTAGCTTAAGCCAGTGCTGTAAAATGCAGATGTAATCCTAGTGGAGGAATTTTGAGTGTTGCTAAAAATATATGGCCGTTTTTCGTTTTGTTTTTTGTTAGTTATGCACGGTGTTGTTTAATAGTATTGAGTTATCTTAAGTATTATGTGGTAGTCTTTCCACGATGTTTTTCCACAAACTAAATATTTTCACTTTTGCTAATGTGGTTTAGGGTATGTGTAATCACCAACTGAATGTTTAAATGCATGCTCTTCACAGTATTATAACTAAATCCTGGTCGTTTTTTGTTTTGTTTTTTCATTTCAGCACTTAATATTGTTTACCAAAGAAATGGTGATGGAGAAGCCAAGTCCCCTGCTTGTAGGGCGGGAGTTTGTGAGGCAGTATTACACACTCTTAAACAAGGCACCAGATTTTCTGCACAGGTAATTGCAAAATGTTTACATGACAGTCTATTTGATGGGAAATTTGTGCATGGGTAATGATGCTTTTTAACTTGCGATTAGGTTTTACGGGAGGAATTCTTCCTACGTTCATGGAGGACTCGACCCAAGTGGAAAGTTGGCAGAAGCAGTGTATGGGCAAGCGGTAGGTACTGTAGCCCCAGTTCATTAATGGGGTAATACTTAATTTTAGTGAAATGTCATTTTAATGGAATTTAAACGTTTTAAATAAGTCGCTGTCTGCAAAGAATATATGTATGGGGAAGTAAAAAAATGGTATTATTAAACTGCCAGAGGTAAAAATACCATCTTGCACCCTGAGCTGATGTATACTTATAAAATTAAAACACACTGGGTAAATTCTGCTGATTTTTAACCTGCCAAATTAGTAATTAAAAGTTTTTTGAGAGTCTAGAAATAAGATTCCTATTTTCCTAGTTCCTTCATTTTCTCTCTTTTTTTTTTTTTTTTCTCCCCTCCCTGCATATTTTAGGAAATCCACAAGAAGGTCATGTCGCTGCAGTTTAGTGAATGCCACACAAAGATCAGGCACGTGGATGCTCATGCCACACTGAGCGATGGAGTGGTGGTACAAGTCCTCGGAGAACTGTCGAACAATGGTCAACCCATGAGGAAGTTCATGCAAACGTTTGTGCTTGCTCCCGAGGTGAGTGCTTCTACCTCTTGGTGCTCCCACATGTCTCAAAGTGGCCTCACAATAAAGGGAATAAGTGAATAGTGTTAGGATCTTGGAAAGAAAGCGACTAGAAGTTTTGTGATGACATTTCACCTCTCATCCAAGAGGCATCTTCAGTTCTGAATAATTGCTGAACATCTTTATGAAACTCGCTACTTGTGAAAAGTACAGTTGCTTTCTTTCCAAGATCCTTAAACCACCATGACCTGGATGACTGAAAACCTACAAAGACTAATAAATTCTTATCAGGGCTACACAAGACCAGCCTAATTGAAAAGATATACATGAAGTACTGTAACATGTGCCGTTTGTGTATAAATATTAAATAGTTTTTCTTTTCTTCTTTTTTTCATGTTCTCAGGGTTCAGTGGCGAACAAGTTCTACGTCCACAATGACATCTTCTGTTATGAGGATGAGGTTTTTGGAGACTCCGAAGCTGAGCTTGATGAGGGTGAGATTTTCATGAGTGACTTTTCTTTTTCTTAAAACTAGTGAGTTTAAGTAATGTTCATATTTTAAAGTGCTTTTGGTTTTTTTTGGTTTTTTGTTGTTTTTTTTAACTATTTTGCTTCCGCAGAATCGGAGGAGGAGGTTGAAGAGGAGCCAGAGGAGAGGCCGACTTCCCCTGAGCCACTTCAGGAAAGCCCAAACAGCAGCACCTATTATGAACCTCACCCCGTCAGGTACGCAGAACTTGATTAGAACTCGGTGCAATCAAATGTAAGATGAAAGTCTCTCAAATATGATCCGTCTGCGGAGGTGACTCATTTGTTTCATGTTTCCTTATTTGTGGTCTGCAGCAACGGAGTTGAAGAGCCCATGGAAGAACCAGCTCCAGAGCCGGAGCCGGAACCCGAACCAGAGCCCAAGGTAGAGGAGACGAAGCCCGAGGTCGAGGAGAAGGTTCTTGAAGAGATGGAGGAGAAGGCACCCTCACCAGTCCCTGTGGAGTCTCCACCAAACACCCTGGAGCCTCCCAAGGTGAGGAGAAATGACTTCTTAGTGGTTTCCATCTCATATTACAAGGGGCAATACAAGTTCATTGAATCTAAAGTGATGCATTTAACATTTTAGAGAATAACAACTTTACTGTGATCCAGTTTTAAAGCCAGAAGGAAAAACAATGCATTTTGTAATGTTAAGATGCACAGAGCAGGACGATACAGAATCCACATGGCACTAATGCGCTCTAATCAAAGTTACAAACATTGATATGACAGTGTGGCTGTTGAGCATTATCAGTGTAGCCCTAATGATGCGTTACTGTACTCCTAACAGCCTTTCTCCTGGGCCTTGGTGACCAGTAAAAACCTGCCTCCTTCTGGCACAGTCACCTCTTCTGGAATCTCACCCCATGTTGTTAAGGCTCCAAGCTCACAGGTAAATAACTACCATGAGTTTATTAACTTAAAAACCAAGAGAGCTTGTTGTAAATTAAACCTTAATAATGAGATACTGTAGGTGCCCCTCTGATAGGTGTAGGCCCTTCTTAGAAGTCTCTTGCAGTGCTCATTTCAAACGTGCATCACATTGAATGTTTGTGATGAAGAAGAGCAATAACTTTGGTACACATGTGTGAATGACCTCTGCTCATTGAAAAGGACACTAACACGTGTTTGGACTTTTCCGATTTCATGTGGCAAACAAAATAAAAATTTTCATTTGGAACCAGGCATATTCAGCATATGCAGTCTCCTCAAGGAAAATATGGAGGAAATTCAGCAATTCTTTAAAACCTGAAGCAACCGCTTGAATGCTAACAACCAATATGTTGAACAACCAGTAAAAAGGAAAAGTTTTGTCAGGACAAGATCAGAATGACATACAGCCCCAGCACAAAAGGACAGATTTCTGTCTGATCCTAGATAAAGCTGAGATGATATTAATTTCTTATTTGCGTTGTTTAGCCCAGAGCCGATGCAAAGCCGGAGACACAGACGGCACCTCTTCGCCCCAGAGACCAGCGCACTCGCGACAGACCAACCTTCACTCCACGGGGTCCCAGATCTGGTAATGCTAACACCGACCTCCTCAGATTGAAGATTCCTCTGTTTTGGTTTTTTGTTTAAATCTGGTTTATTTATACTATCTGTACGTCTGTGTTGCTTTTTAGATGGCGTTGCATCTTCAGACTCTCAAACAGGAAAACAGCACTTGAGTTTTGTGAACAAAGGTAAATATTACTGTTTAAAGCACTTGTTTTATTTCTTACTGAGAACATTTTTCAGTTGTTGATCCGATGTGTGATTCTACATTTTCATTGCCTGTTGTTCTGATTTGCAGGTAGCAGGGGCGATTCAGAGTCTGGTGACACGGATAGCAGGCGAATTGTTCGGTACCCTGACAGCCACCAGCTTTTTGTTGGCAATCTTCCACATGACATTGATGAAAACGAGCTCAAAGAGTTTTTTATGAGTATGCTTTTAAAAATATATATAATTATTTTTTTAATATATTTATTTTCTTCCACATTAAAAAATATTCAAAATTGATGAATTTTTATTTATCCCCTGATCTTTCAGCATATGGAACTGTGGTGGAACTGCGAATCAACACCAAGGGCGTTGGTGGGAAGTTGCCTAACTTTGGATTTGTTGTCTTTGACGATTCGGAGCCTGTGCAGAGAATCCTGGGGGCCAAGGTAGAAGGGGCATGTATCAACATTTCATTACCCACTTTGTTTCATTTGGTGGTGGATTTTGGTGACACGTATTGCTACATTTCATTTGATGCTAGGGTTCACCTACGTGCTCAGATTGAATACATACTGATTGAAACATAAGTCATTGTTTTCTGTGATATATTTGTTTGCATCCCTTGTCCTGTCAGTCACATATTGAGATTTTAAATATGCAAAGAGGAAAGCAAGATGATGAAGTCAAATTGCTATCATGTCTCCACCCAGAGAAAGGAAAAAAACTTCAAGGGTCTTTTCCTTGAGTGTGTCTAGACTGGTTTCAGACTTTGTTCTCTTCCTGATGGCTCTGTGAAAAATCTTGTTCTGACTGCTTGCACTAGTGCATCTGCAAATTAGCCACTGACAGACAAAACACAACTCTGCTGTCAAACTGGCCCAACTTTCATGCCAAGCATCATCATGGGTCTTTATCAGTGTCCAATCCTGAATCTGTGACATCCAGCCTAGCGCATGTTTGTTTTGTTTTCTCTGTGAATCCATGATGAGACGATAAGCAGATGTGTTACTGCAATTCCCTGAAGTCTCTGCACTACCTTATACCTGCCCACTAAAAATTGGGGGACCACAGTAACAAAATGTCTGCACACCACCAAACCCAGTCAAAAGGTTTTGCCTCTTCTTTAACAAAATTGGAGTTCAAGTTAAAGAGTGGCCATTTTGACACAGTGGAGAAGATCCAGCACACTGATGCATAAGTGCAGGTGTAAAGAATCATATTTTCAGGGAGTGAACAAAAATGGAAGCTCTGCCTCAACCAGTCCTGCAGACATGCTCAAGTCCTTTTTATTGGGTGGGGAAAGATTTTGCTGTTTGAGGCTGGGGTTATCAGTGATGCCCACGAGACAAGAAAAATCCAGGAAATTGCATTTGATATTGAAATTGATGCCATTACACAGCAGCAGGTAATAGTGGGGTTTTATTGGTCAGTGAGGTGGTAAGGATAAACCTTAAAAACACGCTTTTCAAGTTGGCAGCAATGTCAATCTCACCAGTGTCCTTTCACTCTGGGTCGCTGCCACCTGAATGAAACAGACCTGGAGAGTAATGCTTAAATAGTCTGGGAGAGGAGCAAAGTGAAACTGACCGTGCCCTTCTTAATTTTCCCTGCAGCCCATCATGTTTCGAGGCGAGGTGCGTCTGAACGTGGAGGAGAAGAAGACGAGAGCAGTGCGTGAACGAGAGACCCGTGGGGGAGACGAACGTCGGGACATGAGGCGCAACGATCGGGGTGCCGGAGGTTCACGAGGCGTCGTGGGAAGCGGGATGATGCGTGATGGAAGGGGACCGCCGCCTCGTGGTAGCATGGCCCCCAAACCCGGCATGGGCTCTGGAAGGGGCTCCAGTGGCCAGGGAGAGGGCCGCTTCACGACCCCTCGTCGCTGAAAAGAGCGCCCCTCCTCCCTTCAAGTGTGGAAGTAGTATCGTGTTCTTCATCTTCAACCGTTCTCGTTAACGAAAAGAAATCTTCATGTATAAAAGTATATATTTGTTTTTGTTTGGTTTTTTATTTTATTTTTTTGTTCCCTCTATGCTTTGGAATGTGACACAGCCTGTCAACCATTTGTTTGTGAAATAGACAAAACAAAATAAGCAAACAAAAAAAATGTCGCTTATTAGTTGTGAGCTGAGCATCCTTTTCAGGTTTCTCAAGAATTCGCAGACTTTAATTTGTAAATTTGCGAGAAGAAGAAGAAGGAAAAAAAGGCAAACCAACCAGGAGTAATCTGCCACATTAGGAGGGACTGATGAGACTTAACCACAATAATACAGCCCATCAAAAGAGATTATATATGCCTTGACTTAACTGGGGCGCTGCTTCAAGAATTCCCCTCTATTGCACATTTTATATGGTATGGTTTTCTGCCCGTCACAGGTCGAGAAGAGTGAGATGCAAAGTTCTGTGCAGTTCCTGGGGGGAAAGCTTGCCTTTTACTTTTTCTTTTTTGAGAGACCACTGCTTCAAAATTGCATAGTGCTCTCATCAATATGCACTAATGGGTACTTTTGTCATGTTACGTTGACATCCATGCTCGGGACGCAGCTGGAGAGACCTGTTTTGTCTCAAAGCGATACGACTTAACCGGGGCAGGCCTCACTCGCAGCCCGTCGGCTGTGACCAATGTACTTTTCACATTTTTGACCCAAAACAACCTTTCGATTACTGCTGGATGGACAAGATAAACAAATCTACATGACACTTTTCTCTCATTTATGAATCAAAAAAAATCCTCTAATCCTGGACTTACACCCGATGAGTGAGGAAACAAAGGATAAATGAGAAACAAAGCTGAACAATAGAAGAGTAGTAATGATGGCGGCTTGCTCTTGTTTTGTTTTTTTTTGTTTGTTTGTTTTTTTTCCCCTCTTGATTCTGAGTGTTTAGTTTTTTCTTCTTTTCTTTTTTTTTTTTTAAGTCCTGCCAGCTAGACTGCGAAACTGGGATGGTCAACACCTCTCTCCCTCTTCCCTCCCTTCCTGTCTTAAGTGCGGAGTAATTGAATAAATGTACAGCAAAAATCATAGTTTACTATATGTTTCGCTTTTCTGTGTATATCCATTTCTCTCTCGACTTGATAAAAGCATGATGGTGCCTTCTCTTTCACCTTTTCCAGTCTTACTAAAGCTAAAAGTGGTTTGGGGCTGCTACACAGCTGCTCTTTTCTTTCTTTTTTTGAACTGGTATCTGCTGAGAGCAGATTTTGAAAAAAAAAAAAAATACTTGCAGTATTCATAAGATTTGTTTTTCAGGTGCATATTTCATTTTCCATACTGTTTTATTACTACAGATAATCTGCTGTGAGTTTTGTACATTTGTTGTAATTGTGTGTCGTGGGTTTTGTAGAGACAATAGGGGCCTCATGCTCTGTTTTGTTAAAACAGCAAAGAGGTGCAGCCCCACATCTGAAGAACTTCATCCTCCAAAAAAACCCAAAAGGTACATTAAAAATGGTGGCAGTGACTTCTTGGTCTTTTGGTTTAACAGGTCATAGCTCCGCACGACCACGATTTCATTGAACTGACGCTTCGGCGATGTCTCAGAATAAAATTCAGACACTAGCCGTAGTTTTGATCGCCTCATGGCAGCAATCGGGTTGACCCCTGGACTCACAAGTTGTCAGACTGTTGTTGTTTTTTTTTTTTTCCTCTGCAACAATTTTTGTAAAGATCTGTATGCGTGGGGCTCGTCGGTCCCCTCCAGCCTACAGACAAGCAAATAACTGCACTCACTTTTCTAGCGTTAAAACATTTGTATTTTCATATGCTGATTATTCACTGTGCATATTTTGAGTTATCTGAATGCCATACATGTCAGCTCCTCCTTGTCCATTAGCATTTTTCTTTCCTTTTTTTTTTTTTTTTTTGTTACCACTGTGTAAGGGAGGGAAGACCTTTTGGTTTCGGCTGGAAAGGAAAACGTGTTTTTCTTTTTTTCCCTTTTGTTATCTTGCACTGAAACGGGAAGTAAAATGATGATGTAGCATTTTTCTTGACAAATATACTAATGAGGTCTTCCTTGTCTGGTGGTTTTGCACTATTTCCAACATTTCTGGGACAATCTCGTCAGTCTCAACACAACAACCTCTCCAAATTTCTCATCTGGCTGCAAAAAAGAAATTGCTCTTCGTAATTAGTGTGAAATTTCTCCTTCTCACTCGCAGTTGAAACAAGACGTGGTAAATAAGTATGGTATCGTCAAGGTAGATTTTCACAGTCATGCTTGGTAATTTTGTGGTATGTTTTCAGATGTGGAAATGGCTTTTAAACTTTAAACTTGGTAACAGCTTTTGACCTAACATTGCAGAAAAATGACAGCTCTTTGGTCCTCGAGTGCCTCAGCCCACCCACCCCCTCCCCACCAAATGTTTATTTGTCAGGTAATTGCTTAACGCGGGCACTTGACTGCAATCATACTTTTTACAGCAACGGTCAATGAAGAGAGTGGTGAAGAAGAGCCATCATGCTTTCACACCGATCTCGTGCTTTCTCCATGTCAGTGGTGGTAAAACGTTCGAAGGTAGAAATTTATAGATGGGTAATTCTTTTCTTGCTGAGGTCTTTAACGACTCATCCCTCTCGAAACTTTAAAGGATCCTCGAAAGGAAAAAGGAAGAAAAAGTGTTAATTTATTTTTCTGTGATTTAAAAGTGCAGTTAATGGATCCTCATTGTAAATCATTCCAACCCTTTTTTTTTTTTTTTAATGGAAATAGAAGTATCTTCTTGGCTTTAGCAAGTGTGGTAAACATTTGGCTGCCATCTTCATTTTACTGTGTTTACCCTTGTTGCTATTACAAAACTGTTGTAGGTGGAGACTTTTTTTCCCCCCCTTTTTTTTTTAACGTTTAGGTCCTTATTTTTCTTTCTTCCTTTCCATTTTGAATGTGTTGGAATTAACATACAATAAACTACTGATAACATCACCGCTCATACCGTTTGTCATGTTTACAGGAGACTCCCCTTGTTGGCCGTGTAAAGTTTAAGCCTCCAAACACAAACTATATTAAACATAGGGTTGTGGAGGAAAAGAGAGACTCCCTGTAAAGTTTCTTGCAAAATTGCTTCTCAAAATAGCCTTAAAAGGTGTCAGAAAGTCTTAAGCTCGCTCATACAAACTCATTTTTCTCTCTTCCAGTTTTTTCCTGTTAGTTTCTGTAAGTGGTTGATGGCTGTCAGCTAACATTTTTAGTATCTGTAACACTGGAGCGATAGATACAATTTTTAACTCCACCCATGCATCAGTTTCCTGCTGCTTAATCCTAATACTAAAACTGATTAGTTCTATTGTTAGGATTGCTAAATTATATTACAGTCCCTGGCTACGTTATTCTTGGTGCTGATATTTACTCAGCCAGTCGCAAGGCAGCAACTGAGTGCATTTTGGCATGTAGACACGACCTGCTGAAGCCCAAACCGAGCATCAGAATGAGGAAGAAAGGTGACTTTGAACGTGGCTTGGTTGTTGGTGCCGGACGGTTTGAGTATTTCAGAAACAGTTAATCTACAACTTTCCCACACAACCGCCTCCAGGGTTTACAGACAATGGGCCAATAAAGAGAAAAATATCCAGTGAGCAGCAGTTCTCTGGGTGAAAATACTTTGTTGATACCAGACGTCAGAGTAGAAGGGTCAGACTACTTTGAGCTGATAGGAACAACAGTGAGTCAAATAACCACTCATTAAAACAAAGGTGTGCAAAAGGCATCTGTGAACACATGTCGAACCTTGAGGCAGACGGGCTACAGCAGCAGAAGACCAGACCAAGTGCCAGTCCTGTTACCTAAGAACAGGAACTAAAATTGGACAACAGAAGGTGTTAAAAAAATATTGCCTGATGTGACGGGTTTCAATTTGTACCCTGATATTTAGGTGGTAGGTTCAGGGTTTGGCGTTAACAACATAAAGTATGGATCCATCCTGCCTTGTATCAATGGTCCACGCTGCTGCTGGTGGTGTAAGAGTGTTCAGGTTCTTTTTTGGCACACTTTGAGCCCCTTACTACCAACTGAGCATTGTTTAAATGCCACAGCCTACCCGAGTCCATCTTTTTAAGACCACATCGTACCCATCTTCTGATGCCCATTTCCAGCAGGTTATGTGCCATGAAAATCTCAGATCGTCTCTGCAACAGTTGTTTGATGCCATCACGCCAACATGGACCAGAATTTCTGAGGAATGTTTTAAGCACCTTGGGCCTATCTGACGGGCAGTGCTTTGAGCAGCTGAAATACAAAAGTAACTATGAAATGAAATAATGTGTATATATAATCTAAAGGAATATATACAAAACAAGAGAAAGGCAAGAGTCTGTTTGTGAGTGGCCTGAGTGACGAGACCGTGGCTCAGATTGGTAAGGTGTGGTGGCCCATCGGAAGACGCTGTTAGTGACCCTGGAGGCTCACCAGAGGGTAGTGGGTCAAACTGGTGGTGTGCAGGGTGCAAGGGATCACCTGTAATGACCCTGGTTTTCCTGAGCCAGGAGCCAGTGATTTCTTGGGCATTGTTAATTACATTGTGCACAGCCTTCCTGTTGTCAGAGGTGGACCATGCGTACCAAACATCCAGGCAGTAGGAGAGCAGTACAAGGCTCCTTTATTTTTTTTCAAGGAATTTAATTTTTAAGGATTAAGGTATGCTCCAATTGTTTTCAGTTGGTGAAAGATCTGGACTGCTGCCAGGCCTCTTCGCCACCCAGACTCCTCTACTGGTATAGAATAGAATAGTAAGTAAGTAAAATGTATTTATATAGGACTTTTCACCGATAAAAATCACAAAGTGCTTCACAATAAAACCAGAAAGATACATAAAATAATAATATGAAACAATTAAAAAAATGAATTAAAAGCTTGTTTGTATAGAAATGTCTTCGGTTACTTTAAAAAAAAAAAAAAAATAACAACCTGTTATTGTCATTGTACAATGAAACTTGTGGACAACACCATGCTGTTATATTAGATGCTGCAGTATGAGGTTTAGTATCATCTTACTGAAATACTCAAGGCATTCCCTGACAGACAGGTCATCTGGATAGGAGGTTATGTTGAAATCCTGTATATACGTTTCAGCATTGATGGTGCTGCTAATCTCATGGGACCTAAAGCACCTCAATACAGTCAGAGATGTATGATTTTCAACCGAGTCTGGAGAATGTGGCATCCATGTTTTTGTTTTTTGTTTTTTTGTTTTTTACCTCAGTTAATGTCTGGAAGTGTTCCTGAGCCCATGCAATGATTCCCTATTTTGATCCCGACTGACTGATTTTCAGTCGTGTCCCTTGTGTACAGAGATTTCTCCAGATTCTTAAAATCTTTTTATGATATTGTGTACTCTAGACGATGAGATATTCCAGGTCTTTTGCAGTTTTACATTAAGGAACATCATTCTGTGATTGTTCCACAATTTAAAGATCCATATTTAAAATGTATAAGTTCATTTTTGGTAGATTAGTAAACCTCTGAAGATGCAGGTGTTGTCGTTCCCATAGCTGACAGAAAATGTGTCCAGGCTTCTCTGTGTGAAGCTTTTAAAAGACACTAGAGGACCACATGTTGCTTTTGCTTTGTCATTTGTGTCATGGCTCTGATGTGCAATGATGAAACTCCACTGCTTTTATATTATTGTACTGGATTGCTTCACTAATTTCAACATAAGTTTATTAAAGACACTGAATTATTGGGTGCATTTGAATCGGTTTGTGGTGCCTGTGCTGTGTGGAAGCAGCTGTGCGCAGGGCTTTAGAAACAAGATTTATGCAAATCAAGATTCACACATAATAAAGGGCACGATCAGTAACAATGAACCCGGCCATCAGAGCAGATGGTAGATGGGGGTTAAGGGCACTGAAGACACAGTTACAGAAACAGTTTTCATTGCTGTAGGAAAATTAAAAGGTAATTCTTTATTTAAACAGCCAAACATGTGCTGTTGTGTTTGTTGGGAAATGATATTTGGTGGCGTGAAGGTTTACTTGTTCTCTTCTGGCTGAATGCTGTCTCTCCGGCTCTTCATTGTGAGCCGGAAGCAGCTAGACATCCATGTGTAGATGTTTACAGCTAATTGAATGAACATTGTCATGCTAATCTCAGCGTTCCTGTAGATTTTTCCCCCTCTTTATTCTCATCCAGATCACACACCACTCAGCAGACCTGAAACTATACAATGTTCCATGAAACACAATTCTTTCTTTGGGCCCATAGTCCCCTGGCAGGTTAATCCAGCCCTGGCGTTACACGCAGGTTAGAATCAAGTAGATCTGGTTTCTGGTTTCACTTTATTTTTCTTTGGTTTGTGCTTGCTCTGAGTGTGTTTCTGTAAACTTTACTGTTTACCTGCTGTTTTCTGTAAGTACCTACACATATAAACTTAGTCACTCTGCTTAAGGATTATTTAGGTGTGTATTTGACAGTTATACCATACCTATTAGTTATATTTCAAAATTAAAAGCAAAAAAAAAAGTCAATAAAATGCATTAGACTGTACAGGTTCAAGTGCCCAACAGTCCTTTCCTGAATGCCTTTCCTGAGGTTTGCACTGTGTCCTATTTATGTGTGACAATTTGATTTCCCTCGGATTGAGCTAGACATATGACAGCAATTATAAGCTGAAATAGTAAAATTCTCCAAAGTAGGTAACAAAGTTATGAATCAGTCATAAAGTGCACACACCAAAACTGTTTTCACTTTGTTAAATCCCTGCACGCTGACTAGGAAGTTTGGGTTGTTTGTATGCGCTGATCCAACCCTGAATTACACCATTAGAATGACCACCTACACAATGAAAAAGGTTCCTGTGTGCTTATGTCTGTCTGCAGGCTAACAATCAATTAAAGGTACAGTAAGTGATGTTTGTGAGGTAACAGAATATTGTATTCATAATTAAAAATTGATTTATGGATTCTTGTAAACTAATTAAGAATTAATACATTAAAAATGCATAAGAGGTTGCCAGTTTTTGTATATATATATTTTTGTATATTATAAGGTTTTAACAATGGACAGCTTTCACCTCCTGCTTGTATAGTTATTGCAACATCTTGTATATGAAATGTGTTTATGTTTTTTTATTTGTTTTATTGGCTGGGGAGAGGGAGGTCTGGGCCTCTTTGCTTAGGCTGCTGCCCCCGCGACCCGGCCCCGGATAAAGCGGATGAAGATGAGATGAGATGAGATTTGTTTTATTATGTGTACTGGTTGTGTTGACTCTATAAAAACCAAATGCCTTCATATTATGGCATACTATGGTCCCTCATAATAACTGTCTACAACAAAAACATAAATAGCCTATTTGACATTAATAGATGTATGATCAATCCTCACACAATGTTTTGGAGAGCAGGGAGAGTGGGTTTAAAAAAAAAAAAAGAAAGATTTTACAACATTTGTTTTTTAAAATATCATATCCTGTCCAGTCATAATCATTCAAGTATAATAAACTGAAAGTGGAAATGTTACTGACACTGAAACAGTTGGTATTTATTACACCTACTTCTGTGTAATTAAAAAAAATCCTCCTAACTGCCATTTATAATTGTATATATTAATTCAGTATTAATTAATACTTCTTTGATCACCAGTTAACCTAACATGTGTTTGTTTTTGAACCGTTGTACTTTGGAGAAGGTCAAACATGTAAACTCCGTAAAGACAGACCCCAGCCAGGATTTGAAGCAGGAACTTGCTGTGAGGAAGTAGTGC
>NW_005187423.1:2245125-2249547 GCF_000239375.1 Pundamilia nyererei | reverse complement strand
GCACAATGATCTGAAATTCACCTGGATAGTTACAGATCAATTTAATTCAGAACAAACTCAGTGTATAAAGGATTGTAGCTCCTGTACAACAGTATAAATTTTAAAGACATTTGTATTCTTTGTGTTTTTTAGCACTAAATGACACATTTTACTCCAGTCGAACGGGTTAAATTTTACTTGAACAGTGTGTGAGAGTTAAAAACTTTAACCCTCTAATGATAGATTTAATTGATAATTGTTTATTTTATCGCTGCATTGCCTATCACAGAGCTTAATCATTAGTTTTCTTGCCCTTTAAATAACCGGCTGGTGGTCTGCTGCTGAGCCACGTATCGCCACGTTTGCGAGCATGCGCAGTGCCCAAACGTTAGTGTTCCGGGATAGGTCAGTGTACACAGTGTAAAAAATATATCATTGTGTACTCTCTTACGTGTCTATTATACTGAGCACAGTGAGAGGCGGCAGAGGGGTGTTTTGTGAAGAAAGAGAGGCTCTGAATACGGCACCGAGATGAACTTCTTCAGAGGAGTGATAAGTGGGCAGGCAGCCGGGCCGCAGCCGTCCGGAGCGGAGACGGTAGGAAAGCAGCTGGGCTAGCAGCGGCTAGCTTATGTTTCTCCGCTGTGCGCCGTACAAACTGAGAACAGGGGGATAGAGTTGTGTTTTTAAACTAGTTATTTTTTGCTCCGTCACATAACAAACACCTAAGAGAATGTGTGATGATACCTAAGATACCTTTCACTTGGCGAATGACTGACAGCGAGCTAGTTAGAGGGCTAATGAGCTAAGGTGGCTAATCTGTCAGGCAGCAGTGGGAGTGTGTGTAACCTGCTGTGAAGCCACAATGAATGGAGAAATCCATGAAAGACACGGACACCAAGGACCAGCCCGTTAGGACTGTCAGCTGTTTACACGTCAGAGTTTTGTTTTGATTAACTTTAATCTGTAAATCTACTAAACATATTAGTGCGATCTTGTAAAATGAGCTAGTGTATAACATAAAAATGGACCTCGTCGTGTACGTAGGGCGGCAGCGAACTATTATCTTTAGTATTGATTGCCTGCTAATCAATTGGTTTAAAAGCACCAAAAAATAACTGAATGTTTTGTACTTTAGCTGATGACAGCCATGCATAGTGTTCCATGCAGGAATCTCCTGACACATTGCTGAAATTGCAGCAGACAGCCACATATAATCAGATCTTTGTATAGTGACTGCTCAGGGAGAAAGCTGTCACTCCTGAGAATGCACAAAACACTTGAACAGAAACCTTCTCAAATTCTGTTTTGTTTCTCCACCTTGTTAGTGCTCTTTCTGTGTTTAGAGGTGTTAAATTAATTTACTGTTGACTTGTCGACATCCCATGCTGCAGTAAAACTTATCAGTTTTCCAAGAAAATGTGCATTTTTCGACCGCATTTTGCTTTTGCTTTTGGAATAGGACCTGTATGAAAATGAAAGCAGTAAACCTCCCTACAATAAGTGCATCTGGTGGGCCTTTTTTAGGGGTGGCTTGGGTCCACTTGTCCCCTTTGTCTCGGCAAATCAATACAAAGTTGTCACCTTCATCCCATGATGGGAGTGGTGTCTTCCAGGGTGACATGAAGGATTACTGAATGGTTTGAGTATTAGAGCGATGCAAGTCATTTTCTGTGGCCTTTGCAATCAGCCAGATCTCATTTTAGACAGACAACTTAGACACTTTATCACACTGTCACAGTTGACTTTGATTTCATGGCAGTTTGCATTAAACATGTGTTGACTCATCATCTTAGTAATAAGAGCTAAGCAACTTGAGATGCAGGAGACATCGTGCATTCACACTTGCGCCTTTTCATAAGTGATACGTAAATCTTACTGAAGTGACCAAGGTGCACATTAAGACACAAGCTGTCAGATGGTGTTAAAACAAAAGATTTCAAAACTTGAAAGGGTTCAGAAATACTAGTGTTTTTTCCTTTAATTTGTCAGCTGTCTGTGTGTGCTAAATGTAATTATATACAGTATTTTGTTTTTTTGTATTGTTTTTTTTTGTTTTTTGTTTTTTTTGCTTCTTCTCCTCACAACTCCACCACAGAACCCTTGGGACTTAGAAACCACAGCTCTTTAAAACATTCCAAAAATTCTGTCAATTTCAGAGACATAAAATTACAGAAATTATCAGCAAGCATGGCAATAATAGTTAAAAAATAATATGTCCGTTAACAGATCCAGAAGCTGTGCGATCGAGTTGCCTCCTCCACACTTCTAGAAGATCGGAGAGATGCTGTCCGTGCTCTTAAGTCCCTCTCCAAGGTAAAGTATAAGTAGAAAACTAAAAGGGCCTGAAGCTGTATGCAGTCAGTTGCTAGTTAAATGGATCCGAACTTGCCTTGGAAAATTGTAATTTCTTGAAGGTTTTAGTGAAACTATTTAAGAGAAGAGCTGTGAAACTTTGAGTTGAAATCACTGCACTAACATCATGTACATAAAGCAGTCTGCACATGTCTTCTGCTGTGTCTCACTGCAATAAACGTGCCATCCGTGGCCTTGGTTAAAAGTCTTGTTTGTCACATTCTACTGATTAAAATGAACTCATCTCTGACCTCCACCAAGTCACTTCTGTTCACTGACAGTTTTGCCATTAGCTGCACTGTCAACCATGAGTAATGAGTTTATCGAGCTTGAATAAGGGGTTTAAGAGGCACAGGGTTTCACGTTAACACACATGGGTGTTAGTCCTGGTCTGCTACACAGATAGATGTGCAGGTTTCCTGTATTTCACAAGAAATACCACAGAAATCCAGAATGTTTCTAACTTATTTGTGCATATTGACTAAAATTCCTTTATTTTAGGTTATGGTTGCATTACCAATCCTATGAGCATTTTTTAAATGTTTTCTAGAAATATCGAATGGAAGTTGGAACACAGGCAATGGATCACTTGATTAACATACTACAGACTGACAGGTATGTTAATACTCATACTTGTAATGCTTGTGGATTACAGCTCAGTAAACATGCTAATGTTTGTCTCCCAAATGCAACAGATCTGACTCTGAAATCCTCGGCTATGCTTTGGATACGCTTTACAACGTCATCTGCAATGATGAGGAGGAAGAACAAGGTATTACACCCCACATCCTTAAAAAATGTGTAATTTAACTTGAATTCATAACTGGAAGATAAAACCTCTGATCTAAAGACATTTCTAACTATATTGAAATGAATTCCTCCTCATTGTGAGACTTCTGTAAATGGTTTGAACTGACTTAAAACCCATGTTTGTTTTGCATGTGTAAACGAGTTCAGTTCATGTTAAACATGGAAAGCTGTCAGTTTGCATTCCCTTCTTCTGTACACTGATGATGACTGCTTTATTTAAAGACTCTCGTCTCTCTCTTCTCTTCCATGTTTTAACCTACAGATGAATCAGAAGGTAAAACTCTGACTGTGCATGATGCCAACCCCTCTAACACCAACGGCACTTACGAATCACACAGTCCCCTTTGTTTGGTTATTGAAAAAGAGTGCATTTTAAATGTATTCCCTGCAAAGATTAAAATAAGCTGATAAATGAAAATGGTGTTGTCATGGCATGGGTTAACAAGTCTCTGTCAGCTGATGCTGGACTTGGAATGAATGCTAGCTTTTGGGTAAGGCGTTGAACTTCTCTTCCTCCCTGCACTCGCAGACGCAGTAGCCCCTCTCCCTGTCTCAGGGAAGCATAAGAATGTGTCTGTGCCTGGTCAGTACTCAAACTGTGCCTTTGTGCAGTAGCTTTAGTGCTAACTAGTTATAACTAACTTCACTAAAGTTAGAGGGCACCAGAAAATAAACAGGAAGGCACTTTGGTGTTGACAAGAATGCTTCACTAATGTTTCATTACGCCCCATCTTCTGGCTGTTTTTTTCCCCCTCACATCACATTTTAATACCTCAGTAATTTTGCACTGTTGTTGTTGTTGTTGTTGTTGTTATACCAATACTAATTATTGTACATGGGGGCAAAACTAGAGCGATTTCTATCTACCTGGCAGTAGTGATTTACTTTTTAGCTCTGATTTGGTTTCAATTGCCATCAGCAGCCTGTCTCTGTGTCTTTCTGCTGTCAGGTAGTATGCGTTGTGGTTTTTCAGAGCATTTTCATTAAACACAACAGCCAACTGGTGCTGAAAACTTTGTTTAGAGCAAAATAAACCAGTAAAGATGGACCAAGGGAACCAAAACAATAAGCTGCAAGAAGCTAAAGTGTTAAGTAATTGTCTGCAGGTGCTCCACCTTGAAATTTAATGTATATTAACTAACTAATTAATTAACTAAGATAAGTTTATCTCAGTTAACTAATGTTAATCAATGATCTCCATTGTTAGTGTTGCAGGAAGAATGAAAAATAGTTTAGCAGCTAAAATCAAAAATGTATAACATGGAGGAAAAAATAAAT
>NW_005187423.1:2204458-2245019 GCF_000239375.1 Pundamilia nyererei | reverse complement strand
TATATATATATATGCATGCACACACACAGTATAGTGCAAAATGAAGTCAGAGCAGCATATAGCGACCTGCTCTACTACAGTTAAAAGTGGGAGTGAATCATCAGTTTTTCAGTCAGGAGGCATATATGAGGACCTGTGGGTAGAAGCTTTTATCGAGTCTGTTTGTGGCAATAGCTGTTTGCATAAAGTCATACCACTAAAAGTAGACAAGAACACTCTTTTTGTAATCTCGGTAATGGATCCTTAGCTGGGAAAAGCATCCATTTATTTTCAGTTCTTTGCTTTAAAGTGCTGCACTCATCCCTAATTAACTGTTTATCACTGTGGGCTTAGAATACACTTCCTTTGGCGGTAACCCTGCTGTCCTCTCCTGTGTGTAGCCTCTCTTGTCTTCCTGGTTTGTTCACATTTGTCACCCTGAGCGCGTCTCTCATTGTCATGGTAACTGTAAAGTCGCTCGTCATTGGTAATTGAAGTTATACATGTGAGCTTCACTGCTGTGTTGCTCAGGCTGATTTATATGAACAAACCAGCTGGGTCCACACATTACATGGATGACTCCTGAGACGGTGACTCATTTTCAATCTCGCTTCACAGATGAGAACGCACAGAAGCAGGCAGACGACCTCGGCCTCCAGTTTACAGACACGTTCGTCCAGGATCCTGAGCACGTAACCCTGCTCCTCACTCTGCTGGAGGTACAGAGTGGTTTTGATCCAGCAGCAGAAAGTCTGTATTGTTAAATTTTTCCTGACCCCCGTCTGATGCTTTTCTGCATTTTTAGGAGTTTGACTTTCATGTACGGTGGCCCGGAGTGAAGCTGCTGACTGCTCTGCTGAAGAACCAGGGTCCACAGATCCAGGGTATTATTCTGGTCAGCCCCATGGGTGAGTTTCTTATCTCTGCATTATATCGAACTTTGTCACGTCGGGAATTTATTGCTTTAACAGCAACATTTTTTGTTTCTGTTTACTCTCACAGGTGTTTCCAGATTGATGGACCTGCTGGCAGACTCCAGAGAAGTAATTCGCAATGATGTAAGCACACTTACATTTTGTATTACACTGTATTTGAACCCCTTTGAAACAGAGTGTTGAGTAGAGGTCTGTTTGAGTCTGTGACATTTTGTTTTCTGCCACCATCAGGGCTTGTTGCTACTTCAACAGCTGACTAAAAGCAACGCTGCCATTCAGAAAATTGTGGCATTTGAGAATGCGTTTGAACGCCTCCTAGATATCATCACAGAAGAAGGCAGCAGCGATGGAGGTAAATGGATTTTTACACAGAATTGTTACTGAACAATACGATCCTACCTCTTTTCTCTAAACACAGTGGTTTGTTTTGTTTTTTTTGGGGGGGGGGGTTTGGCTTGTGATATATCCTGACATCTGTCCTCTTTCTTGTGTGCAGGTATTGTGGTAGAGGATTGTCTGCTTCTTCTCCTCAACCTGCTAAAGAACAACAGCTCCAACCAGAACTTCTTTAAAGAAGGTTCCTACATCCAGAGAATGAAGCCCTGGTTCGAGGTTGGTGACGATAACTCTGGTTGGTCTGCACAGAAGGTCACAAACCTTCATCTCATGCTGCAGGTAATATCTCTAATCGTTATCTTGATCTAAGTACTATTTAAAAAAACAGCTGAATATTATTTGTTAAAACTCTTAAATAACTGTTAAATAATGTTGTAATCCCAGCTGGTGCGAGTCATGGTGTCTCCAGTGAACTCTCCTGGAGCTACAGCCAGCTGTCAGAAGTCCATGTTCCAGTGTGGCCTACTGCAGCAGCTGTGCACCATCCTCATGGCCACTGGTGTCCCTGCAGACATCCTCACTGAGGTAATCACAACAACCCGCTCGTTAAGTCTGGGACCATTAGCCATTGAAGCATTCAAAAGCTTCTTTAGTTCTCACAGCAAACAAGTGCTGAGGCATGTCTGAGAGGTTAAAACGTACGGTATCACATTCGAATTCAGAGAGGTCCTAACATTTATGTTTGTATGGTTTATACAGCAATGGCAGTGGAACCTAAACACATCAATTCAAAGAGAATAGAATAGAATAAACCTTTATTATCCCACGGATGAGAAATTTCGGTGTTACAGAACTCTTACAGCAAGGGGAAATAAAATATAAAAGGAAGACACAAGGTGGTCCTATAAACATAAGCAAGTTCGTATGTACAGGTATGTACAGGTAACAATGTACAGAATATGTATAGAAAAATTGTACGGAGACATGTATAAAATGTACAGTAAACAAACAAGCTGGTGAGTAAGATGACCAAAAGAATGTTAAGCTGCATTATAGAGTCTGACAGCTGCTGGTAAGAATGTACCTGCGGTAGCGCTCCTTCCTACACTCTGGGTGTAAAAGTCTACTTCTGAACGAGTGCAGTCTCATGCAGGGACTGTCCGTGATGGATGTTACCTTAGACAACATCCTCTCCAACTTGCTCGATGGACTTCAGCGGAGAATCCAGGACAGAGCTGGCCCTCCTGACCAGTTTGTTGCGGTTCCTCCTGTCCCTCTCTGCCATTCCACCACTCCAGCAGACCACAGCATAGAAAATGGCAGACGCCACCACAGTGTCGTAAAATTTCCTTAGGAGTGGCCTGTTCACCCCGAAGGATCTCAGCCGCCGTAGCAGGTGGAGACGACTCTAGATCCTTTTGTAAAGTGCATTTGTGTTTGTGGGCCAGTCCAGTTTGTTGTTGAGGTGAACACCCAGGTATTTATACTCCTCCACTGTTTCAATGTCCAAACCCTGGATGTTCACTGGTGTAATAGGGGCTGGCTTTTTGCTGAAGTCAATCACCAGCTCCTTCGTTTTGCTGGCATTGATGCAAAGAGGTATTTGATGACCCCTTGTATTCCAGTTCATTTCCCTCCGACACCCGACCCACAATGGCGGTGTCGTCTGAGAACTTCTGGAGATAGCAAGTGTCCGTGTTATAACTGAAGTCCGCAGTGTACAGGGTTAAGAGGAAAGGGGCGAGTACTGTTCCTTGTGGGGACCCCGTGCTACAGACTACCACCTCAGACAGTAAGAGGTGTGGTCCAATACTTTCCTTCATGTCATGCATCAGCACAGCTGCATTTAGGACAAGGGTTTAAATTCTCCTGAAAAACATGTTATGTTTTGGGTCGGTCAGTAAAGTAAAGTGGCTGCGGGTGACTCATTGATAGACAAATGTAATCATATTGAAGGAAGAAAACCAAAAATTAAAATGACTTCGGACAAGAGCGCTGGGAGGATCCCATCCACAATGAGGATAGCAGTGGTGTGGCTTGAATTGTTTGCTGACAAATAGTTATTATCCTAAGATCAATGTCCACACTGAAATCTTGGTCGGCCAGACAGTGATTTATATTTTGTGTCTGGGATACTGTGAGCCCAGAGACTTTAGGGTACACTGGGAGTTTCTAAAGCTTAAAGACATGCCTCTGTATGGGGCTAATTAAAATCTAGAAAGGTCCAGATTGACATTTGGGGAAAAAAATGCATCAAATTAAAAAGATGGGAGCTTTGTGCATTGCAGGAGACACTTCGACATGGAAACTGGTTTGATATGTCATGATACTTAGAGTAACAAAGCTGAAAAAAGATGATTTTTGTTGCTCAGCAGTGATCTTATGCAGATTAATGATCGTGACTTTGATTTGGATGCTTTCTTTCAGACCATCAACACAGTTTCAGAGGTTATCAGAGGCTCTCAGGTCAACCAGGACTATTTTGCTTCTGTCAACGCTCCATCAAACCCACCAAGGTAAAAACACAACCAGTGGACTGACCTGTTAAATCGCCTTTATCCATCTAAATCCTATGGTGACCTCTCTTCTTCATGTCCCCACAGACCAGCCATTGTGGTGCTGCTCATGTCCATGGTGAACGAGAGACAACCATTTGTGCTTCGCTGTGCAGTCCTTTACTGTTTTCAGTGTTTCCTCTATAAAAACCAGAAAGGCCAGGGGGAGATAGTTGCTACACTGCTGCCCTCCACCATTGATGGTCAGTAACAGTTTCAGGTCCTATAAATAAATAACATGTGGTCTGTGCTTTTAGATGGTTCACACTGTTTTAAGTGCTTAATAGCTCACTTTTTTTCTGCCTTTTAGCCAATTCCATCTCTGCAGGACAGCTGCTGTGTGGAGGCTTGTTCTCAGCAGACTCTCTTTCAAACTGGTGTGCTGCTGTGGCCTTAGCTCATGCCCTGCAGGACAACCTCACCCAGAAAGAGCAGCTGCTGAGGGTTCAGCTTGCCACCAGCCTGGGCAAGCCCCCTGTGTCTCTGCTGCAGCAGTGCACCAACATCCTTTCCCAGGTAGGGCAATGATGATACAGAGGAGCGTGCTGATAGGCTGTGTGTCTCCGTTTGCCATAGGTTTCTTAAAACAGCACTATTGTCGATCACAGTGAAGAGAACAGTGTCACATTATTGTGGTTTTGCAGGGTGATAAGATCGTCCGGCGGGTGAGTAAAGTGTACCTGTGTGTGAGTGTTTGGGTGGCACCTGTCTGTGTTATGTTTTTGGCTTGGCAGTTGTAGTAGGGGTCTTGTTGGCCCACTTGTTGGGGGATCTTGCTTCCTTATAACTCTTTACTACCCGATCTTTGTCCCTAACTGAAAGCTTTGACCCAGCGCTTCCTCATTAGGGTGACACACAAGTGAACTCCTCCTCACACACCTGTAAGATGTGGTTGCTGTCAGTGTTTTCACCAGGGGCTTGTGGGGAAGTACACAGGTGGACACCCGAGAGAGGTTCAGAGAAAAGGGACACATTGGCTGTTTTTAATTGTTTATCTCTGGTGCTATCATCCTGACACCTACTTTAAACTTTGAACTTTGTTTGCTGTGCTGCAAGCCCTTATCTGTTTGTTCAGGAAGTGATTACTGCAGCAACTTTTGGGCCTTCTCCTGTTCAAGTGAGTGACTGTCACTGCTTTTTGTCCTGCATGGCGCACAGCAAAACTGGCAGATGATTTATAGGACTGTGTATGATTTTTATGTCTTCCTTTGGGTTCAGATATTTCTGAACTGGAAATCCCAAATAATGGGATCAAAGAGTCCTTGTAAAACATAACCTTGGTACCAAAACAGATTTAAAAACTAACTTCATGCTGCTGAAAGGCTCCAAATTACTGCTGGTACTTATCTGTTGTGAAACAACTTGATAAAGATAAACGTACTTTGAACTCCTATTGCTTGAGGCCTGAGGTTGGTCTTTGGATACTCACAACCTCTAAGCCTTGGTGTGCTCAAGTTTCCTACCAAGAGCTTGACGGTCACCTCCTGTAAAAGAGGAAGTGAAATCATTTCATGTTTCAGAATTATTATCACTAATGAAAACCCTCAGCGTGGTTAGGTAGTTTGTGCAAGAGCCACATTGTTATGTGTCTGCGACGGACATTTGCATCCAACCTCCATTACCTGATATCCAGCCTGATGAACATGGGAAAACTGTTCAACTAAGGCAGCTGGTATGAGCATGTGCTGTCTGGTGGGCCCTGGTGCTCCGTTTAAAAACTGTAGAGGGCACTCCTGCAGGTTTGCTTTCCCATTTTAGTGTTATTCAAGTATCTCAGGATCTTGTTCATAAGTGTGGGTGAGATGGAACCACAAATCCAGGACTGTGCTCAAGTGTAAAGTGGCTAAGGCTTCAGTCACTCAGGCTTGAAGGCCATCATCGACTAACCTAATTGCTTGCTGACAAGTTATAGTGGCATGCTAGTGACCAAAGGAGGTTATCAGTACAGGACTGTTATGCTTCATCATGTAGACTTCTGCAGAAAATCTATGTCATAACTTACGAACCGGAAACGCCGTTGTAAACCTACACTGTAACCTTCCATGACAGCTGACGTGTACCTCCCGAGAAATGTAACTACACATCGGATCAAGGCAGCTGATGTACCCAAACTACTCAGTGATGTGGAAGAGTGCAGCAAAGGGTTAAGAGGGTTTTCTGGTTACAACATAGATTTTGTGCAGGAGTCTAAATCAGTCTCTTCATGACTAGTTTGCCCTAATGTGCCTGTCAGCTGCTACTCACCAACCTATTGTGGAATAATTATTATTTTTTTTTTTTTTTTTGGGGGGGGGTTGTCCTGGCTGGGGGGTAACTGATTATTTTCTAGGATTATGGTAATGATGCTTTAGTAAACAATTTCACAGAAACACCCAGCAGCAACTTGCCATCCAATTGACAAATACACCTTTTTCACATTCATACGAGCCACACCTCTTCTGACTTCCAGTCTCAGGCTGGCAGCAGTGCAGCCCATTAGACAGTTGTAACTGGATAGCTGTGCCTTGATGTGATGTGTTGTGTTGGTGGTTTCCTGGAAGAGATACAGAAGTGGAAATGTTTCCTCTAAGATTATTTTGTATTATGAAGCTGTGTCACACAGCATTTGCTTTACATAAGTCAATTTCAGCAATGTCTCAAGTGTTAATGGTCATCAGTGCCCCCCACACACATATTACGTCTTTGTAGAGACCAGGCCAATGTGTGCTCAGTTGACGCCTGTGGTGGTCATTGTCTTTTCTTTTGTTTTCCTCTTCATTTTATTTATTTTGCATTGCGTCACATTTGGAGACAAAAGCTGAAAAGGTGATTTTTGTAAGTTTTTATAGTTTTGAATGCTGATTAGTTTTTATCCACACCTTCACTGCTTACTCAGAGAGCTCCTTTCTTAAAAGCATGTCGCGCGTTAAGTGTTAATGCACCTGTTGATTGGCAGTCTTAAGCCACAATTTAAACTTAACAGGTTTTTGCTCATCTCCGTACCGCATCACACTGTTGTTTTTCATCATCTCATGTTCCAACTCCATGAAAATCATCCTGTCTTCCTTTCAGTGATAGAGATGACATATCCACTCGCTGGCATCAGTTTCCCATAAATGTGCGCATTTGAGGGACGTTTTTTTATAAAGAAGGGAAAAAATCCACATTGAGCTCTTTTAAAGATCTTTAAGCTGTTTTAATAATAATGAAATAATTTGTCATTAAAAAAAAAAAAAATCCTGAAAAGCACATTTAGCGGGGTTTGCTTTGCATGTGCTGACAGCTGGAAATGAGATAGTTTCCGTTGCAGTTTCATAACACTTTGCAATCAATTATTTTCAAAGCAAACTGATTTTATTGTTGATCATGTAGTTATTTTATTTATTTACATTTTTTTTAGTAATTATCACAGGATTGCTTGCTCTGATAAATCTAACCTCAGTCTAAATATCTTAATGTTTTTGTTTTGACTGTCCTTATGATAACCTCATTAACCACTAATGTATGACATGTGTTGAAGGATTACTTTAACCATTTCCTTATTTTTATTGACCAGAAAAGGACATGCATTGTTTTAACTTGGCCATTTCCACTGATAGGGATGCTTAATTGTTGCTGTACCAGCAAATCCAATGCTTCTTTTTCAATGTAATTTACCATTTTAGAGCTAACATCTATACTCCGCTCATGCTCTGATGAAATGGCTGCTTACTAGATACGTTAATTGGTTAAGTAATCTGGATCCAACCTCTAAACTATTCCCAGTCACGTTTAAATGTGACGAGGATTCAGTCTGACTCTCTTTTCTGTGTTTTTTGTCGTGTAGCATCGTGTTTTTGTGTTTCTAAGTGTCACTGTAGTTCTACAGAAACACGTTGACTCTCCTTCTGTCTTGTTGTTTTTCTCTGCAGGGCAGTAAAGTGCAGACCAGGGTGGGCCTCCTCATGCTGCTGTGTACATGGATCAGCAACTGTCCGATTGCCGTTACGCACTTTCTGCACAATCAAGAAAATGTTCCTTTTGTATCCTTTTGTCAGTTTTACTACTTCATAGGGTTCTTAATGCCTCGTAAACAAGTTATTTATTATGCTTTTTTCTTTTATTCAGTTTAATTTTGTGTTTAGGTTAAAACCTCTCATTCAGTCTTACTTAAAATGTGCAGCTTTACTTGGATGAGTCCTTGACACTGACTCTTGTAGCTGACTGCTCAGATCTCAGAGAACCTGGGGGAGGACGAGAGGCTGGTGCAGGGCCTGTGTGCGCTGCTTCTCGGCATCTGCATCTATTATAACGACAACTCGCTGGAAAACTATACCAAGTAAATCTCTTTCACTCACTCAAACATGTGCATGCTATAATTAGGTTTACCTAACATGTTTGGTGACAGAACGACAACAATACTCAGTATACACACAAGTAAACACATTATTATGGTGATAAGTTAAAAAATATAGATTACATGCATTTCACAAATCAGATTTTCATCATTTCAGCTGCTATATATCCATCATTTGTGTATCTAAAGTGTTTAAATGAGAGGTACATTGTTTAAATGTGGTGTCTTTGTCCCCTGATTTGACAAATTTAAAACAAATAAAAATCTGTTTAATATTGTGACAAAGCTACTGTGCTCTCTCCTCTTCAGAGAGAAGCTAAAGCAGCTCATCGAGAAGCGGATCGGAAAGGAAAACTTTGTAGAGAAGCTGTGCTTCATCACCAAACATGAACTGTATTCGCGGGCGGCTCAGAAGCCGCAGCCCGTCTTCCCGTCTCCAGAGCAGATGTTGTTCGATCATGAGTTTACCAAGCTGGTCAAAGAACTGGAAGGTCAGTCCCGTCACATTCATCCTAACAAGAACAGTTTAAGAGAACTATTGCAGAGTTTCAGTTGGCCTAACGAGTTATGTTCTTCTCCCTACTTTTCCACAGGAGTGATAACCAAAGCAGTTCACAAGTCTAGCGAGGAGGAGAAGAAGGAAGAGGAGGTGAAGAAGACGTTAGAGCAGCACGACAACATTGTGACTCAGTATAAAGAGCTGATCAGAGAGCAGGTAAATAACACAATTTTCATTTTGTTACATGTTGTGTTTGTTCAGTTTGATATACTCTCCTGCTGACAGATTGATTTTTGATCACATGATCCTCAGGACGCTCAGCTTCAGGAGCTGAAGGAGCAGGTGGCATGCATGACCTCCCAGAATGAACAGCTGCAGGCTACAATCACCCAGCAGCAGTCGCAGATCCTGCAGCACAAAGACCAGTACAACATCCTCAAGCTGAAATTAGGTGGGTGCACCTCATCGGCTGTGTGTGTGGTGTGAATTTAGATACATAAAATATAGAGATTTAGTTCATTTAAAATACATTTTCTCATAATGAATGAGAAATGAGGGACTGACATGCAGGATTTTAATCCTATCAACCTCATTCCGGCGGGCACATTAAGCTTTTACTGCCCCCTTGCTCAGATAATAGAGCGACAGGGATGTGCAGCAACATCCCCAGATACTGTTTTATATCAAATTGTGCGAGACCGTCACGCACACAGCCACGTTTCATAGGAGCAATTTACTTTGTTTCATAAACAAAATGTTAAAATGAAATTTTGTAGCTCACAGACATGTAAAAGCTGAGTATCTCTAGCCTGTTACTTAGAATCAGAGTTCAGCCAGAACCTCGTAGATAGGAGACTGAAATTCAGAGGTTTATTCACAAATGGTGATGTAGCTGCTGCAGGACGGCGATTTAACTGCAAAATTGTGCCCATGCTGGGTTCTGGGTACTCTGGATTTCTCCAGTGGTCCAAAGACATGCAGTTAGTGGGGTTAGGTTAACTGGTGATTATAAATTTCCCATAGGTGTGAATGTGAGTGTGCGAGTCTCTCTGTGTTAGCCCTGCGACAGACTGGTGACTCGTATAGAGTGTACCCTTCCTGTCGCCCTAAGGTACCTGGGAAAGACTCCCCCTGTGACCCTTACTTGGACAAGCTGAAGAGGGTGGATGGATGACATAGGCTCACCTACCCTGCTCTGATGTAGCTGACTTGTCCCATATTGCAGAGAGACTGACTTGAGCACAGAGTCAAATTGATTGCAAAGTGTTAGTAAGTGGTCTGTTGATAAATTAGATGACAGTTATTTCCAAACCTTTGTCAATCTGTCTAAGAATGTTTACAGTCAGTCCAAATTAGGCCATGATTGTTTGGAGACAGGCTGCTTTAACTTTTGGATTAACAGTGGTCACAATGGCCAGATAGTTGCTGCAACTTCTTGCAGTTTGTTGCTAAATGCAAAGATTTCAATGCAGTCACCAGTAAACCACCAAGCTTCCCTCTCCTTCTACTCACGAGAAGGTTGCTATCCCATTTTTACTCCAGCGTGATTGAGCCTTAAATCAGCTCAGGATTGTAGATTTAGGGATAACATCAGCATCAGTATTGCTGTTGTTAACACTTAAACTGAGTGTTTGTGCTCTAACTTCAGCTAAAGAGAACCAGGGTCAGTCCAACAGCCAGGGAGACGGCTCTCAGGTGAACGGGCTGCAGACAGAGGAGCTGACCCAGCTCAGAGAGGAGGTGGAGGAGCTCCGCAAACAGCACTCGCTACTTCAAACACAACTTGGTGACAAAGATGCTCTCATCAGCAGCCTGGTTAGTATCTTTTTTTCTTTTCTTTTTAAGTCTGTGTGTACTGGCATTGTTGTTCTGGGGGCTGATTCCAGAGAGATGTTTTAAAGCTGTTTTGATGCGTTTGTTGGTGTAAAACAACTGTAGGCAAAATAGTCCTCCAAACAGCTGACTGACACACGGGGAGCAATGTGGACTCTATACAACCACCAGAGATTAATCAATTGATTTGGACTGATACATTGCTTTCTATGTCTTATTTTAGAATAAACACTTATTATATCATTATAATGTTTAAACCACACCTGTAGAATAAATTAGAAGATGAAGATTAACCAGAAAACACTACTGCAACTATAAACATGCAATCCAAATCCAAAGACACAAAGAAACCTTTACGTTTAAACTTTGACATATCTGGATATGGGAGCTTCTAAAAACTGCTTCATGTCTGTATTTGGGTTAATCACATAGTTACATATCGTATCTGGAGTGAAAGTGACTGCATAATGTTTTAACTCTGTGTAACTGTAGAAATCAGGAGCTGCACAGACAGCAGAGGGTCCAGCAGGAGGATCAGACGACACAGAGCTGCTCCAGGTGGGATTCATCACTTCACACCTGTCCCTGCTTTTCCTTTGAACCCCCTGTTTGCTAAAAATGTTTCAAAAGGTTAAGCGCATGAGGCAAATGCTTGTTTTGTCACTAAATAAGTGTTCGAATTGCTCTTGTGACTAACAGAGAGGTAAATCTTTAAGTGTACCGTTTTATTTTCACTTTTATTGACATAAATATTCAAGATGATTTATGATGTTTACATGTATGCAAGAGGGTGTGACTCAAGCCTGAAGAACCTCTCAGGAAGTGCAGCGCTACAGCTTGCTTTAGAGTATTAGTGGTTTTAGGACGGGATGGACTTCTGGGACACAGACTTTGTACTCGGATTACCTTATTTTCTCTCACAATAAGAATTATATATGTCACCAGAGTTAACCTGGAGGCATTAATCAGATCGGGTGTTAGTATTTTGTACATGTGCTGAATGTGTGCTGTGTTGCAGGAACTGGAGGCTTTAAGAAGTCAAGTTCAGTCCCAGTCAACAGAAATCGGCCAGCTGAAGATGGAGAGACAAGACCTGCTCAGAAGAGCTGAAGTCGGGGTAAAAATCATGAGAAGATCAATTTGACATAGATTTGCTGAAGTTGTTTAAAACTAATGAACCTTTCTCTGGCTTCTCTCAGTGCTCTGACACACTCCCCTCTAGTGACAGCTCATTAGATGCTGCAAAGATGGCTGAACTGGAGAGCAGGCTGGGAGCGCAGACGTCTGAGATGGAGAGACTAAAGGTGCGTGAGAATATGTGATCCTCTAAATCACTTGACCCTCATTTACCGTAATGTTTTTATACTGCATTCAGCTTGGACTTCTCATATATTAACTCCCTCTCTCCCGTCTCCTTCCTCTCCCTCTGCGGCTCAGGCAGAGGTAAAGAACCTGTCGGAGAGCCGGGCGGAGCTGGAGAAGCGGCTGGATTCAACTACGAGCACGGTGGCCATCCTGCAGACGGAGAAGGAGAAGCTGCAAACTGACGTCCAGGAGTCCAAGAAGGAGCAGGATGACCTGCTGATGTTGTTGGCAGACCAAGACCAGAAGATCACCAACCTGAAGAAGAGACTGAAAGAGCTGGGAGAGACGGTAGGAAAGCTATTAGCATTTTCTAAAATCACCAGTATAAAATGTATAGTTTTCACTGCCAATCTGCCTCGTTTATCCAAACATAAGGAACAAATTAGTTCAGCCCACTAAAATTCAACAGTAGAAATTATGAAATATCTAATAGCCTCACATTTAAATAATATGAATATTTTTGTTAATTTTAGGAATATTTTGTTAACGGGACACCCAGCAGATTTTGGGACTGATTACTTCCCTGCATTAGTATTGTCATACAGCAAAATGGGTGTCACAGAGAAAATGAACATCCACATGAGGTGGAGCTGCTGTTTCAGCCTTTTACCTCTAGTTTTGTTCTCAGGCTAGTAAAACACGCAGCCCCATCAACCTCCAGCAGTAAGGTTGAGAATTTTCTTTAAAAGTTTTGAGTGAGAGGAGAGAAAGATGACCAGTAACATCCAGCAGAGATCCCAGGTCAGAGTTTGGTTCACCAGGTCCCCTCAGGTAGCCGTAGGCTCTTGGAAGTCTTTATGCCTACGCCTTCTTATGCCAAAAGAAAATTGTCTCAAGCTGAACTGACAATGAGCCACGAGACTTTTGCAAGTTTGCACTTTGATGAATATTCTCCAGAGGACGATCTTAAAATAGAACAAACATCAGGGTAACACTGCTTGTTTCTAACATCCTGTATCACAGACATTAAATTAGCACAGTGTTGTTATTGAAACTATGACATATCTCATGATATTGATGTGGCTCTATGACAGTTGGTGTAAAATTGATTTGATTGCAGTTTTTAAAATAGCTTAAATATGTTTTTCAGTTGTGAGAGTTTTGATTAGATAGCCAGTTATGGAGGATTTGAAAGTGCTGGAGAAGAAAAAGTTGGATTAAGTATAAAATTTCAAACTGTCCCTTGTTTTGTTTTTTTTTGTTGTTTTGTTTTGTTTTTTTTGTTTTTTTTACCCCAGTGTAGTATGTATGTAGTCTGATCTAAACTTTCCCCAGATTATTCAGTCTGATCTAAATAAATGAACAGTGAGTTGATTCTGATTAGCGAGGATTCAAAATAAAAACGACCACACTGCAGCCTCAGTCACACATGCCGAGACGGCGGTAACTAAAATGTCTATTCACCGACTGGTTGGCTAGTGGTTTCTGGCTGTCACCAAGTGAAAATGGCTGCAAAGAGGGTGCTGCAGTCTTCTTATGATTGATTTTCGTTGCAAGCAGGTTGCAGTAGCCCACAGTTTGCATGCAAGGAATTCATGAGTGTTTGCAGGTTACACACAAACTACGGGTGACCACCGCAATCTGTGGTGCAGCACTGGTTAACTTTATGCACCTGTTGTTGTTTTCTTGTTTTTTTTTTTTGTTTTTTTTTCCCCCCACTATCAACTGTGAGCAACCTACAGCAACCGCTCACCAACTGGTTGGAGACTACAGGTTGTCTCCAGTGACCTGTGTCTGCTTTGTGGTCTCAAAGCCTGTGTGATTGTGGCCTATAGGGGTTGGAATTGACTCTTTTTAGTCATTCATCTTATTTTTCATTGCCAAACAAACAAAAAAAACCCCAGCAAGATTTTAGTGTCTAGTCTTGGACTAAGTATCATTAAAGCTTGTTTGCTGTCGTGGTAGCTTTAGCAGTGAGTAATTATTTAATAGTTACAGAGGAATAGATGCAAACACGTAAGTGCGAACCACTCAGTTCTGTTTCGTCTGTCTGCTTTAGTTAGACTGTGACCCTTTCCTTGCAGGTGGAAGATGAAGATGACCTCGACACCAGGGACCAGACAGACGATGATGATGAGGAGGATGAAGATGAGGACTAGAGAAAATCAGTGAAAGGAGAAAAAGGAGAGAAAAGACTGCAGAAACGCACCTGAGAAACTGAGGACTAAAATATGGAAGCAGTTTCTCGTCCGGGCTGCCATGCTGTCTTCTTCTTTACTCCAACACATGTATGCGTTAGTTTTTGGACATTTTTAGTTCAAGATGACGATGTTCTTTCCAAAAACTCAATTTTCAGCGACAGCTGAGAGGTTTAAACATGTCAGTGTATTCATCTCTGCTGCATTCACCATCAGTTTGTGATGGATTTTATTAGTTGTTTTGTTTTTCTAATGTACTGTCACACAGTTCCTAATCACAGAAAAACCCTTAAGTTAAATTTAACACATCTGGAGAAGTTGCAGAAGTGGATTTAAAATGTGTCACAATGCATTCTCATTTTCCCCATCCTGCACTGCTGCCCTCACCAGTACAAGCACCTGCAGCATTGGCGTCACCTGCACTTCGCCCCCCGATCAGTTCGAGTTCAGCGTCACAGTTGTTCCATTTCACCGACTGCTCTGCAATATGCTGCAAAACACTGATGGAAAAGATGTAAAGAGACAAAAAAGACAAATATTTTTGCAACTTTTTGTCCAATACTGGCATCCAGCTTCTGTATGATATTGTGTAACTTATCACTTTAAGAGCGACATTGAAATGAATAAAGGATCTATCTATATGGAGGAATAATTGTAGATAAATTAAATTTTACTAAATCCACAATAAGACCTGGCTGTTAGGATTTTTTTTTTTTTTTTTAAATTCAAGTGTTTAAAAAAAAAAGTTCACGCTGAATGTTTTCATGCCAAATTAATAACACTAAATGATTAGTGTCTGTCACTAAAACCTGAAAAGGAGGCATGGCGGGACATCGTACATTTACTGAGAATAAACTATTGTACCCTCACGCGTCTTCTGCTAAACACTTTTCATTTCCCTTGGTGAAAAACTTGTGAATCGATAAAAGATGTGAAAGAGAGTTCAGAAGGATTTCTGATATGGAAACGGCTTAACAATGGGATGATGTGGGGGCGCCGTGCTGAAACTACAGGTGGACTATAAAATCTGCATCTTGGATGCTTCAAACATGTTCTCCTGATTCATGAAAGAAGGAACCACCATGTTTGCTGAATAAAAATAAATACAAATATAATATTTTGAAATGAAATGCTTTCTGAGTTTAGTTGCTTAGTTGCAATCCTGCCTGGCTTTGTGTGACTGGAGTAAAATTGATAATGAAAGCTTGGTGAAACTGCAAACTAAATTATAATAAAGCACACTATTAGTAAACATAGTTGTGAAAAAAGTATCCACAATTATACAGTGCTGTGACTGAGTATACCCCATGACTCAGTTGCAGTGCATGAATTACTCGCAGATATGTTTGCATGTACTGTTAGTGAATCAGGGAGTCGCTTCTTGTTTAATGCCATACATACAAAGCACCAAACTCTTAATGATACATAATGCTTTGTCATAACTGCATTTAATTAGGTTGAGGAAAATATTTTGGATTTCCAGTTACCTTGGAAACGTTAATAAACAAGCTTCACTTTAATGGCACACTCCTGTTGACATAAATCCACCATGACGCATGTTTATGATGACGTTTGTGGGAGAAGTTCACACTTGATGTTATTAAACTGTTGAAAACAGAATGGGACCTTAGCTACAGTCCCATGTTTTCACACAGCCCTGCTCAGTTAGCACACTATCAGCCAACAACCTTGGCTGATAGTGACCCACACCTGTTTTCAACACCTTTGAAAGCTGAGTTCAGTTTCACTAACCACACTCGGGCCTGATTACTGTCAGTCTTGCTGAATCAAGAAATCACTTAGATTAGGATTTTTCTGCCTTCAATACATTAAATCATAGTTTAGGAAGGAAGGAGGAAAATGCTTTTTCACAGCAATACACAAGGATTATTAAAATGTTAAAAGTCCTGCCTCTACAACAGTTGCTTGAAATATTAGAAATTGGTGCAAGCAGAGAAGTATTTGGAGAGTCACATGTCAGGGCTGATTTTCCTGAAACAAAGAACAACAAACTATAAAACAGGAAATTTAAAACTTGCTTGAAGCACATGCTGGTTAAAAGTAAGCCAATTAAGGCAGATGAAGCCATGACTGAGGTGCCATAGTGAAAGCAGCATGAATTACTCATGACTTTTATTTATTACTAGCTGACTGTTAATGACATTTATCAAAATTATTTTTTCTGTGTATTTAATATTTTACTTACCGATTATCTTTTTCTGTATAATATAATCATTTTAAAACATTAACATGTGTAAAGGTTATGATTGATACGGCTTCTGTAATAGCGCAGTTTCACCGCTGGGGGGCAATAAAAACCCTGAAATGAAAATGTGTGGCAGACCTGTTCACAACATGCCATCCATCCCTTTTTTCTTTCTTTCTGTTTCTTTAAATTTTCCATATAAGCAATTATAACTGATCTGGCTTTCAATTTCTCTCACCACTAGGCTTTAGAGATTGTTTAGCTTTTACCTTAACTTACATTAATCAACATCTGTGCAGTGTTACTGTTAGTAAGCAGAGTTTATATAATGTCCACATACACACACACTTAACATAAAGCATAAATGATCTATGCAAACACCGTGATATGGATCGTGCTTCACTGAGAGTAGAACAACACATCACCACACTGTGCTGACCACATTTCTGCAGCTGCTCTCGCTTCCAGACCCTGGGGCTAAACTGATGTGTGAGTTTTTATTGACAGCTCCTCTGTGTGATCCCTGCTGCCTGCCAGCTGTAGCACACAACACTGTACATGACACGCTCAGCACGGTTTGCCTACACAGAAACCAGGCGCTCTGCTTCAGGTGTGCATGTCAATGACTTTTACACACACCACATCAGCAAAATGATCTGTGTAAAATTACAAAACGTGACAGAAAACACACAAACCACACACACACACACACACACACAAATAAAGGATCTATGCAAATACAGCGATACTACAGCAGGAGCCAAACACAAGAGTAAACAAGGGCCAAAGCATATTGTTTTGATTTGGTTGTCAAACAATAAGAAACATAATTAAAATAGTACTAAGCATAACGTAAACTTAAACTGATTTTACAGAAACCACATGTTTATTTTTATGCTCTCAAATATACTGAACTGAGCTTCATTCATTAGATAACCTGGCTGCTAAAAGGTGACACTGATGGTGATGGACTCTTAAAATAAATGTGCATTATCGATATGCTTTTCTACTTTTTCTGATGAATCAAACTGTAAACTGCAGTTAGGGATGAACACACAGGGTGCTGTTGCAACCAAGAGCAGACAGATTATAAATCAGGGATGTTAAACTTATTTTGATCTTATGTGTGCTGGACCGGTTAAAAATGCAATAAAAAATTAAAATTAAATAAATGTATATTAAAATTAATATAAGACAAAGAAGAGCAATTTCAACAGTACGCCTCAGTTTTCCTACATGATAAAGGAATGCTGTAGTAAGGTGTAAAACCTGTGAAACTACAGTAAAAGATAAAAATGTATGTCCTCCACATTTTCCAAAGCCGTGCAGTGGGCCGGATTAGAGTTTCCGAGGGGCCGACTCTGTTCCCCGGGCCCTATGTTTGACACCCCTGCTATAATTAAGATTTTATTTGATTTTACAGTGGGTGAATAGAGAGCAGCAGGTTAATGTAAATGGTTAATGCTTCCTCTGCTCTTGTGTGATTGATCGTGAAACTGCCATGTTGTGTGTGAATCTGTTAACATCGCTTGTTTGGCCTTCAGTCTACTCGGTGTTCATGATAATATTTATATATCTTTGCACTGATCGACCTGGATTTCCTCGCCCCTCCCAGCCTCCTCCCTCCTCTTCCTCCTCTCTCGTCGCGTCCTGTGCTCGCATCTCTCCCCATCCTCTTTTCTTTTTTTTTTCATGGTGGCTGCAGTTTGAAGGGCAAAGAAAATGTTTTGACTGTGAGATTTTATTTATGTTATTGTTGTTGCTGTTGTCTTCTTCTTCTTTTTTTTTTTTTTAAAATTCCGGGGGACTCTCAAGGTTGAGGCGGGCGTCATGACTTTTAAGTGACCACTCTGCCACAGCAATCGGTGATGTAACACGACTGGTTCCTGCTTCCCGGCTAGTCCCCTCCACCACCAGCAAAGCCAGCACATCCAGCAGGAGCAGCTCCACCGCTCGAGCCTTCTTCCCTCGGGGGAAACACTACCACCTGCCGCCACATCTCGCCCCTTATGACCGTCTCAAAGGTGAGTTCCCTTCATCTCCAACTTCTCGCTTTGTGTTGCTTACTTGCCATCACGCACTGGCTGCGTGTGCGGGTGGGACACTTTGGGGGGGTCTGAGCTGCAGCCGGAGTTGGAGCTGTGCCATGCGGCTCCACAGCCTGCTCCCAGGTTGGATTTCAGCGGACGACTTTGCGGCAGCCACGAGGTTTGTTTGCACGCGTTTCATCCACACACACACACCGCTCCAACGTCTTGCTTGGTATTTGACAATGTGACGCAGAAGTGTGCAGCGGTTTCTGTTACACCTGATCCCCCCCCCCGCACACACAGTATAGCACGACTGCATAGCTCTCTGCTGTTTCTCTGTTTGCATGGGTGGAAACCGAAAACCTGCACTGTCAACTTCACCATGTTTAAACGGAGTGAGTACAGTAGTTGATCTAATTGATTATACGTTAAGTGGACACTTTATTAGATACATCTTACTAGTCCTGGGTTGGATCTGCTTTTTGCCTTCTTCATGGCACAGGTGCTGGAAACATCTCTGAGAGATTTTGGTCCATACTGACAGGATGGCACATTAGATGTGCTCTGTTAGACTGAGGTTTGGACTGTGGGTGTCATTACAGTGAAGTCACCTGTGTTCAAGAAACCAGTCTGAGATGATTTGAACTTTGTGACATGGTGTGTTAACTACAGCAACCAGTGGAACATGTCATCATAAAAGGATGGACATGGTCATAATGCTTAGATAAGCCATTATCTGTGGCAAAGATGCTCAGTTGGATCTAAGGATGCCAAAGTGTGCTGAGAAGACATCCTTCACACGATTACATCACCAACATGAACCGTCAATACGAGGCAGGATGGATCCCTGCTTTCATGTTGTTTGCACCAAAACCTGACCCAGCCATTTCAGCGAGACTCGTCAGATCTGTTGTCCAATTCTGGCGAGCGTGTATGAACTGTAGCCTTAATGTGGTCTTCTGCTTCATGCTCTTCTGCGTACCTCGGCTGTAAAGCGTCACTGTTGCCTTTCTGTATGCTTGAGACAGTCTGATGATGGTGTATGAAAATCCCAGTATAGATCACCAGCTTGTCTGCCACATTCAGAGTCACTCAAATCCCCTTTCTTCCTCATTCTGATGCTCAGGTTTAACTTCAGCAGGTCGTCTTGAGCACATCTACGTGTGATTGGCTGATTAGATATGGGGGTTAATGAAAGCAGTTTAATGAATAAAATTGAAAGGAATTGAAAATAGAATTGAATCCATAATTAGGTTTGTTTTAAAAAGTATTTAGATTTTCACATCTAATGATCTCTAGTATTGGAAGTTTAGAAAATTTTAGCTGTGAAATCCACATTTGTCTTTTTTTTAATTCCAGCTATCATTCCAGAGCACACACATGCTTAGCTGTCACGTATGACGGAGAAAAGCACACCGTCCTGAACATTCTCTCTTTTTAATCAAGATAGCTGTCAAATCAAGGCAACAGCTAAAGATGAGCACTTTCACCAAACAAGTACTGAAAAAGATTGATATTAAAATAAAATGCTTCTTCTTTTTCTTTTATATGAAACATAATCCAGTATTTAGGTTGTTGGACAAAGCAGCCTTTTTTAAAAAAAATCTTATTGTTTCTGGTTGTTTTAAAAATATTAGCTCAGCAGAAAACAGTTTATGCATATTTTTAAATAATTCTTTAAAATCGATAACTGAAGTTTTAGTTTACTTTTCATCTTAGCATTAAAGGAAAAAAGTAATCCCTACAGATGGCTAATTAGTTGTCTGGTTAATTTTCAAACAACCTTGTGAACACGTTAGCATTTTAAATAATACTTTTGTTTTGGAAAAGCACTTTGGAAAAGTTGTTTCATTATTCAGGACCTGCGAGTCGCACGTTTGTATTTTTTCTTGGGAGCAAACACAAAATCCAAACAGTGTTACCCTGATAAAGCTGTAATCAAAATGCTGCAGGTCACATCAGCCAGTATATTGTGAATAGATTTGGTGTGCCCGTTCAGTGTAAACACCTCCTTGCTTCTAAGTGAAGCCTGTTATTTCTGCTCTGTGGGTGGCTGGACTCTTTCAGGCCACCAGTTCACCAGATTGTTTGGATCCATTGTGGGGTTTTTTTTTATTCACTTCTGTCTGGATGGGTGTAAATAAACTTAAGACAAAGAAAAATAACAGCTTGAGAGCTGTGTTTAATGAACCGAGTATAATGCTCACCACATGTGGAGCTGTGGGACAAATTTAGGACTTCAGTGCCAGTTGGCTCTTCAAGTGTGGCAGTGCACATCAGTTTCAATGAAGGCCGGTCCAGAGCGTGCGCCGTGATTGGACCAAACGAATATTTGTATAATTTTCAGATGTTTTTTATCAAATTCTTCCTTCTGTTTTATTTTTCCAGAAGTTGTGGTTAGTTGGTTCAGCGAAAGTCCCATTTCACTGCATTTATTGTCGCAGTTTGATATTGATATTCTCAATTTTCCTGTAGCATTAGATAAAAACAGAGGTTTGTATCCAAGGTGAATATTTGGGGGGGATGAGACTGCAGATTTTTGTAAACCTTATCCAGTCTGTTTGGGAGTCACTCCGAGTCACAGCGCAGTGTTTGGAGACAGGTTGCCTCCCACCAGGTGACCTGTTCAATTCCTGGCCCACATAATGAGGCGTTGGCTCTGTGGAACCAGTTGGTCGTCGGAGCTAATCACAAACTGTTGCTGAAAGTGGAAAAAATCGATTTAATCAGTGGGCAGCCATTTTTTTCCCTTCCTCTCTTCCCAAGTCAAAACAAGGGATTTTTACTCTATTTTTATTCTACTGTGACAGAGCCGTACAGTGTTTTGGTTTGGTGCGCATGCAATGTTTTTAATCCTTTTCTACACTTTTATCACTAACACCTTCAAAATTAGCTCAAAGAACAGTTTACATTTATTAATGAGCCTCATCAATAATAAACCCAACTTAGGCCAGCCCAACTTACTGCTTCCAGCTATTGGTAGGAGTCTTTCCTGTGAGATTCATGCAGCTTTACAGGGTTAGCTACATGAGTATCCATTTGACAGATGAGCTGTTATAACGTCACAACTGAATCATGCATTACACAGCAGCTTTCTTCAGGTTGAGTCACGAGTGACGCCATCAGGGTGTTTTTTTTTGGTGATCATTTCTATTAAAGCCCCTTTTGCAGCTTTTAGGGACTTGACTTTGAAATCTGCTTCTTTTTAAAAAAAAAAAAAAAAAAAGAAATTACGGATTAATAGGTTACAGGTATATTTGTGACTTCTCAAATCCATAAAACAACAAACAAAATATATCAATGGGTATCCTAGCAACCTTGAAAACAGACTTTAAGGTTGCTGATATGGCTAGATAAAACATCGTCACCCATGGACATACTTTCCACTGTTCAACAGGTTAGGAAATCATAAATGAACTAATAAAAAAGTTTGGTCATCAACCCCGGCGGCAACGCTGGGTTGGTGATCATTAAATTTATCAAGCTGAAACTGTCAACCCCACCTGTTAGCTCGAAAGTGGCAGCCCTGACTGTTAGGTGGAAACAATTAGCTCCCCCATGACTATGACATATTTTCACTCTGCACTGATTAAACTTAATAAGATCCAAGTTCAAGGCTCCTTTCGGGGCTGACCTCAGACACCAGTCTGGCCTTTCCGCCCATCTTTATGCTAAGCTAAGTAGCTCCTAAACACTTTCCAAGCATTTAACACTCAAAAAGAAGCTCCAAAAATGTCGAGCTGCTCCGTTTAAAGGTGTAAAATAATAGTGTTTAGTTTAAGAATTGACCTTTGGCTCCTTTTTAAAATATTTCCTAATGATATACTAACAGTTCGCTGCTCCCCCTCTTTGGGAATTTTATCAGAGCGCATGAGATAAACGGCGAGGTCAGTTACCGCTCTTCAGCTTGGCGGAGGCTTGATGCAAATTTTTCTGCGCGCCCCTGACAAAGAAAAGTCTGTAGCTAATGAACAGCAAACATGTTTTTGGGGTTGCGCAGAGTTTAAGACTAAAGCGTGTCAGTTTGAGGCACGACTTTTGGTGCCGTGCTGTGTGGAGAGGTGTCATACCAGCTCTCGAGTTGTCTAATTAGGCCTCATCCACCTAATGGCCAACCTGCTGCCAAAAAGAGCATTAGACTAATGAGTTTGCCACACGTCTGCACTTGTGTGAAACAAAAATCTCCCGACCACAAATGAACCCTCCCTGCTGTAGCCGGCTTTGAACTCGGTGAAAATTCTTGACAGTCTCATTTTTAACGAGGTGTTTGTGGGATTTGAAGGCACCACAGGCTCTTCTGTTTAAATCCACTGTAGAGAGAGTAAAAAATCTGCTGTGCACTTTCATGTTAGGGCCATAAAATGCTAACCTGGCATGTCATCACACAGACTGTTAAACACATACCTGAGATTCCCTCGCTTTGTCCAGCCTGTGACGTGTGCTGTTTGCTATGTAGGTCCTCGTTTCTTCAGAATCTCTGAGCAGAGCCTCTTTTGTTTTTTTGTTTTGTTTTTTTTCCTGCTGTGGAAATACTTGGCTGTTTATCTTGTAGTATAACTTAATGTCACTCACATCCGGAGCAGTGATGAGGCGCTTGCTGCTGCTGCTGTTAGGAGTCAGTCTTTCCTTCTGTAACACCTGCAATGAACTGAAAGTGTGCTTTTGAGCAAACATGCCCTTGAATCAACCCGATGACCTGAGCGCTAGAAAATCTGTGCTGGATATATGCGGCTGTTAAGCTGCTGTTGTGCAATAAAGTGAAGACAAACCTGTTGTTGCGGGCCATTTAGTCCCCTGTATGACTGCAGCCAGAGCTTGGTTTGCATTTCCAGCAGTAACCTGTAACCTGTGGGAGGCCTCAGGGTGAGGCAAGGCATGTATCTCCCAGCTGGCTTGGAAAGACCTCAGTATCACACTGGAAAAGCTGGAAGAGGTGTAGAGGGGGGCCTAGGCGCCCTAGCAACCCAGACCCAGGCAAGCAGCAGAAGCTGGATAGATGGATAAGCAAATCTAGCAGCCAGTATGAGCTGTTTTTAAAAAAGAAAAAAAAATTATATAAAAATGTTGTGTTGTAACAGAGCTGGAAGAACAAACAGATTAATTAATCAGAAATGTGTTGCGAGAATCATGTAATTAATTTTTAGTAGTGTTAAATTCACTGATCTCTGATTTTCATCGATGACCTATCTTGTTTTAAAAAAGCTTAAAATTGTACCAATTGAGGGTAAAATGTTTTGCTTATGTAACATGTTTATTTTTGATCTAAATTTGGGCATTTGGAGTCCACCGGGACTCAGCTTTTTGGAGCCAGCCTCCAGGGGCCCATGGAGCAGCTGCAGTTCTTCAGTGGCTGGACGTTGCTCTTTGGGGATTCAGAGATTTTAAGCATTTGTAATAAATCTGCAAAAACAACTTCAACAATGGTCACTGTAGTCATTAAATGTTCGTGTGTGTGTGTGTGTGTGTGTGTGTGTGTGTGTGTGTGTCAATCATGCATTTTTACTTTCTTTGTTGAGGGTTACATCCCTGATTTATTACCTATTAGGTTAAGAGGAAAACCCTGAAACTGAAGCAGCTCATGTCACATGTCCTCTGTTGCCATTACAGACCCGACTTTGTGCCCTGAGGTGATGTTGGAGAACCCTGTGTCCTCAATAAATGGTGCCTCATACATGACTGTACCTCCAGAGCAAAGCCCCCCGTGGCCTTAAGACTCTTACTCTCTGCCCCCGCCACACCTCCTGTGGTTCAGTTTTCACTAAAACTAATGAAGGCCTGCTTCACTGCCCGGCAGGGTCAGAGTGATTTCACGGTACTTGTGGCCTCTTTCAGTTAATCCTGCTGTTCTCACACTGTCAATAAAACATCTGGTATGCACTTATTCTGTCTTTGCCAGGATTTTCTAACAGGTGGAAATCTTTTGAGTGTTCTTTCTTCGGAGATTGTGTGCCCTCAAAAACTCAGAGTAACACAAATTTCTGGTGATTTATTTTTCTTAAGTGCACCTAAGCAATAGTTTTCTAAAGTTCTTCATTGGGCATTGGCTGCTTTTTCACTCATGTTCAGTTCAGTCCTTGTATCTCACCATTTTCAGAGGAAGTCTTTGTTAGCTTGTTTCAGTCGCTTAATTCTGATCTGTGACTCATTCAAACATAAAAAGTACGTAACTCCACAGGTGAACCAGTGTTGTGTCTACACATACCAGACAACATGGCAAAAAACAATTTAAAATTGCATCTTTATGCACTTTGTTACCAGCAGCCTGTCAGAGAATTCACTCCCATTTCTTTAGTTGAATCCATGAAAATAGATGTCACAGTCTGGCCGACCCAAAGTAGTATTTTTGCACTAAGGTGATTCCCGAAGAGGTATTAGCCAAAAACCTGTCACTCTCTATAACAGTGTGCAGTGTGTCCTTAGAAAAAATTGAGGAAACTGGACAAATGGAAGACAAAAAAGAAGGGGCATGCTTAAGAATCCATCGATAGCAGATTAACAGTATCTGAAAGACATGTCTTTAAGAAATAGGGGGAAAAAATCCAGCAAAGACCGAACACAGGACCTGAGATAAGCACGTTAATCCTTATTTTAACGCTCTTCTCTCTTGGTGTCATTTTTGAGAAGTGTGAGCAGAAGCCAGATTTTTGAGTTGTTATGTTGATTCATCACCGGGGAGTTGTTGTCTGGTATTCGTGGATCATCATTTGATGCTTCAGCCTGGCGGTCAAACTGAATAAAATCTGCAGAGTATTGGGCTTTAGTAAACAATCTGCTGGTGGATATCGGGGAAGATTAATGTACTTGTCCTGACAATGGTTTAAAAATCCCGAAAATGCTCTTATATAAATCGAGAGGGTGCATGTGACCACAGAAGCTCTCTGTCTTTGTCCCAAAGACTACAAACTTCCCTTAAACAAGCTGTCGTCTGCTGTTTGTCACTGCAGGGCGTTTACAGTGCCAGGCATAATGACTCCTCCAACAATGGCTTCGAAAGTCTTGTTTGTCTTTCCACCCTGACCTTCTTTTTCTTTTACTGTTACGTCACTGACACTCAGATCAGTCGTGGCAGGTTGCCGTGCACGTTTCTGACATGACAGCTGTTTGGGGATTATCCGGCACCACGTGGGTCAAACAGAGAGGGGATTATTTTAGAAAATATAGACTGAGTCAGTAAATGTGTGCACAGTACAAGTAAAATACTGCAGGCCAAGCTTCAGAGTGAACAGCTGGTTAGCACCTGAAGGGTTTATATGCGGTTTCTTTGGTAGTTGTTCTATTGAGGCGTCTGATGACATCATGCGCACATTGCTTGAGAATTGTTTGCCATGGTGGCTGTGACACAGCCACCGGTTGGTGGGAAAAAACATGAATCTCCTGACCAGTTGGCAGTGGTTCCTGAAGGTTACTGGCTCTTGCTGGATGAGGTTGCACCAAAAACTTCCTTGTGTTGCTTTGGTTGCTTTCAGATTGCCACAGTTGTCTGTAGTTTTTTTTCCCCCTCAGCCGTAAAAGGCTGATAGGGTGTCGCTGTCACCCCGCTGGACAGGTGGCCAGCTGTCCAAGTTTGTGAATGCAATAACTCAGGAATGAGGCAACATAGGATTTTCAAGATCATCCCATTGAAGCATTTACTGAAACTCTGTATAATATCAGTAAGTTTTGATTAAAGGTCACGTTTGTTTAGTTTGGTGCTTTTTTTTTTTTCATTTTTAAGAATTCCCATATAAAGATCAGAAGCTTCTGGTCGGACTTATAAAAACCCCGCTGCTTCAGGCAGCGTGCGCTCCGGTTGTTTTTGAAGTTGGCAGCTCTTAGTCATGAAGCAGATGGGTCAGCAGAGTCTTATTTATTATTCATGATAACGAGTGGTTGGCCACACACACACCTGTGTGTGTGTGTGTGTGTGTGTGTGTAGGCCTGTTGGTTCATGAGATTTAAAGTTGCTGTTAGAACAGTTGCAGACTTGGTCTCTGATCCCATGTTTGCTTATTAAACCCGACAACTGCTTTCCACCGATAAGTTCACAGGGTGATTAGAATAAGTGGCTCTGTGTACTCAAAAATATATATTGTGTGTATGAATACATACTGTTATTTATACTTGCAGCGAGGCACGAGACTGACATTTTTGTGTGCAGACAAAAATATTTCAGCAACTGCTGGATGACTTTCTGTGTTAATGGATAAACAAACTGGCCGTGCATTTGTTGCCTGATTTACATGTGGTTTGGCAGTGAAAAGTCTGCTAACACATGGATTGCCATAAAACTTGGCACAGGCATTTAAATTCTGATCGCTTTTGTCTTTTCTTAAAGGTCTCATGTTACAGCCAGATCATTTATTCTACCGTGCCTGCATAAACCATGTTTTAGCCTGGTTCTGTCTGCACTGAGCCAGCACTCTTTGCCAACTGGGAGCAGTACTTTTCTCTTTATGATGTCTCAGGGCAGGGTTTGGCATCTGTTCCTATCAAAACAGCCAAGATTGATCAGTTTTTGCCAAAGAAATTTGTATTTAGGGGAAAACATTATTATTATTATTATTTTTTTATCCTTATGATGAAGATGACACAGCCTGTAAGGTATGAACTGGCCTCTCCAATTTGGGTAAAAATAATTGTCTTTTTACATGTGAACACGCTGCAGTGCGTTTTATTTAAGATTCGCTAGGAGACAGACTCTTCTGTCTAGAAAGAACACTGCAGCCTAGGTTTATAAAACAGCATCTGAACAAACCACAAGATTTCTGGATTAATGTACTTTGGATAGATGAGACAAAAGTGGAGATGTTGCACAGTGGCATGTTTGGGGAAAACAACCAACCCCCCCCCCTCCATGTAATCATAAATGCCTCGTACCAAGCATCAAGCACAGTGGTGGAGGGGTGATGATTTGGGGTCGTTTTCCAGCCACAGGACCTCAGTACCTTGCAGTGGACCATGAACCTCTCTGTATACCGAAGTGTTATAGAGTCACGTGTGAAGCCAGTTCTTGCTGTTAAAGGTTAAATTATTGGGTGTACTTAATTTATCACCAAACTGCAGAGAGTCCTGTGAACATTTTTTTTCCCACATGACTGTATAAACTCTAAGTTAATTGTGTGAAGTGGCCTACTTTAGTTTATGGCCTGCAGAGGCATATCCGATCTGTTGCCAGTTTACTTCATTAGCGCTAGTATGACTATGTTAGCCTGTTAATATAATGACTTAGTGAGCATGTTATAGTTGGGTTAAGCATTAGCTTTTAGCTGAAGACTACTCACAAAACCATGTATAAGTGCATTTCTTTAGCTAATGTTTGGTTTGAGGCTTCACAGACAATTTGAGTCTAGCATGTCATGTTGCATGCCACAGTGCATTAATGCAGTTAGCTAATGGGCGTGATGTGATTTGCTGTGGCCTCGTTTTGCTTGACAGCAGGATGTACACTGTGGCTGTACGCTGTCTGTGTATTGTTTATACAGAGAGGGTGAGCCTATATAATAGCAAGCCAATCCCCTGGAGTCTCAGAAAGTGAAGCTCACCTTGACTACAGTTACTATGGATAAAGTGGATGGATGGACTCTAGCTGCTGCTAAGCTCCTCAACACTGTATTAATCTACATGATGAGGATCCTTGTAACTTCCTTGGTGTGCTCTAATCAGACCAGCTCATTGCCTTTGTTGAATAATGAATCATGCTTTAGCCATCTTGTCATTTAATATTCCTTATGTGTATAAAATAAATTATTAATTCTCATAAAAAGGTCCTCTTAGACTAATTTTAGAACATCCAACCTAATTTGGTGCACATTTTTTCCCACTTTTCTCCCTTTGATGTAGAATATTTTTAACTCTGTCAGGAGTTTTCACTGCAAACATCACCAGCTGGCTGCAAAACAGCTTTACTTGGTTATAATTGATATAAGATAAAAAGACACTCCCTCAAGGATACACACACACACACACACACACACACACACACACACACACACACACACACACACACACTTGTCTCTATTCTGTGATGTGACACGATGTGTGCTTATAACCAGCCATATAATGTGATTAATATTTTAATAGGCCTGCAGTTTCTCAATGAAACGGCTCCTCGCACAGCTGAGATCTAGGTCACTTGGCGACGTTTTATGTACTTTATTTTATTTATTGTAAACAGACATGGAAACACTTAATGTGTCCTATCTGAAAATAAGAGGTAAAAGGCATCGATGTATTCATATAAATACAACCATTTATAGCAAATAGTGCTGTTTCTGTCCTGAAAAAAGCCAAAAACACTTCATCCCTGCAGTTTGTTTAAGAAACGGCTACCAGACCACAAATTAAGTCAGTATGATTCTGGATTTTAAACTCTTGTGTTGTTTTTTTGTTCTATATTATTTTTATGTCTGTAAAAGGTTTGCAAAGACAAGTAACTTAAGTAGTAACTTAGTATCTGTGCTATTATGTAAAGCATGTGCATCATGTCTGCTGTGCAGCTAATGTGGCACACCCTTAAAGTAAAGCCACTACTCACTCCTCACTTCACTTTCATTATTAAGTAGACATGAGCAACAGGGACCATGTATATAGAAAAAATGACTTGTTCGCCATGACGTCACCCATTGGGGTGGGACAAAGCTGCCAACTATTAGAGGGCAGAGGCTTTACTCACGAAAAGCAACCATATGTAACCAATGCCTCATTTTTCTGCACAAACTGACCAATCAGAGCAGACGGAGGAAGGGTCACAGTAAAATGTCTCAGGCACAGGACAGCTGCTTAGTGTAGGCACAGACTGGGCCAATACTAACACTCACTCTCGTTTTAGGAGAGTTATAATACCCAATAACTAAATGTGATGGAGCTAAAGCTTATTATTAGTCACTACAATACAACAGGTCGACTCTTTAGGTAACTATTGACAATGGGAGTGGTGACTGAACCAGGCTGGGGTTTGAGACACAGAGATGACTTGAACACTTAGATAGTATCAGATTACACGGATGTTTTCAGGAGCCTTCCTAAGAAATTACAGATGCCTTTCTGGGAAATCAACAGATGGAAAGAAGTTCAACTGTAACTGCTCTGACTGCCTGTCTGTGACGTGATCGTCATGCGTTGCATGCAGTATGACCATTTCCAGCTAAATCTCTTAATGAAAGTTAAGGGAAAAAAAGCGATTTTCTTTCCTGGTTGTCAAATCCCGAATCTCGCTTTATATACCGTTTCTATGATCCTCACAGTTGGCTTACATGTGCGACAACCGAGAGAGGTGCCTGTAGATGAATCGGGATGAATAACGGATTTCAACATGCTTCGTGATCTATAAAATGAGTAACAGTACATGGTTTGAATGCTTTTCCAACACAACTTTGTGGTCCTTTGGTTTTTACAAACCCTGCTTCGTGCCAAAGTTGATGTAAGCAGGTAGTGTAGCTGTGATATCACTGAATGGGAATTGTTTCAAACAGATGTGTTAATGGAGATTTTGGAGTGAATCAGACGTGAAAGAATGAGGCGTGCTGCACAGGCATGCAAACAAATTATTCACGTTAGATTTCGGCCAACTGGAGGTGAGATCACTATCACACAATGTTCTTAAAGCAGCCATCTGATGGTATGGGATTAAAGGTGTTACTCAAACTACAGAGAGCAAGTTTCCAGCTGGTGATTAAATACCTGTGAATCACTTAATATACACAAGTCTTATGCAAGGGTATATCTGTCATTTCTTTAGATTCTGCTAAGGTAACAGGAAATCAGTGCAGTGATTTATTGAAACATACAATGAAATTCTTCAACACAGCCTGAACTCTCTTTGGCAGATTTCTTGTCATTTCTTTAAATGGTCTTCAGGAATAGTTCATCAGGTTTCTTGAAGGACATTCAAAGCTCTTCTTCTTCTTCTGTTCTCTGTCAAGATGATCCTACACTGCTTCAATGATGTAGGTCCAGGCTCTGGGGAGGCCAATCCATGACTGTTAGTGCATCATTGTGTGTTTTTTCTATCTCTTCATGCTTTTACCGCACTGTTTGGGATCATTGCCATGCTGAAAAATGAAACAGTCGCCAGTCAGCTGCTTTCTATACGATATTGCATGACAGTACTTTACAAATTTCTTCAGTAATCGTCACTCCATCAGACCTGTTGCAACTGATTTCACTGTAGTTCCTGTGTTAATTATCATACCTCAGCCTTTTCTTCGTGTCTCCCATCCTTAAGAATGACGTCGTGACAGCCACACTTCCACTGAAACCATTTCTTTTTTGTTTTTTTTGCCTGTCCCGTTTGGATCTTTAGCCATCAGAATTGTTGTCTGAAGGCCAAAAAAGATGCCAAGCGGATTTACTTTACCAAGTGGATCATCATGGCCTTGCCATATTGGTCCATTTGATTGACCTTTTTTATAATTATGTATTTATTTTATTTTATTTCCAGTTGTTACAGACGGGACTGACATGACTGGGGGATAGGACAGGGAGAAAGAAAGAAAGAAAGACAAAATATAATAATAAAAAAAAAAAAAAAGAAAATCCAGAGGACCCAGAGTACGAGGACCCAAGGAGGACCACCAGGGGGTCAACCTTGCCAGAGAAGAGCTAAGCAGCCACCGAGCAGAGGCCAGAGGGGGGTTGCAGTGACGTGCCCACGGGCTCTACCGGCAGCCAGCTGTGCCAGAGGGGACCGACCCTTAGGGCCAGAGGCCTGAGGGCGCCACACCTCCCAGAAGGGGCCCAGCCGGGCCACAGGCACCAGGCCCCGCCAAGCGGCCACCAGGAGTGAGCCGGTACATACATGAGCTCCCAGACACCAAGAACCACCAACGTCTGAGGGCATCAGCCACCGGCAGGGAGTGTGGTGAGGGCAGATAGGCCTCCATATCTTGGAGAGCCTGAGATGTTGAAACCATTTCTAACGAGGCTTCAGCAAACAATAAATCAGCTAATGGGCAACATGCACCTCTCAGGTCTTCTGTCAGTGTGTCAAACGTTTGCTTGATTTTTCTTACGGACATGCTTTCAGATGCTGTTCGTCTCCAGAGGCCTGGTAATGAACTAATCATTTGATTCAGGTGTGTTGACCCAGGGCGATATCTAAAACCTGCAAGACACTCGAGGCCTGGAGTTGCCTACCCCTGCTCTAGAAAGACAGATTTGCTTCTTGATTGAGCGGCTGGAAATAGACTCAAAAATTTGGACATGTCTGTGTTTCCCAGGTTTAGACTCGTGCTGACAATTCATACCCCCATGATTTTCATCAGCATAGTTAGTCACACCTTAGTTTGTTGAGACAGGAACAGATTCTGATCTTAAACTTGATACTCGTGCTGCGTCTTGTGCGTTTTTAAAAACTGGATTGTTGACGACGGATTGAAAACCTGATGTCATACCTGACTATTCAGCAAACTTCAAAACTAAAAAAACCTCTTAAAATAACAACATTTTTGCTATTTCCCCCAAAAAAGGGGAATTACTGAAACTCTAAATAGTTTCTGTTGCACAAACACCTGCATGCTTGACTCGTTACATGTACTGACACTGAACCAGACAGCTAGAAAGGTATTTTCGTTATCTTCTCATCGCCTGAATCATACCAGTGTGCCCCTGATTGTTGGGAATCAGATATATTTAACTTCACTTGCTGGTCGTACGCTTGCCTCGTTATGATTTCACTCTTTCAGCGTTTTCACTGCACGGACCATGTGGCTACTTTATTCAATCAGTATTTTATTTTTATCCAGGCAGGTGTGGCTTCTCATTTGCAAAGTGAAGCAGAAAAACCAGAGCACAAGGTGACATGCAAATCTACGAGGATCAGGGGAAAATAAGGAAAGGAAGACTTTGCTTTTCTCTGATGCGGTGCTGTGCTGCTGAGTCCTCACCAATACATTGGTGACATCCAAAATGACCAGCCTCTCATTTATTTGTTTTCAGGTGGACCCGTGTAAATGAATCTCTCTGCAATGTAGGCTTCTGTGTACACTTGGCTTCAATAGCTCCAATTCAATTGAATTACTGACTGCACCTGTATTTGAGCTGGAATGCAGTGTTTGCTCAGTTGGCATACAATTTCTGTATTTAAAAAAAAAAAAAAAAAGCAACCCCAAACGTACTCTAGGAGTGAAGACACTGAGGCGAAACACAGGACTGGCACTGAAACCAGATGTTTTACAGCCAAAACACAGTCAGACGGCTAATCAGCAATGACAAAGTAAAGAAGGGAAGGTCAATGTGTGTCTGCGGTGTCAAAGGGTCTGGCCTATTTTCTCACAGCAGCTAGTTATTAACCTGCCACTGTGTGAGTTGAGATTAGAGGGAAAGCTTCTGGTTTAAGCTCTTTGGAAGGAGCCACAAGCTTTTAGGACTCTTGCCCTGTGCTTATTGATAATTGCCACACACACAGAGTCAAAATGACAAGCTTTAATCATAGCCAAGAGCTTAATGAAAGGAAATACAGAAGGTAACAACAAATGGATCCAGGGCTTCCAGTATGTGTTGTAAATCACAGTTGTCTGTAGTGATAAGGAGGTGACAGGGTACACGGTGATACTGGCAAATCTCTCGAGCTCTGTCTGTCTGGTTGATATCCTTGACACACCTTTTGGCAAAGTGAAACTGGCTTGAAAAGTTTTAGACATATCTTCCAGTCGCCCAGTAATTAGTAGACTTGTTATTACATTTTTTTTTCACTATTTGTGTAATAATTCTGTTCTTCTGCTGTAGGTTTTAGTTTTTAAGAGGTCAATGTGAAGAATCACTGCTAATGTTAGGGTTAGTTTTCCCGCTTTCTCTCTGTGATCAAACAGCAGCCACTGATGAGCCAGCAGCTTCTCATGCTTTCACCAGTTTGTGTTCTGAGTCTTATCTCAGAGACACTGTGACCGTTGGACTTTGTTGTGTATTTGGGGGACATGTGTTTGCAGCGTTTTAGAGCTTTATCAGTAGTGTCGCGGCATGTGTGTGTCCAACAAGTGCATACTTCTCTTCTCTCTTCTATGTTACAGATGAAGTTAAGTACAAGGTATCTTCTGCTATGAAGATAAATGGTTTAGGTGCAAAACGTTTGATTGGCTTGTGAAATATATTGCCATGACTTAAACTTTGTCTGAAATGGTTCAAAAATTACCTCCACCTTTAACCTACATTAATCTGATGCTTACACATGCCAGTCATTACATTAGGAACGTAATGACTCTCCAGTCAGCTCAATCTCTAGGTAATAACTTTTGATCACAAGGTGATTGCACGAGTCACCTGGTGGAAGGCAACTTCAAACAAACTCGGTCCAACTTGACTAATTCAGTCTTGCTTCAATCAGTTCACGCTTAAAGATTGTTAAAGATTTGCAAATAATAATTGACATCTAATTTATAAATGTGGACAGACTGTTGCAATCAGTGCGAGTTGGTGTGCGCTGATGGGTTACTTTGCAAAATCAAAAGGTTATTGCATATGGTCATAATAATTTTGATCATTTCAGTCTCTCACCACTGTTTTCCATGGCTTGACTGTAGCATAATGCTAGCCAAGTGTTGCACTTATGGCAGCTCATTCATTGTGTGCACTACCTTCTTAATATAGCAGGGTTTGTATGCATTTATCATTCTGTTTTCCCCCATTTCAAGGAATGGTATCTTTAAACTTGGAAACTCTAGCAAAATGTGTTTAATTGGCTAGCTAGTTGCTTACTAGCATTAGCAACATGAATCCAATGGCTAATTAGCATCATGCTAATTAGTTACAAAATTCTACTTGTTGTCCAGTCTTAGGACTACAGTGGGACCTATTGCACCTCTGGGCACATATAAGCTTAGAAGTCTTGCTGAGTCTATGTCATGCTGATCGTTACCTGAAGCATTTTTTTTTCTTTTACCATCAGTCATGTGTAACTGTCAGCTAGCTGTGTGGAAATGGAGTTGTGCCAATGCAGATGCTTAGAATAACAAAGCTACCTTACACACCTACACTTTTCCATCTGTCAGTTACAGTAAAGTAATGAGGTAATCTTGTTTCTGTTGCAATCTGTCCTGTCACGTACAATCATGCACAAGCTGCTACACAATGCTGACAACACGAGATTCTTGATTTTTCTGTTGTAGATTCAGTTTTGGTTTAAAAATCATAACACGCACAAAAAAATGCTTTTAATATTTTCACTTGTTCTTTTTTTTTGCTTGAGGCAGACTGGATTCACTTTATTCATTAAAATAATAAATATAGGAAAAAGTATTTGCCTTTAGTAACATTTAAATTGCGCTACCGTATGATAGCAATCGAAACCGCACGGTATCACATTTTGTGTGGGGATATTGTATTGATAACAGAAACGCCTATATCAGTATTTTTAAATGAATTAAAATACTGTGGCTGACTGCAATCACTCTGGAGAGATTGTCGAAGGTTTGCAAATAATTGTGTCTAATTCATAAATGCAGACTAATGGTCAACATGTTGCTGTCATGTTCCTGCTGGTTGAATTCTACTTATATTTCTTTAGAACAGGAGGGTTATGAGATGTAAGAATATCTGTTTAAATATAAATTTCTAGAAACGTGTGATTTGCATCAAGTTATCAGAGTTGATTGCTGTACTATCAAAAACTGAATGTATGTAAATCCCTAGCTTGACCTCATTCAATAGCAGACTGATAGCAGACTACTTATAGCAACATTTGTGGCAGGATTTAGTGGCATGCTAGTATGCTTGGCACTCTAATTTTTCAGCACTGGATAGATCAGATATTCACAAAGTTTAGCTCTGAGGACCTAATTTGCATTTTGAAAAAAGGTGATAAATCGCAATATGCAGTACTCAGCATATCGCAAAATGTGTGTCGTGAGGGAAGTATTGTGATGCTTGGGCTATGTGGGGATTCCCACCTCTGCTACATAATAGTATTGTTACTGTCATTCAGTCATTTATGCAGGTAGGACAGCAGTGGATGGAGAAAACTGTACATAGGACAGACATTTATGTAAACGGTTGCTGATAATAAAGAAGAGAGAAGATTAATGGAGAAGATTAAAAACCATCTGCTATCTTCAATCAGAAAGGCAAGATTGAAGCATTAAATATGTGTACACATGGCCAAATCCTATCTTACTGCAGGTAAAGTAAACAGTCGTATTCTGAACACTTCCTCCCATTACAGCTAACGTGCAGGAGCTCAGGTTTCTGTGGTAACAATGACTGACCAGCCCCTCTGTGAAGGCCAGCTGCCAGTGGACAACTCTTTTTTTTTTTTTTTTTTTTTTTTTTTTTTTTTTCCCCCCCCCACCCCATTTCTCTCACCCCATCCTCATATCGACCTGTTATCCTAGCGTGTGCTGCTAATGTGCCATTACATAATGGTTCACTTTGACTCGACGGTCCAGCTGAAGCCATGTGAACGGTTGAAAGGACTTTTGTAGCAGCTTGGCATTCTGCACAAAATGCAGCCGATCTGATATCTGATGCAGGCTGAAGATCACAGAGAACAGAAGGGTTGAGAGGGGCTGTCACAGATTATTACGCTAACAGGAAATATTAGTTTGGCGCTTTTGTAGCGGAGAACATCTGGCTTAATCGGTGTGAATATATGAGTCGGCTAATGGTGAGGAGCCGAGCTGGTGCTGTGTTTGTTCCTGAAGATGGACCCACATTTTAAATCTTCACTTAAAATAGTTTACATCACTTTTTAGTATATAGTTTTACATTTTTCTCTTTGTCAGATCAGAAATCGTAGAGGAAGAGACAAAGAGACTATACGAAGCATACGTTTTATGCACAGTACCTTGCTTAAGTTTTAACCCACCCTTTATTTTTTTGTTTTGTTAGGAAAATAGGAAATGGGTGCACTGATTTGATGAAACGTGTGAAAACATACAGAGTGGGGACAAGCCTAACCAACCTGAAAGTCACTTTTATTCTTGAACACAGCTGGAACTTTTGTAGGTAAGCTTTCTCAGAAGTATTTAAATGGTCTTCAGGAATAGTTCTCTGGGCTTCTTGAAGGACACTTAAAGCTCATCTTTGGAAGCTGGCTGCCTTTTGTTCTGTTCTCTGTCAAGATGATCCCATACAGTAGATTGATGAACTGAAGGTACAGAAGCATCTCTTAGGTCCTGTGTCAGATCTTTGCCAGATTATGTCCTATTCCTTAAAAGATATGACTTCCAGATACTGTTGGTGTTTTGTTGTTTTTAAGGATGTACTGCACACCATGCCCAAATATTCCAGGCTTTCAGCTAATATGTCTTTGGGAATCACCACTAAAAATGTGACTTGGATCAATCGACCAGCTGATTAAAAGCTAATTAGTATATTATGATCAAATTTCACATATTTACTTCTTCCATCTTCTGAAATGTGAAGCTTTCCAGCTCCTGTTTGCCGTATACAGGACAATAAAATCATTTTTAAAAATATTTTTTCATGAAGATGTCAACAATATTTGGCAGTAAAATGTAACGGCAGAAACTACTCCTACCCTAAATTCGGATTTTCCAGTCGGTGCTTCAGTTTTCTCAGCAACTGTTCCACTGATCTGCTTCCAACTAACTCGGAGTAGTACTCGTGATCCGAATAGGTGGAGCATCCAGTTTGTCATAGTTTGGATTAGCGGTTCTCATATTTTGGCTAAAGGTTGTTCAGTCTAGAGCACCGACTACCTGCCTGTGAGGCTTTTAGGGAACATCTGTAAATTGCAGCAAGACTGAAAACAATCACAAGTAAACCTGAACCTGGAGAAAACATTGCAGGGAAATTTGGTCACAGTTTAAAAATAACTGCTGTCAGCAAGTATGGCTCAGTTCCTCATGCTTGAGCAAACCACTTCCTAAAAATATTATGTTCTTTTTAGGCTCCCTTTGCAAAGACATTTGGTGAAAGTATTCCTACATTCATGCTTATTTTAAACCCTTCCGCTGTATGGACGTTTTCACCACCTGCTTTCATTGTATTTCCTTTACGGAGTTTGAAAAACCTGCCAAGTGCGTTTTTTCTGAAGAACTTTGAATCACTTGTGTCTGAACCGAGCCTCGTCTCAGAGATACTCCGGTCAGAGTTTCTAGGAATCCACATATACGTGTTATTTCACTACCTTTACATGTAAACATGTAAACAAAACAAATCTGGCGAGTAGATAGTTTCTTTTTTTATTTTGAGCAACAGGGTTAAAGATGAGCGTTTGCAGTTACGAGAGTGAGAAATCCTGATTGAGCAAACGCTGCGGAGGAGTGACTGGAGGGAGTGGCACTCGAGGAAGGAGAGGGAGTGAGATTACCTGCTGTCTCTCACTCCCCCTCGCTCTCTCTCTCTCTCTGTGCAGTCACCTCCCTCTCGGGGAGTGTACACACTCCTGCGCTCGCTCCTTGCTTGTTCACACACGCTCTGGGCTTCATGGTGCACACACACATACTGTCTGTCGCCGCTGACTAGACTGCTTGTGTTGATTGTGCACATCAAAGAAGAAGAGCTTGAGTGCAGGAGGGACTGTAAGATCTTTTTGGACTGGGTTTCGTGGTGTGTTTATGTTCACACGCGTGTGGGGAAAGTAATCACAACAGCAGCAGCACTGGTCCATGAGGCTAGGATAAAGAAAAAGAAGTGATTGTAGTTTTTTTTTTTTTTTTTTGTTTGTTTTTGTCTTTTTCGGATTTTGCTTGTCACTGAAGACAGAGATCAACTGTTTCCCTCTTCCCTGCTGGTGGTGCTGCTTCTTCCACCAGTGACAACTTACTCGACAGGGTGAGTACTGTTGAGTGCACATCAATAAGACAGACTTGAACAAGATGAAACAAAAACCGTTCTGCAGACTGACTCTGAATCTGAATTTCCTCAGCAGCTCACATTTAATGTGACTGCACTTGTGCTCTTTTAGTAAATTATCCTACAGCCCCGAGATCGGACATGTAAGCTCTCATTTGCTACCGTAAGTGTGGAGATATTTTCAGTTTTTTGCTGAGGATTAAAAAAAAAAAAAGTCGGAAGCTGTCCCAGAGTTGTTGTAAAAATGACATCATCATCAGCTAACATCCCAGTAAAGTTATTTCAGCTCACAGATTCAAAACACTCCCATTCACTGAAATATGCGTTTTCTGGTTTAGATTTCAGTCTTTTTGAGGTCTTTTCATTAAGCCGGCAGTCCTGATTTATTCACGCGAGTGTCCCGAGTGGGGAAACTGTAAGACTCGGCTGGGGTACGATCAAACATTTCGGGGAGTTCTTAGGAAACTTTGCTTGTTGATTTGTGGTGAAACCCTGACCGTCTGATTGTGTCATCATCTCATGTCTTGTTTCAGCTTATAGTGAGTCTTCTTAGGAAATAAGTGCGCCGTGATTTGTATCTTATTGTCTTGCAAATTACGTTACATATGGATGTCCTTCAGGAGCTAATGGATGTTCACCGCGTGAGCTGTGTGCACTCTCTCCAGCCGGGAACTAATGGAAAACTCTTAAGGGCAGACTTGTGTTAATGCAATACCTGCTCACTATGATGTCTGGTACGTGGCTGGGTGGAGTTTGTTTTGCTTCATCTTTGCACTGTCACTTTAGAGAGTTACAGTTTTGGTCTTATTTCCTATCAGTGATAGCATCTCATATCTTCTTTCCATGTTTTAAACAAACCCTGAACTCTGAAGGTAGGATAAAAAGAAAAAATGTCCTGAAAGTGTAAACATGGATTTCAAACTGATTACTTCGGGAGAAGTTGTATCAGGACTACGGGAGCCTGGGATCGACCCACCAACCTTCCAAAGTATCCCTGGGTGAGTTACTGACCCTAAAGACTTCCTTCATCAGTATGGATTAGTGATAGAGAAGTGCTGTGTATGCAGATTGGAGTGCAAAGTGCTTTGAGTGGTCGACAGGACTGAAAAAGCACCATTTATTTACGGAGGCTTTCTTCTTTGACACGCACACAAACACAAAATACACGCACTTGCAATTTTACCGGCAGTCCAGGATCAGTGGGAGGTGTTTGGTTGCATTTAAGCTTTTATAACCTAAAGAACAGATAACCAGATCTGTCTGATAATCAAGTTTGTCTCTTGACCTTCATTTTAGCACAGCGGCTGTTTTCTCAAAGTGCAGGGTTATCGTAACTGCAAAAAGATTACCAGAAAACTGCAGAACAACACACAAGCTCTCCATGTTCGATTCAATCTTACACCAAATCACATAAGCGCTCACTTCAAGGTGCTTTTTATTGTAAGGTAAAGACACAATAAAATGGAGAAAACAACAATCAAATGACCCCCTATGAGCAAGCATTTGGCAACACCGGGAAGGAAGAAGTCCTTTTTAACAGGAAGAAACCTCCAGAAGAACAAGGCTGGGGGTGGGGGTAAGAGAGGGGGGGATACTTTCACAAAAATGGGTGAGGTGTAAAAAAAAAAAAAACAATGGGGAAAAGTGGATCTCATTGCCACATCAGCTCCATTTCTGTCAATATTTTGAATTAAAATAATGGAAACCCTACAACAAAACTCCCATTAATCTTTTTTTTTTTTTTGCCCTGTTTTTTGAGCTCTCAGTCGGACCATCCACGCCCTGTTCATCCGAATACCGTATACGTTAATCATTAGTTCACTCTTGTCTCTACGTGAGTTCATACACCTGTAAAACTGCTCGCCAGGAGAAAAGGACTCTGAACGTACCAGGCGTCCAAAGTATCCATAAATCGTGCTGGGAGGTCAGACAGTTTTGATGAAAGAGAAACTGAGATGGTTTGGAGATAGTGGTGTGTGTGTGTGTGTGTGTGTGTGTGTGTGTGTGTGTGTGTGTGTGTGTGTGTGTGTGTGTGTGTGTGTGTGTGGATATCTCCAGGTAAACACAGCGAGGCAGGTGGACATATCCTGGCCCATCTTTTCATACTTGCTCACATGTGCGCTCCATTGCATTGAAGCGGCTCCAGGATTATCACTGTGGCTGTTATCCTATTACAGGAGAGAGGTTGTAAGCTGTCATCTGTGTATGATATCACCTAGTCTAAACAAAGGGAGGTGTGTGTCGCTCAGTCGTGCGCACACAGTGATTCAGTGTGTGTGCGCGCGTGTCTGTGCCATGTGCTCACACCTGTACATACCTCGTCTTGAATTTCACTCTGAGCGTTTACAAAACACGACATCTGCAGTTTGAGAAGCCAGCGCTCGTGCCCGCTTGTTTTTCTTCTTCTTCTTAAGATTCACCGTGTTTCGATGAGAATTACTGCTGACAGCAGAGGGGAGGAATTGATTTCATACTCATAGGAATTTTGGAGGCTAGAGGCTGGGCACCAATAAGTGAACTTTGAACTGTGAAACCCCTCCCTCAGTGCCAAGCTAGTCAAAGAAAGGAGTGGCTGCTAGTCTACGTGGTTATGACTTACGAGGTGCTTAAAAGGCAGTCTCTAGGAGAGGATGTATACACAA
>NW_005187423.1:2201457-2203565 GCF_000239375.1 Pundamilia nyererei | reverse complement strand
ACACACACACACACACACACACACACACACACACACACACAGTATTTTAAACTATTTTAATAACAGTTAAATAGTTTTAATAAACAGTTTTAATAACAGTTCTATGACTGAATTCCCCTCACACCTTTATGGCTGTCTGGCATATTTACAGTTCGGTTTATTTAACTTCCAGTAAGGAAGTTAACAGGTTTTTTGTTACGGAGCAGATAGAGCAGAATAGATGTCATAAAAACCTGATAATCACCATGAATTTGTTTTCAAAACTAAGCTTCCACCTTCAGACATCAACGAATCTGTGAGATAAGCTTTAGCGGCGCCATCTGTCATGTTTTTAGTGTTTCAACTTAATTTAATATTTAAACTACTTTAAGCAGTCCATACTTTAACATGGAACTATAACTATATAAACGTTGTTTTTTAAAGTTATTACAGTGTGTGGGGAACAACTTTCAACTAGCAGTTTTAGAAGTTACGTAACTCGCACTGTAGCACAGTGTGCACGACCTACAGCAAAAATAACTTGGAAAATATGTATTTTTTTAAGTGATTTGATTACAGTATCTGATATTAATACACTAAATCTCTGTCTGTGAACCTACTACGTGATCAGGAGTTAACACACATCTTACAACAGTCACCTCTAATTTCTATCCACAAAATTTGAATAATATGATTATATATAATGTATTATGACACCATGATTTTCTTGGCACCCACCTAACAATGGGCTAGAATGACATTTGTATAGTAGAGCAGGACCTGAGCATTAGCCCCCAAACATGGGCTAATTTTTAAACCGTCAGTCCACCAGCCCTGTTTTTTTTTTTTTTTTCTTCTCTTTTCTCAGTCTCATGATGTGTCATTTTACCAACAACACAAATGGATCAAACAATACTGTAGCACAGCCAAAACGAATACACGTGATCTGAAATTATAGCTCCACCAAAAATAATGTTTCGGAGTTCTTTTAATACAGTCACTGCTCGAAATGAAAAATGTGGGTTTTATCAGAGGGGCTAGTTGAGCATCATGTAAGCCCTTGTAAGATGGTTTCCATTCATTTTTTTGTATTACAGTTAATTTAGACATGTACTGTATATTAACCATTATTCCAGTGAGTGGACTGGCATCAACTTTTTGTGGGTGTTCACGGCTTTTCTATCAAAACCAGGAGGTGTTTCTGGATTAAATTAGGTCCAAATGTATATCTCACATGGTCACAATTTTATGAAGAGCCTCTTGCTTTATTTTGCTTTAAATTATTTCAGCATTTTTATACTCCCTGTGTGTGTAAGCCATATAGCATCTGCTCTTGCATTTTAGCATATGAACTCCTAAAGTGAGGGCGACCGTGGCTCAGGGGGTCTGTCCCTGGGCTCTCTGTCCTGGTCGTTGTGTCCTTGGGCAAGACACTTCACCTACCGCCTACTGGTGTTGGCCAGAGGGGCCGATGGCGCGATATGGCAGTCTGCCCCAGGGCAGCTGTGGCTACAACCGTAGCTTTCCTCCACCAGAGTGTGAATGTGAGAGTGAATGAATAGTGGAATTGTAAAAAGCGCTTTGGGTTCCTTGAAAAGTGCTATATAAATGCAATCCATTATTATTTTTATTATTAAAGTAATGGCTCACAGAGCTGCCCTCACAGCTGCAGACTCAGACTTCAAACTTGCTTGTTCAAGTATCTTCCAGATTTGCTGCTTTTTTTTTTCTTCTTTTTTTTTTTTGCATCTGCTATAATAAAAAAAATAAAAACTAAACTGGACTGGATAAGATTTGAAGATGCATCACGTGGCCCTGTGGAAAAATCTGGATATTTTAGATGAATGAGTTTATCTGTGATCAATTTTAGGAGAAGCTTTAGCAAAAGAAAAGAGACACTATTTTTCAAGTTACTCTATTTTAAGCATTTAGGTTGAGGATGAGCGAAATGTCTTTTTGTTATTGCAGCAATTGCTGACAAGGTAACTGTGGTAATCGCAGTCATGGATGTGACTGATGAATAGGGATGGGTACCGGTGTCCGGTGCCATGATGGCACCGGTTCTGACATAAACGGTAGTAACCAGACCGAAAAGCAGCGCACATTTCGGTGCTTTATTTCGGTGCTTT
>NW_005187423.1:2187833-2200673 GCF_000239375.1 Pundamilia nyererei | reverse complement strand
GTTTGAGCACCGTTTGAGCACCGGCACCGTTTCAAAAGTACCGATTTGGCACCGGTATCGGATAAAACCTAAACAATACCCATCCCTACTGATGAACGCCTGAGTGGCAATCAGGATTTAAATTACTCAGGTGTTTAACCTGAGTAATTTAAATCCTTCTCAGGTTCCCGTGTGGCAGTACGAGGCTCTCTGTGACGGCCTCGGGCTAGGAGGTGAGAGGTGGAAGGGTAAACTGAGCCATGAAGTCATGCTCCACACCTCTGTAGCATTCTTCTTTCCTTTCTTTTTGCTTTCTCTAAACCTGATTTTTTTCCTTCTGTTGGTCTAAATCCTTCCTCGGCCTCTTTCCAGCCACACCTGCATCATGCTCACCATGTATTTATTTAGCCATCATGTGAAAAACCAGAGGGCAGTCCACATAAAACAGGAGCATGATGTCACTGTTTTCAGTGACAAGATTTGCTGTAGGTGCGATTTGTAGGAAAACACAAACCTGTAATGGGTTTATACCTCCACCTCCTACTGCTGTTGTTCTTGTTCTTCGATGTTCCTGTAGCTCTCTAATCGCTCTCTCCATTTACTATACTTTGTTGGTTGAATCCATTTTTGCGTTCTTGTCCATCAGCCGCCTCCACCCCTAATTCATAAGTAATGACCATGCAGCAGGCAGGCGGAAAGCCAGCCAGAGCAGCAGAGCAGACATGCTGGCTGGCCAGACCTCGTCCCAGTGGAGCAGAGCCACTTATCTCTCACAATAATGACATATGCATCGACTGGCTTAAGGGGAAGCGGCTAAAAAGAGAGTCCGGATTGGGAAAGTATTGCAGGTTTTTCACTCCTTATACATTAAGTGTAGTAGACTTTATTGAGAGCTGTAATACATTTTGATGACACTGGTTAGGAAAAAGCATGTGTATGTGATACAAATACAATTAAAATCTTTACTGCGGATATTGTCATTCACAACATATACACAGATGAGCTCATATGGAACAAAAGCGAAAGTGAAAATGTTCTCCCAACCATTTCCAGTAGGTAGATTGTTACACTTCTAGTTAGCCTTTCATAACTAGCTTTATAAGCCTAAAAATAAAACCAGATGTGCTTAAAATAGATCAAAGATGGTTGTTAAAAACGAAGCTCTGAGCTGCTCACATTTTCTACCTTGATACATTTCGTTCATGTTCAGTAGCTCAGTGGTGTCTTTATCTATTTTTAGATGTAACTCTTTCTTGGATGCTTTGAAGTACTAACATGGAGAGCAACTCACTGTCAATGCACTACATACTGTTTTTATATTGTAGTTTGGATGCTCGCTAGAAGTACGCCGACCTTAAATGGCCAAAAAACAATAAAATGATGATGTGTCTGTTTGTGGACTTGTTTCATTACATCATTATTTAATACGTTGTGCTGACTTATTACATGGAACCCAAGCACTGTAGCCTATTTCCAAATGAAGTGAGAAGTTATCTACCAGTTACTGCCGGGCGGTTTGCTCAGAAATTGTTTAACCACAGTCTCCTTGGAAAAGAAATGCTAAATAATTGGCATATAAAAACAAGCAAAACCTACATCCATTAACACGTAATGGTAATAAAAATGGGACTAAAATACTACCCTGTGGAACGCCACAAGTTATGCACTTTTGGCTTGAGACAGCTTGTGTCCTGAGGTTGACCTGAGTATTTTCCCTCTTTGTGCTACTTGACATTTTACGTTAATGCCTCAGTCGCACAGGCCACAAGTCCAATCAGTGATCTACCCGGTAACCACTGGTCGCTAGGGAAACATGGGTATTCCTTGAAAGTAACAATGTAATAGTAATTAATATAATTACTAAATTTAGTACAGTAACATGCTACCTCGTTGCATAGAGGGTTCTGATCCAAAACCCACCATGTGATCGTTTTAGTTGCTGGCAGGATACCACGGTCACCAATAGATACTCTCATTACTCTGCAAGCGGCAGTAAAAGTTGAAAAAATGTGATACTAACCGGAAAAAGAGATGGTTTGACCTCAGAGTAAAAGTTGTGCATTACTGCTGTAGTGGTAAAGGTGCAGCTTTTTCTTTGAAGGGAAACTGTGTCCATTTCACTACCACTCTGAGTAATTTGCAAGTTCTTTTCCATGCAAACTACTAGCAACCTTGGTAACCAGGTTACCAAGGTTACCAAGACCAAAAGGAGGTTTTTGGTGCAGCGATTTTCACACAAGCAAATCCGAGCCACCACTCCCCAACAGATCCAGGAGTATACACTTTTCCATAGCGACTGGTGGTTGAGTGAAGGGGTCACTGACTGGTCTATAGGCCTATTTGAGTTTTAGTGTTTTAGCAATGGATTTAACAATGATTGCCACCAACCACTGTAACCATTCGGGGAATACACATTTTACACTAGCGACTGGTTGTTAACGAGTCTGTAGGCTTGCGTGACTGGGACCTGGGACGTGATAAAGTCAGTGCACATATTTTGGAATAGATAGAGCTGATGGTGCATACTTACATGGACTGTAGACAGCAGACTTCCCTGGTGGACTTGTCTCTTTGCTCATGTTATTGATCTTTAACCCCACTTTTCCTACCTATGTGCACCTAGTTCATATTAAATAGGGGCAAAATGGCCCACATAAGTTAGAAAAAAGTCATTAGCAGATATTTAAGGTAAAAACTTTTTTGTTGTTTACAACAGAAAATAATTTTTTCTACCTTCAAAGCGGTTTTTAATTCCTTTGAATGATGTTTAGTGTACATTTTCTGTCAGTGAGTTTGAGAACTACATTTTGGTTAAAGAGCAACCCTTCATACATCCGTCTGCCATGATGCATATGGTGTCATTCCTTAATTAAGTTAACCCCCCTTTTACTGTTTGTTTGATGGTCCATAGATGCTGCAGTAACCCTGCAGAACATGTTTTTATTTTATTGTTTATACTTTAACACGCTGGTTTCTGTGTCATGCTTTTTATCTGAGACGTGGCTGACCACCTCTGATACTGAAATAAAATCTGTGCTGCTTTTATTGTTTTATGGTTTACCAGTGAAGCCATCGCTGCTTTGATCTGAAAGGTCTGTGTCACAAAGCATGAGATAAGGCGAACGCTCTAAGAGTTTTTTTTAATTTTGCACTTCTTATGGAGCAGCGAGTGTTAGTTTTGTTATCAATTCCCTGTCTTATTACATCTACCATTAAATAATACCCTCCTGTGCTCGTGGACCAGGAGGCTTAGTGCCTATAAAATCCTCTGTCTTCATAACTGTGCGATGGATGGCTCTCCTTGGCTGACCTCTCTTCTCCTCGCCCTTCCCTCAGATGACATGGCGTCCTCAGTACCGCAGCTCCAAGTTCCGCCACGTGTTTGGTAAGGCCGCCACCAAGGAGAACTGCTTTGATGGCGTGCCAATCACACGCAGTGTGCAGGACAACAGCTTCTGTGCGATCAACCCACGTTTCCTGGCTGTCATCACTGAGTGTGCTGGAGGAGGGGCCTTCTTGGTCCTGTCTGTCCATCATGTGAGTATCTGTACCTCGCATCAGGTTCACAGGCATGAGCCATGACATGAGCAGTATGTCAGCATTTACCTCATAATGCAGAGAAGACACAAGAATAAGGTGCCATTTTTTTCCCCACTTGTGTAGTTCCAATCAGACAAAAGACATAAACTGAGCACCTCTGACTCCTCAAAGTTAGGAATGACTCAAATACTGTGTGTCTGCTTTATTTCTAAGTGGCAGCTGTTGTCCCAATGAAACAACATCTCAGCAAATCTGAGGATTTTTTTTTTTGGCTGGGTTACAGATGAAGTCCATATATTAAACAAAAAACGGTGAGCAAAAAGTTGTGACATTATGGAAGAGATTTTAGGTGTACAGGTAGTTGGTCTGCAGAAATGCTGTCTCTTAACTTGTCACATTTCTCAGAAGATAAAGTGAAAAAGTTCACTTGTGTTTGTGGTTCTTAAAAAATGCTTCTTTTGACTAGCAATGGCATAGACAGCTTCATCTCTTACTGTTGATAAATTGAAGGCAAAAGCAAACAAACATGATCTCAGTAATTAGAATAAAGAAAACACTGGATTAACTGTATGAGCATTAGTTGTTCCTTAGCATCATGTCACATTGCTGTTAAATATCTAAGGCCTCAGACATGCAGATCTACAGACAGGTCAGGGCCCTCCTGGCAAGCAACAAATGCTAGGGAAAAATGTGTATTCCCCAACTGGTTTGCAAGTGGTTGCTGGGTGAGATCAGTCACAAAGAGGGTACTTGACATGGTCTGCATTTCCTGTTTGTGTTACATTTTCACAGTTTCACTACCACTTGGTGAGTAGTTGAAGAGTGTTTGCAGACAAGTCTGCGTCTTCTATGCAAACTACAGGCGACTGTGGGAATACGCTAGTAACTAAAGGAATTCGTGCAGCACTTTCTTTGTGACCAATGCCACCTAGCAACAGCACGTGACCTTCAGCAACCACTCAGCAGCCAGTTGAGGAAAGCACAGTTCTTTTTTAGCGACCAGTGGTTGCTAGGAGATCGCCGGCATGCGTGATTGAGGCCTTATCAAACAAATGAGGATTTCCACACAAAAAAAATCAAACAATTTTTCCATCGCTTTCTTTTTCTTCATTTTTTTTAGGCTGTTTTAAAAAGGTTTCCCAGATGACTGCATTTTTTTTTAAATCAATTTCTTCAAACTTTAACTTGTTTCCCAAGAGAGCACAAGGGTTGGAATATCCAAATTTATTGAAAAAACTGTTCTGAGAGCACTATAGACTGTAGTGATATTCAAAATGGATTCGCGTGATTGTTCCTTTTCTGGTTTCACAGATATATTCAAAAACAAAATGGCCCTTCTGAACTTTCACCACGCCAAAGATTTCGCACATGTTTGAGCAAAGATCAGCCAAAAAGCTCTTGCTTCTCAGCATTTTTCTTCTAACCTCAGATAAAGTGAACGTTTTGGAGGGCAGAATTGTCTCTGCTAATTGTTCACCATCTCTTTCTTCTTTTTTGTTCTCCCTGCATGGATATACACACCTGGGTCTGATTATAAATAGCTCAGCATTAACACAGCCTGAAGAATCTCTAAATAAAGTACAACCCTGGCTGCTCATGTGCTACAACTTAAATATCACATCATTAGTCTGTCTCATTCCCCCTTCACTCTTTCACACATGATTTACGCGTGTTATGACATCCACTGCTGATGTCAGCCACAACAGCAGAACAAATAAAAGTCGGCCCTCACGTTCTAAACAGATCCTCTGTCTCTCTGTACATCTCCAGTCCAGAGGGATTCATCAAGCTCCACACCTCTCTTTACTTTGCCTCTCAGTTTGAGTTATCACCATCCTCCTGGCATGGGTAAGAGTTGCATAGGAGCTTAGGAATGACATAACTCACGTTCTGACCCCTCTCTTCCCCTCCGTTTCACTATTCAAAGGATGTGAAATTTCAGCACTCCCTCCCCTCAATCGCCTCCACATCCCACCTCTGCCTGTTGCAGATGAGCTGTTGTTCTGTGACGAAAGTAGTTAATGCATATAAAAACAGGAGCAGATGTAATACTTTTTTGCGTGCATGCGTTGGGCTCGCTCGAAGTTTAAATAATGGTTACGTCATTTTCTTGTTTCAAACACACCTTACGCACCTACAGGCTAGATTATTGAGCAGGAATGTCAGTTTAAAGGAGCTTCGGCTTATACGAATGGAACAATTAGCCGGCTTGTTGAGGCGGAAAATCTTCCGCGTTGTACGAGTATCACTGGGTGTGTGTGTCTGTTAAAAACAGTTAGTGTAATTCCACCTTCAGTCTGAGTAGTTAGTTGTCATGTTGTCATGTAGAGTTGGCTTTTTTTTCTTGAATGAAAATACCCGCCCTAACCTGCACATGTCAGCACGTCGTGTTTAGATACATGGAATTTTCACTTACCTTTGGTGGTTCCAGAGGCAGCTCTCATAAACGTCCTCAAGGGATGTCACTTGAGTGTGGTTGTAGCCACAAGGTACAAGTCTCAAAGTAAAGGGGAAAAGAAAAATCTGGTGTGGAGTTGCTACATTACAGATTACTTGGCTGCATAATGCAGCAGGATCTCAGACTGAAATGTTGGCTCTCCTGGTTTGATTTCTTTTTTCTTTTTTTAATTGTCCATTATGAGTCTGTTTATGATGAGCTGTGACTAAATAGATGGAATACTTATAAGCACCAAATTCACTCAGTGCGTAAGAAGATGTTTATACAGGCAGACCTGCAGATATTAACGCCAAATCTGCAGTTTCACTCAGATTAAAGCAAAAGTCTACGTCTTTTAGTGCCTGTCTGGGCTTTTGTTGTTCGTGTTTTGTTCTCATTTCTCATCAGTTTTAGGTTTTAACATAGCTGACTGCCTATTTAGCATCACTTAGCAGCTAAATCCCGATATTTTCCCAGAGGAGTTGGTAGAGAAACCCCCCCCCCCAAACAAAAACAGTTGAATTCACTGGCTGACGACAAATGCAACTCCAGGTGAATGCTAATGTTATTCTATCATACATTCACTCAGTTTAACGTCGATAGGTTATATCGCTGCCCACAATTGGCCAAAAGAAAAAGTTCAGCTGTTAGAAGTATATAGAGGCAGCCTGAGCTCTCCAAACTCTGTAACAAGGCTGCACAGAGGTCAAGGAAACTGCTTTTTATGTGGGCAGCTCGACTTCTTGGATTGAGCAACAAAAAAACTCTGAAATTACAGACACCAGTTCTGTGATTTTTACGAACATAACCTTCAAGGGCACTTCAGGGGACTGCTGGCACAGTTTGTTTTAATGTACAGTATAGTGCAAAATTGTTATTTTTGCATGTTTTTAAATAGGCTGCCTTTTTTGTTTTTCGTCTCTTTCCTTCCTCTATATGTTGGTTCTGTGCAGCTCGGGTTATGGTCACTACATGCCAGTTACTGTAGATAAAGGATAAAGCTTGATTTAGACTTCTGTGGGAAATCTGCATCCTAACTTAATCGGGGACTCCTCTTAACCCTACACTACGACTTTCCATGCCATTCAAGTCACTGTGGGCTGGGTTAACCCGACCTATATTGTGTGTGTGTGTGTGTGTGTGTGTGTGTGTGTGTGTGTGTGTGTGTGTGTGTGTGTAAGATGCTGTATATTATAAAGTGAAGAACCTACAAAAGTAGAAAGGAAACCCCAACTATCAGACATCTCCCTATGAGCAAGCGGTTGGTGACCATGGGAAAGAAAAACTCCCCTTTAACAGGAAGAAACCTCCAGCAGAACCTGGCTCAGGGAGTTGCAGCCATCTGTCATGAGCAGTTGGGGGTGTGGAGAGAAAGATGGGACAAAAGACACGCAGAGAGACGGAGATTAATGATAACTAATGATTAAATGCAAAGTGGTGTATAAACAAATAAATGTGGAAAAAAAAGGTGAGTGAACAAGGAACACACAGGGCATCATGGGAGGCCTCAGCGGCCCAGGCCTATTTTAGCATAACTAAAGTTCAAGGTCACCTGAATCAGCCCTAACTGTAAGCTTTAAAAGTAGAGAGGGCGTCCGTCCTTCTGTGAGATAAGATGGGGCCCGATTATTCATAACAGGATATGTGAGGAGAAGGATTTCTCATTCCACAGTGTAGCGAGCAGCTGATTAGTGGTTTCACTTTTGTTTCCAAGAGGAAAAATATTGTGATTTTCCCTAATGTCCATGTTTTGTGTTTAAAATTTTGCCAGACGGGTAAAGTGGACCCTCAGCAACCTCGAGTGTCGGGCCACAGGGGCAATGTGTTAGACATCAAATGGAATCCCTTCAACGACTGCTGCATCGCCTCCTGCTCCGAGGACGCCACGGTTTGTACACCGGAACGCACACAGAGTCCATTTTCAGTGAGGTTTACTGACGTGTTGTCATTTTCATGGGATTTGAGCATGTTGCAGCAGGGAGATCATTTTATAGCCTTCAGAAAGGAGCTAGAAGTCATTCCTCACATTCCTCAGCTCTGACCTGGCAGATGCTCAGAACAAATCACTGTAGAGAGAGAGGAAAAAACCTAGTTTCAGGCTATTTCTTTTAAATGTCTTTCTCTGTTGGCTGTTCTTTGTGGATTGAGAAAGAGATGGTTTGTTTCTGGCACGGATCTTCATCAATTTGGTCCTCTTTGTGTGTGTTTGTAGGTTAAAGTGTGGGAAATCCCTCCTCACGGTGTGTATAAAAACATTACAGTACCGTGGAAGGAGCTCCAGGGTCACAGTCGCAGAGTGGGCCTCATCGAGTGGCACCCAACTGCTAACAACATCCTCTTCAGTACTGCCTATGACTACCAGGTAACACACACACACACACACACACACACACACACACACACACACACACACACACACACACACACACACACACCACCTCTTACACAAGTCTGGAGTCATTTATAGACAATAAGATAACGAGGCATGAACTCCGAAAGCACTGTGACCTAAACCGAGAGCACTTATCTGTCACAGTGCAGCCCTGCAGTTCACACTGAACTGACCTGTAAAGATTTCAGATATTACATTACACAGCATCACGAGCACTTTGTTTGTTAGGCTAAGTACAGTATTCAGATCGTTTTGGGCCGTAGGTGCGATGTCTTAACTCCAGAGATACGTGCTCCAGTTACTGCCTGTATTTGCACACATGCTGGCCTCCCATGTTTAAACAATTCTGCCTCTTTTCATCCACACAGCTGAGTGCAATAGCACAAATTCCTTTGAGATAAGCAAAGTATGCACTGTTATGTCCATTCGCACAACCGTTATGCACCACTCTCTGTAATTACTCGGCCCTCTGAGCGGCTTAATCGTACGTTGGTGATGTCAGTGCATCGTTGTTTTTTGATACAAAGTGGTTTACTTGTAGCACACCACCAGTTACTTTCTACCCTTTAATGTGTCTGACTTCTTGGCTTAACCACCTGCGTTGATCTCTGTGTGTTTCTCCGCCTCCAGATAATGATCTGGAACCTGGACTGTCCGGAGCCGGTGATAAAGAACCCCGTGCGGACCATCAGTCACCACCCAGATGTTGTCTTGTCCATGTCTTTCAATACAGATGGAAGTCTTCTTGCTACCACCTGCAAGGACAGGAAAGTCCGCCTGATGGAGTCGCGCTCTGGAACGCTGCTGCGGGTACTGCTGTGTGCACGGGTGCACTTCTCTTATCTTCCCTTTTTTTGTAATGGGGGGAAACCGGCAGTTATCTGAATTTAAACACTTTGATTTTAGGTGGAAGACTCAGACTTAAGTTTAATTACCTCAGTCAGAAGCTGCAAATGGTATCGTTTAACAGTAGGAAGTTCAGACCAGCGTATAGTCCATGTGACAATCTGTCTAAACTGGCTCTCATTTGTAAAAGAAAATTATTGAACTGTAAGCCTGCGTTTGGTCCACAGTAGCATCACAGCAAATATTACATAAGTGGGAGTTCCCTGCTTGTTACTGCCCCCTCCGCTCCCTGCGTGGGCACCCAGGCACTCATCCAGCACCACACAGCCAGAATTGATACCTCTGGCCTGGCCTGGATAACAGAGTAGCCCCACAGCCCACCGGGTCACCAGCTAGTGATTCACACACTGTTCATCAGTCTTTTCTTGCTTCCTTTGCCCAGTCAGGGAACTCCTACACATATTACATCCCAGTGGTGTAACACAAACCTCTTTATATGACTTATAAGTGGCATAAATGTTCATCAGGGTTCATTGTTTAATGCTGCACGTCATGTGTACTGTGTCACGTTTGCAGGAAAGCAACTGCAAGACGCACAGAGCCAATAAAGTGCTGATCTTGGGAAACACCAAGATGCTTCTCACGTCGGGAACGTCGCGCTACAATGATCGGCAGATAGCACTGTGGGATCAGGTGAGAGACGTTACAGAGCAATGCAGCAAGACATTTGCAACAAAATATCACAATTTTACAAAAAGCTTTTGTGTTTTTTGTAGCAAAGCAAAAGGTTGAGGAAAAAAAGAGAAATGTTCATAGTAAAAATGGCATTTTTGAGATCTCACACACGTGTTTATTTACATTGAACACATGATTACTAATAGAATATTAATTGAAATAGCTAATTGATGAAGAAAAGCATTAATGTCAGCAAATGTCTGGTGGGGGTGTTTGTTTGTTTTTGTTTTTTTTTTGTAAGTCGACACTCCTCACATCGATTACTTGTTAAACTTGTAGATATTTCTGATCAAATTAGGATCATTCTGACGAGGATTTGCAAAGACAGGACAGACCCTGGATAATAAATATCGCAGCACAAGCATTCGTGTAAACAATTGTAATTGTGAGCTCAGCGCTTACCTGCTGGTCTGGATGCTGGAATAATGAGAGCACCCTGTTCCTTGGGGGCGGTCTTGGCTAAGAATAGTCAGGCTGGTGTGAATAATTCGTACTAAGTTTAATATATTGAACACTTATATCCAGGGAATTTAGCAGGACTGCAGGAGGAGGAGAAATCGGGAAATTGGCAACAACAGAAGGGCCACAAATAAGTGAAATCTAAGCTTACAGAGTATTAATAGTAACACGAGTGAAGTAATGGTCAGCATATTACGTCACCATTGGAGAGGTCATGACTTTAGGCAGCTTCATTTCCTGGCCTACATCATTTAAACCCCTGAGCTTTGAGATAAAGTTTTCTTACCTGTGAAATTATCTGATGTGCAGCCAGGTTCATGTTCTGACCTTTTTTGCACAAGGAAACATTTTTTGTAGCGTTTTTCTGACAACATTTGAGGATTTCTTTTTCTTGTAAAGTCAGAAGTTGTTGTATTAATGATATCTCAGAATACTTCCTTCACTACCAAACACCTCTCGAGCCTGTCACAAGTGCAACTCTGCCACCTAGTGGATGAAATGCACCAGTTCAGCAACCCTGCACGTTTACCTGAGCAGCTCACTGATTCCCGTGTTCAAGTGGAGCCAAAGTTATTTGTCACATCGCGATTATGTCATCACCCAGTCTCATCACACATAGTAGTCTAGTAGTAGTAATAGTTGGTGTGCCAGGCTGGCGTGTTGTGATGATTTAGAGCGTATCGTGGGTGGAGGATTAAGGCAAAGCTCGGATTAGGGATTGAGCGCTCAGTGTTTTTAATTCGCCGCTGCAGAGTGCTTCTTAGGGAGCATTGGATTTCAGTCAGTGTTTTGATATTTTCTGTATGTTGTTTACATCAGCGCCGCGTAGGTCTTGTGTTTTAACACGTTTTTGATCCTCGTGTGTGTTTGTAGGATGATCTGTCCGCGCCTTTATTGGAAGACAACCTGGACGGTTCGTCGGGGGTCATTTTTCCTTTCTACGACCCCGACACACACATGCTCTACCTTGCTGGGAAGGTGGGACTCTGAAACATGTTAAAAAAAAACCCCCAAACAAATCATAACAATCATATTAAAAGCTTCATACAGAAAATATTCTTTATTACTGTTACAGAGACTTACGCTTTTTATCTTTTTAGGGTGATGGAAATATCAGGTACTATGAGATCAGCACAGAAAAACCATACCTTCACTTCTTAACAGAGTACCGCTCACAACTACCTCAGAAAGGACTGGGTAAGGAACACACGCACATAAACACGCGCTCAATTTTAAACTTTATTAATGTCACCGACACATTATTTCCTAAAGTGAGTGTTAATAAAAGACGTGACAGTTGAACCCTGTTTGGAAACTCCGCCTACCGTGATGACACTGTGCACCTTTAAGCAAATTTGCTGTGCAAATAAGCCTCCAATATTTGCATAGCCAAAACAGCTGATCGAAGGGGTTGTGGCTCAGGTCAGGTGTACAGGCAGCAAAAAAGTCACATGTGCACTTGTTAGATTTGTTATTTCACCTGTTTGTTGTGGTTAAAATGTATATTATGAATTCCCAAAGCACTTAGTGAAGTGGACTTGTAGTGGCTCTGCTTTATAAAGTTACTCTGATTCAGGTTAACCTTTAACTGCCTGCTGCTCTGCCTGCAGGTGAATTTCCTGGTGACAGAGGAAAGTGTGTTTTTAAAAAATAAGATTTGAGTCCCCATATAAATACAGTACATCTTACTTGACTAATATTGATGCTGAAAATAGAATGAATACAATCTGTGTGCATCTGTGTGTTAACCTGCAGGTGTGATGCCGAAGCGAGGCCTCGATGTGAGCTCCTGTGAAATCTTCAGGTTCTACAAACTGGTGACAATCAAGAGTCTCATCGAGCCTCTTTCTATGATTGTACCCCGCAGGGTAAGTGTTGCACAAAAATGGCAGACACCACTGCACAAAGAAAAACAAACATCCAAATTGAACACATTTCACAGACCTGATGTTGAATATTTTTCTGAATCTGCCGTGCACGTGTCTCCAGTCGGAGTCGTACCAAGAGGACCTCTATCCAATGACGGCTGGAAACAGGCCTGCTCTGACTGCAGAGGAGTGGCTCGGTGGCATGGACAAAGGTTAGAAGAAAAGAAAGATTGTGCGTGAGATCTGTTTGTGTCCAGTAGCCTCTGAAATTGCATTTATTTGTCACCTTTGATATTCCGGTGCTTCACTTGTATGTGGGTAAATGGAATATCCTTTCAATAGTCTTTTAGCTTGTCTAATGAGTGTTTAAATCCCTGATCAGCATCCTTTGTTTCCTAGGTCCATTGCTAATGTCTTTGAAGCCAGGAAGTCAAATAGCAGAGTCCTTCTCAGACATGAAGGCAGTGGGCAACTCACTGGAAAACTCGCTAGACACTCGCAGGTCTCAGGGCAGACCGTGCATGCTACAGCTCGCTTACATTCAGGACCAACTGGAAGCCAAAGAAAGCAAAGAGGACAGCAGC
>NW_005187423.1:2184975-2186274 GCF_000239375.1 Pundamilia nyererei | reverse complement strand
GTTGATTGTTTTTGTTTTCTTTTTCATCCAACATTCAAACTACTGTAAGTGAAATGACTGTGTTTTAGGTTCAGCATACAGATGTGATATGTGTGCATGAATGAGAGCGAAATGAATGAATGACTGTTTCGTGATCCCAGCTGTGTTCTGCCATCTCATTAAGCTGCATTTGTTTTTAATTCTTCTATCATTTCTTTTAATGACTGGAAAGTTGGTGGAAATGATCCGTTTTGCTGCAGTTAACGTGTAAGCCAATTCAGTAACTGATGCCATGTAGCAGTTTGGATCTTGACTTTTTATATTTATTTTAAAATACGGACAGAGAAAATGCCATTTAATCAAATACTTGAACTTGCTGTTGTAATTTTGGCAAATACAGCATGCAAAATGTTTTAAAAAAAAAAAGGACAAAACCCTGTTTGCTTTTTCCTACTGCTTTCTGATCATACTTCATTTACCTGATCAGTTTTAGGGCAAAATGGTATCTACTGTTGAAAAGGACACAAATGTACCTCACAGCTCTGATAAAGCTGTAATAACATTAATATGACAACAGTCAGATGTTTTAACCAGGTCATTTATCCTCTTCTTTTCTCTGGGTATATTAAATCAACAAGCAGGACTCTTTTATTGCAAAACTCAATTGTGACTCAATTGAATTTTTAAAGATAATTCGCAACAGCAGTCATCTCAAGACTTTATTTTTCTATATTTTTTTAGTGTAAAGACTCTACAGAGGGAAAACCCCAGGCATGTTTGCCCTGTATGAAGTGTCTTGATTTTAGTTTAGAAACCTTATCTGCTTGAAATGTGGAGAACGCATATACACTGAAAAAAACTGAGAAGCTGCAGATGTCTTTATGTGTATGTTTGTAATCTATTGATTTCAATATGAACAAACATGATTCCATCCATGGATGGATGGATGGATGAAACCCAATTCCAGAAAAGCAGTGATGCTGTGTAAAATGTAAGTAAGAACAGAATGCAATGGTTTGCAGATCTCAGACTTTGAGAAAATCAAATGGTCATTTTGAATTTGATGGCAGCAGCATGACTCATAAAGTTGGGAAATGGTCCTGTTTACTACTGTGTAGCATCCCTGATTCTTTTAACAGCAGCCTGTAAACATCTGGGAACAGACGAGACCAGCTGCTGGAGTTTTGTGCGACTGAAGGTCCAATCGAGGCTTCCAGCTGCTCAACACTCCTGGATCTGCTGTGTTGTTTTTGTTTCATGATGAGACACATACTGGTCAAAGGTCTGGACTGCAGTTCAGCCATTCCCACACTCTTCTGT
>NW_005187423.1:2177151-2184193 GCF_000239375.1 Pundamilia nyererei | reverse complement strand
GAAGGTTCAGAGAGCGTTCACTCAGCACAAGATTTCTCTGCTATCCTGCCTCAGAAGCTGGTATAAATAAAATCCGAACAAAAAAGCAAACAAACAAACAAAGAACCCTGTCATCAGCCAAATTATTGTTCTGAGCAACAATTTCACAATCTGTGCGTCCCTAAAGTGGACCATGAGTGGGGATTGATTTGTGCGCCGCTGTTTACAAGCGTGAATTGTTGAGCTCACTTTGAATATCTACGGAGCTGTGATGACTAAGCAGCCTGCATCTGCTGCTCACGGAGGTTCTTGTTATGGTTTAAAGTCCACAGCAGTCCAAGACTGTTTATCAAAACTAACCATGTTTTAATGTTTAAAAAAGTAAAATGCCTTATCGTTTTAGAATAGGTATAAAATACCAGTACACTGTTTCAGCTAAAAAAAACAAAACACTTCTGAAACGAAAATGAGGGGGAAAAAAAGAAAAGGGGAAAAAAGACAACCTGGTCCACATCCGATTTACGCACTCTGTAATTTATTTTCTATCTATTTTTAAAAGCTTAACCTTAAAACAGCAGGCTTGTGACTGCACAGTGTGCATATACTGTTTTAGCTGAACAGCTGATAAAAATCTAAACTGTAGAAGTGTTTTTTGTTTGTTTTTCTTTCCCATCAGGGAATTTCTCAGTGGTTCACCACCACCATGGTACAGTCAGACCAGAACATTTGTTTTCAGATTTCAGGCAGCTGGTTTTAACTCGTATTTTTCCCAGCTAATTAAAGAGATACATTCCTAAATAATAATAAAAAATTAAAAAAAAACCCTGACGGACACATAGATGTAGATGCCACTTGCAGATATTAGCACAGCAGCAAAGCATGTTAGTTTGCTTTGAGAAGCTGGTTTGAGTGGTTTGTGGGATTAGAAAAACACTATAAATGCCAGTCTAAAGGTAAATACTAAGATAAATGGTCAGATGTAGCACCAGTGATCACACATGCCTGTACTGACGCACTCACGGGCACAAGCACAACAGTGATCTTCTAGATTTGGCACGTTTCAGGTGCAGCATAGAAACCACACACACACGTACACACATACAGATCAATGCAATTGTAATGCGTGCGCGACCCCTTTGACCTTTGGCCGGATAGTTCTAGCAAAGCTGCATCTCATGCTGACTTTTGTCCAGTAGCAGCAATGCCTGACCGATGTTTAACTTCCACTAGAGGACCAGTCTCAACACATTCCCATCGTTCAGCGGCTGAGTTGCGATGTCGTCTGAATAAATTCTCAGCCTGAAATGCTGAATATCACCAGTTAAATAGCAACAGCAGCTGGCATTTTGAGTCAGCCTGTTTCTTTAGCAGTCCTTTTATAGCTGCTGAACCTTCAACAGCAAACTGCCTGCCTACTGCTGAATCTGGTGGACCCTTTCATTAACACAACAGGCTCTTCCAGTACTTGGATACAAATATATTGCATATTTATTCTTTTTAGGTTAATGTAATTGCAGTTGAAAATGTTTTTTCTTCCCTGATAAAATACCTCTAAAGTTGTCCTTTTTCTTATTGTCTAGTCACAGCATGTTCATTTAATTTATATAGCATATTTAAAACAACTGCAACTGACCTAAAGTGCTTTCTGGGCAAATGCATTTACATTCAAGAGCTCCAAAAACCCAGTTTCAAAAACACTAAACTCACATAGCAAGACACATAAAAGCAAGTGAAGAGGAGGTAGATCTTTAGAGCTAGTTTAAAAGTGTCCATCGTTGGGGGGTTGCAAGCTTTTGGGAGGATGACACTGGTAGTGAGGCAAAATACAGAGTTAAAAAAAATCTGTAATATACTGTTGAGCTAAACAAACTTAAAAAAAAAAGGTAGGTTAAAGACCCTACAATAACACAGAGGAACACCTCAACAATCAGGTGATCCCTGGATGAACAAGCACCTGGCAACAGTGTGAAGGAAAAACTCCATTTTAGCAGGAAACCTCTGGCAGAACCAGGCTCAGGGAGCGAGGGGAGGAAGACAGGACAGAGGACGCTGTTGAAGAGAGCCAGAAATTAATAATAACTAATGATTAAATGCAATTGCACCAGATTTTTAAACAACTGTTTGGACATATGTGGATAAAGGACCAAGTGCCTTAGTTGGGATGTTAATAGAGCTTTGCCAGATGTGGTATCGTTTAGTCTAAGGAAATGTTTCGCCGTTCAGGATTTCAATCATCCAGACTATCAAAGAAGCTCTTTGTGTTTCATCCACATAAGAGCGGTAGTGAATATATTAAGATGTATAATAAAAGCAGAAGAGGACCTAAAATGTAATGTTGCATTTGCTGGAACCTGGTAATCCATCATATATATATACACACTGTGGTGGATACTCCTAATAAACAACCAAAGGATCCAATATTGAGATCAGTGTGTGTCCATGTGATCCCCGCGAGCCAAAAGATCTGTAAATGCTAAGTTTGAATTTATTTCTACTCTTTGATTTGCAAGCTGTCCTTAACATGGTGATCTCAGGGACACAGCAACTCCACCCGTCTGCTGTTCAAAGCCTTTTGGTTTTGAGGGGCAGCCAGAAGAAAGTTGGCTTGAGGGGAGCGAAGGAACTGCACCAAAGCTGAGTATAACAATTATTTAGAACTGAATCATGCAAAGCTACTGTAGTAAAGTCCAAAACTGAAAATGGGGAGGTAGAAAAGAACATAATAGGCCTCATTCAAGGCAAACTCAAGTGGTTATATTGTTATGGTTGTTTAATTACCAATTAGATACTTACCAGGACTTTAAGTACATCCTTCCAACTGTATATTAACACCAATATCTAATTGGTTAATCACATAGACAAGTTCAAACAGAATCAGAATGAGGTCATTTAAGTAATGCTGAACATGTCATTGTTGTTGGTGCCAGACGTGTTGGGCTGAGTATTTCAGAAACTGGCGATCTGCTGGGATTTTCCCCAAAAACCATCCTTTTCAGACCAATCTCTACAGAGATTGGTCTGAAAAGGAGAAAATACCCAGTGAGCAGTAGTCCTCTGGGAGAAAATGCCTTGTTAATGGCAGAGGTCAGAAGAGAACTCAAACTCAAATAATCACTTTATGTTACGTTATAACCAAAATCTGCAGAAGAGCACCTATCTGGTCTACAGCAGCAGAAGACCACACCAGGTGCCATCAGAGAATGGGAAAACTTAGGCTACAGTTCACACAGGCTCATCTAAATTTGACCACAGAAATTTGGAAGATGTTGCCCGGTTTGATGAGCCTCAATTTCTGCTGCAACATTTGGATGGTAGGGTCAGAATTTGGCATAAACAGAATATAAACAAAGCACAGTTCTATCTTACCTTTGTAGCCTATCGGCAGTACGTGCTGCTGGTAGTGTGCAGTGGTGTGCGGGATATCTTCTTGCCAAACTTGGCTCCCTCTTGTGCCAACTGAGCACTAGTTAAAACACCAAGTATTGCTACTGACCATATCATCCTCATTTATAACTACATAGTACCTGTCATCTGATGGCTCTTCCAGCTCTGAGGGATAACAAGCCTCCAACTGTGTAAGGCTGTCATGTAGAAATGAACCAAAATCTGTGAGGAATGTTTCCAGGCTCTTGCTGAGTCTATGCCACAAAGAATTTATGTTTTACATAAGTACTACTTGGTACTAGCAAGGTGTACCCAATAAAGTATCTGACAAGTGTACAAATAACTTTTCACACAGGGCTGTGTTTATCTTAATCTGTAGAGGTTTACCAAAAAGACAGTAGTGTAGTAGTAGTAGAACAAAAGTCCCACTCCTTACATTTAAAATTTCTCTCCAGCTTCTAATTACAAAACTAACAATCCAATGCTTTAATTGGTGGAGAAATGGCATCTAGTTTAATCTGATTTCATACCGTGTGAAGTCACTGGGCCATCAAAATCGGAAACTGGCTGCCAGCTCTGATACCCTTTGCCTTTGTCTTACCCTCAACGGCTCACTCGCGTAGAATATAATTTCAATATACGCACATCATACATTAGTATGAATAATTAACAATAAGGAGGGAGGGGAAAGGGACTGTTGTTTCTCCATAAGTGTTTTTTCTTGCCATTTCCTCCAAGTTATCATCACATTGTTGTGGTACCGTGATGACTATTATTGCTCTGCTGAAAATTGTGATAGTAAAACTCTGCAGATGATGATCGTTCTGTTGCTCTGTTATGGATGTGGCGTACACTGAGTCCTCAGAGGGGAGAGAAACAACTCGACAAGCTGAAATGAAGCAATATCAATCCCTGCCCGAGACCTCTCGGCATTAAAGCATGCACACTGACAGTCTCTTACATTACGCCGGAGCAATAATGTAGCTCACTTGTAGCATTTGCTGTCTGATTTAATAAACTATGTCATTTATTGGTTGTTGTCGACTTTGTACGAGCCTCACTGCGTCAGACTTCCACAGATTTTAATGCAGTTATTTTGTGTCTTTAAAATGTATTTAGTAAAAATTTTATATGTATTTTTTTAAATTCTTAAATGTTCCAGGGTAATCAAATTACCTCTGACTGTTGACATTCTCTATTAGAGCAGAACATAAGTGAAATATAAAACATGTCAATCAAACATGAACAAAAATGTGAATATTTCTTCTTTTTTTGTACAAAAACAGCACCGCTTCCTCGGTTGACTACAAATTACTTGAGAGTCTGAGAGTGCAGCACGTGGAAACAAACATTTTCCATCTGTACACGATTGTCTGGGTAGTGTTTTATTTTCTTTTTTTATAAGGGCAGCCTGGAGTAGATCAGCAGCCATAAACTCTTTAAAAGAGATTATCGTCTCTCCACAATTCAGTAATGCAGTTTTGTTGTCATTTCTGGTCTTATTATTAAGAATAAAGGTGTTACAGAGCAGTGGGCTCTGTCCTGAGGTTGCTTTGCTGTTTCTGTAAAGTGAAAAATGACTGCACTTAGTTACAGAACGAACTATAAACTACAAGCTTGTGAGGGGCAGGAACCTTTTTTTCTTATCTATATTAATACAATACTTAAGCACCCATGTGTGCATTTAAAGGTGCTGCTAAATGCCCCCTCTCAACATGATTCCAGTGTGAATGATCGGAGACAAAATTCACAGACCTCATCTGGCAAAGTGCAGCTGAACCAAATATGATGCTGAATAAGTCAAAATGGGTATTTTCTAAAGTCAGTGTTTTAGAACTGAATTTTCTCTGTTTCATTTCCCAGTGAGCTGCAGTGCACAGACAGATACACCAAGAGTCAATTTTATGATGGAAAAGACAAAAAACACAAACCAACTTTGGTCCCCATTTCAATAGTCGAACTCAGATTTCCGAGCCCCCAAAATTAACTTTGGCTGAAAGGCTTTTTTCTGTCCTTATTTTACAGACAACAAATTGTATATATGTATTGTTATACAGTAAGTGTTTCTCCTGTTCGTATCGGCTGTGAAACAGTGCCTTTGTCCTGTGACAAAAAGAAGCAATTGTTCTGTGTAGGAATGTATTCTTAAGTTCAGCCAAAGCCAAAGTGAGGCTTCAGCATTCTGAATTTGCCAGTTGATTTTTTCCCCCATGATATTGCTGCATAGCAGATTACATAAAGAAAAGAAAGGAAAAACAAAATTAACAGGTGGCATGGAGTACTTTTTTTTTTTTAGATTTGGCTTTTAAATCTGCTGGATTTGGTATTTCCTGTTGTGTCTGGGCAAAAGGAATTTTGTGTGAAAGACTTTGGGTGCATTTTGTCCACTTACGTCACTACTGGTCATTATAATGTTTTAAACTCACTGGCCACATTGTTAGGTACAACTGTTCAGCTGCTCAGCAACATAAATATCTAATGAACCAATTACATGGCAGCAACCCAGCGCATTTAGATGTGATCAAGATGATCTGCTGAAAATCAAATGGAGGATCAGAACAACGAAGAGAGGTGATTTTAAGTGACACTGAATGCATCAAGGTTGTTGGTGTCAGACAGGCTAGGCTGAGTATTTCAGATAATGTTGATCTACTGGGTTTTCCCCACACAACCATCTCTAGGAATTACACAGCGGTCAGGAAATGTTATGAGCTGAAAGGAAGGCAAATACAAACTCGTTACAATCAAGATATGCAGAAGAGCGTCTCTTGAACCTTAAAGCAGATGGGCTATATCTGCAGAAGACCACATTCTGCCCCACTCCTGTCAGCTAACAGGAAACTGAGGTCTCTGGGTAACAAAGGCAACCATAACTTTATTGGCCACTTGTTATAACTAAGGTATGCAGAAGAGCATCTCTTTGGGCTTCAACAGCAGAAGACCATTCCTGTCAGCTAAAAACAGGAAACAGAGGCTGCAGTTCCCACAGCCTCACCAAAATTGGATAGAAGTAGGGTCAGGATTTGTCATAAACAACGATGAAAGCATAAATTTATCCTGTATTGTTTCAGTGATTCAGTGAAACAATAGTGCCAGGGTTATTTTGGTACAGCAACTGTATGCCATCATGTCAATATTGACCAAAATCTTTGAGGAATGTTTCTAGCATCTTGTTGAATCTGTGTTGCAAAAAATTAATGCAGTTCTGATGGCAAAATGGGGTCAAACCCAGTACTACCCAGTGCTGAGAAGAGTTATCCTTCCATCCTCTTGAAATAATTTGGGGACAGAGGAGCGTGACGAAAGAAAAGCACAAAATGTTAACATTTTATTTACAAAGTTGTTTTTTTGTCATACAGAAAGTAAAAATGTAGCTACAACCTTGATTTGTGCAACAGGCAGCCACACTAAAAATCATGGCTCGCTGGTTGCACAGCTGCTATAGCAATAATTTTATTGGGAAAAATAAGGAACGGAGAAAAAAAAAATTAAAAGACAAAAGAGAAATAATAAACCCAACAACAAAAATTATTCATCCAACAAAATATTAAAAGCACAGACCCAAAACTAGATACCAGTCCCAAAGTCCTCACACGGGAATACATAAAGAGGGATCGACAGTGAAATTGTGGAATGCTGAGTGGTGGGCTGCCTGAGAACCTCGGGGGCCGTGAGTGGG
>NW_005187423.1:2169990-2177131 GCF_000239375.1 Pundamilia nyererei | reverse complement strand
GCACAAAAAAAAAAAAAAAAAAAAAAAAAAAAAAAGAGGGGGTGGGGGGCAGCTCCACTCGGCCCACCCATTCGGTACAGTCTAGCCCCATAAAAAGAGCTCAGCGCTGGGGAGGGGGGTTGACGTGGATTACAAAGGCGGTGTGAGTTGTAGGAGGGTGGACGTTCGGGTTTGTGGGGGAGAGGAGGGGTAACTCGGTAGGCTCTCGTTTTCAACTTTAGCTCTTAGTCGTCGTCCTCGTCATCGTCCTCGTCGTCCTCATCCTCTGGGTCTCGCTTTCTCTTCTCGCCTTTGCCGGTTTCTGCTTCTGAAGGTAAAGAAGAAAACTGTTGTGACAAGGAGCCAAAACTACACAAATTCTTGCATCTGCAAGCATGAATACAGTAATCCTCCACCCATTTTAAACAGATTCAATCTCTGCATTTATCACACTCTGTGGGAGTCGCTTAATAATGGTCGCTATCACGTTGCTGTCCCTACATGTTATAACGACGCGTGATTACGAGCACAAAATAAAGCGGAAGAAATGCATCTTCAGTCCCGCCCTCGTGCAAGATTTTGTTTTTAGTTAAGTGACTAACATTCTCACATCACATGTTATTTGGGATTGACTGAGCACTACTGTTATTTTAGTTATAAAGATAAATGTCAGTAACAGGTGATCACTAAAGCAGTAATCTCTAAACAGATGCAACATCAAGAAGACAAGGTAGATCTATTTTCTGTGTACCAGGTGAAGGGTTCCCACATTGCTGACGGAGTCGTGAAGAACTTTGGGGACTGCCCTACATGGTGTAACAGCTGGTGTTGTATCACTTGACAACTCAAGTCAAGTCATGCATGTAAATATGTTTCAAGTGTTTTTCAATTCTTTGTTTCAAAATTGATTGACATTTTTGGAACATTTCTGATGTTTTTAATGCTTTCTAACAGTTGGGTATGATCTATAAGTTAATAATTTTCCATTGTTTTATGCACTTTTCCAAGACATAAGTCTATTTTATTTCCATCTTACAGAACAAAGAAAAACAACAAGTTGTCTCACCCCTGAATTAAGTCTCAGTCTTGAGTTGTGCAGACATATCGAGAGACTTCGACTGACTCTTGTAGTGATGTTTGAGCCAAAATTGTGAGTAAATTTACTTTAAGAAGTTACATACCATCTTCATCTTCGTCCTCGTCTTCATCCTCTTCATCTACTTCTCCATCCTGACCAAAGTCTTCCTCCTATGTGAACAACATTTTACACGTTAAAAAAAAAAAAATGAGACGGTGCATCGACCCGCTTTAACGACAGCTCCACCAAGCTCGTTTCACTTTTCACCTCATCTTCACCACTGCCTTCCTCGTCATCCTCCTCTCCTTCTACCTCCTCTTCGTCCTCCTCATCGTCCTCTTCCTCATCGAAGTCCTCCTCCTCTCCGTCCTCGTCTTCTTCCTCCTCTCCTTCTGCGACACAAAAGTGAAAAGGAACAATCAGTCGACCGCAAAGTGAGAGCGCGCGGAGGCTAATCGCGACGATCGCTTTCACATTTTCACTTTACAGAAATGAGAGAGCGATTGCCGTTACTCAGCCGTGGAGCCGTTTCTAAATAAGCTACTGCGGTGCACGCATTTTTCATAATGAGCGAACATGTCACCAGAGCAATGGCATGAATGATCGAGGAGTCTTTAATTGTTCTTGAACAACAATGGGACGTTCCAACACAGAGGTAAAACCTCATTTACGGTCTGTTCGTTGGATTTGACAACCAAAAAAATACCCGCTCTTATTTTTACTACAGCAGAGACGGGAAAGCACAACTTCATACCTTCATCTTCATCATCGTCTACACCGTCTCCGTCCACCTCTCCATCAGAGTCTGAGGCTTCCCTGTCCTCCATGTCATAACCATCCAGGTAGGTGAGCTGGGGCAGCAGCTTGAACACGCTCTCTCTGTAGTCGTTCAGGTTTGTCACTTCACAGTTGAACAGGTCCAAACTCTTCAGGTTGTCCAGCTTTTTCTGTTGGCAAGAAGAGAAGAGAAATGCTGTGATGAGACTGTCGCTGAAATGTGGTAGTAATGGTACTAGGCTCCAGTTTACATGTGACAATGAGATATAATGTCAGACGACAGAGATCCGTCTGTCTGAAGTTTGCGAGACCATTAATTACTGAATGGGTTATCCCTTAAAATACCTCTGGCTATGAGTGGAGTAATCAAAACAAAGCTGCTGAAACCTCACTTCCCAAAATGATTATGATGAACACTGCATTAGCTGGTTTACTATTTGTGAAGTGTGTAGCATGTAAATGACCCCCAAAACACATGTGAACACATACCAATGGTTCCAATGTGCTGATGTCTTTCAATTTGTTGCCACTCAGGTTTAGATGTGTGAGGTTGGGTAGTTTTTCTGCTAAAACATCAAGCCCGCCGCTGATCCTGTTGTCGCTCAACTCCAGCTGAATGAATGACAGTAAAAAGAGAGATTAGTCCAGATGGTTCTTTGCACATTTTATTCCCCCCCTCCTTTCTTTTTTGTCATGAATATATGAGAATGAATAATCACTCCTGCTTACCTTTTTCAGTTTTCCTAGTTTGGGCAGATTAGAGACTGAGATTAAGCCGACGTTTATCAAACTGAGGAACTCCAGGTTGACAAATTCAGCTGTGAGACCTTCGATTTTTCCTTCAACTGATCGACAATTGTCCAGGACAAGTTCTCGTACCTGAGATTGAAAAAACAAACAAATAGTATTCTTTTAAAATTACCTGTACTTTTTAATGCATTTGCAAGTACTACAACTACTTGCAAAACTTTTATAACTTAAGTGTATTTTAAAACAGATCAAATCTTAAATATTCCGAAATATATTTTGCAAATATTATTAATGTTTTTTCCAAACAAAATTATTAAAGGCGTTCGGGGAACAGAGCAACCCTAACGTATTAATAATCAGTGGGTGGTGGTGTTTGTAAAATGGCCCTTCACTTTGTGTAAAATGATTACAGGCGTTTTATAGTTGCTTAAAATATTAGAAAAAACAACTCTGAAGGCGGAGTTACTTTGACTCCGTTAAAGCTCACACTGGTTGCGCAAGTCATTGTTAAACGTTACCAAAAAAGTTCTTGTTAAGCGTCAAAGACAGCCGTTTCTCGATTAAAAACACCAAAATGGATACTCAGTCTCTATCTAAAAACACTTTGCTATCACTGTGTGCTTCGTTTAACCGACCGCTACAGGTCGTCTATTGATTTCTTTGAAACGAGGAAGAGCAAAGCAGCGGCTTCCCATGGCCTGCTGATGCAGTCACTAATGACAAATGCAATGATTTTGTGAGCTAGCTCGCTACAGGCTAGCCATTGCCCCTTTTAAACGCTGCCGTGCCGTAGAGGAGCAGCTAGAGAGGTCTGTCTGCCCGCCATTAGCCAACCCAACAGCAACGGAAAGGATTGCGAATACACCCTTAGTAAAGAGATTCTTTTTTTCTTTCGTTAAACCAGCTTTCATGGGGGAAGTGGAATATTCCTTGTCGTCGAGCAAACGACCGATATTGGCAGTTTGTTAGAGGGTACAGCATCGCTTTCAGGTCGAAGTGGCGAAGGAAATATATTGAGAACGGAAATTTAGTAAAAAACAAAGATGGAGACAGTTCCTTTCTCCCAGAGCTTCAAAGACGACAGAATGACAACATGGCGATTCCTGAGCTACAGTATGCAGTCCTCCGAACGCTTCAATGGCGGAAAGTGCTATTAAGAATGAGCAATAAGCGTTATTTACATATAACCGAAAGTGGTTTTTCGGTGTTAAATTGATTTCATTTCGTGCATGATACGAGGGGGAACGCCGAGCGGGGAGCTTTTGGCTGCCCACGCATGAAGCGCGGTGCGCCGGATCTCCGTGTCATTCGAGCAGCCTGGCTCGGTCAATGAAGCCGCTGGCCAACACATGCATCTGTGTGGTAGCAAGCGCCAAGTTTAACAATAGTAACGATTACTGGAGCACATTGTAGTCGTGTTTGGTGTTTTTACTTTACAACTGGATAGATTTTGTTGTCTTTGACCGGTAGCGAGAAGGGGGTAATATGGCGGGAACCTAATACCAAGTTAGCTGGCTGGTAGTCTGAATGGTTCTGAAACCCCGGACCATCAGGCTTCATTCAATAAGCATGCGAATCTTCATCGTCGTCGTCTTTAAGACGATGCACGGATGATAAGTGATACTATAGCTTGGTGCACAACTAGAGAAGAATTAATGAGGGAATTAATGGATGTACACTCCCTTTAAAAACTTACAGATTGCAACGTGTCTTTAAACAAATCAGCACCAACAGCAGCGGTTGGCTGTTTGTTGAGTGTCTCCCGGCTCTAAGGTTTTGGAGTTGCGGTGTATTTTCACCATTAGCGGTTTAAGGTACGGATGACTCGTGAACCAAGTGTTTTTTGTTGTCGCTGCCTGAATCTTTGTGGCCGTTTGATGTAGACGTATACTCCACAGAAATGTGAACATACGACTCGTGATCTGCGACGGCCCGTTTAACGTTTACAAAACTCGTTTGTTGTTCAGCACCAGAGTTTAAAGTCATTTTGCAATTATTACACAAAAAAGCTCCGTTTTTTAAAGCAGTTATGCTAGCAGCAAACATGGCTTCCAAGGTCTGTATAAAATATACCGCTCTGTGAATGCCGAACGCAGCACAGTAAACTGCTTTCTCCTCATATAGGCGCAAAAAGAAGTTTACTAATTGTGCTACAACGGTGGAGTGGAGCTGAATCGTGTGTGTGCACCATTGACCAGGGAGGCTGCGAAACGGTTAAAGCACTGCAATAATGCCAGCAAGCTGGGGGGAATCGCCGTTTCAAAGTAACGACTGAATATAGCTTTTCTCGTCTCGTTGCCCCTATACGCCCAATCCTAACCAGCATAAAGGCTCTGGCTTGTTATGCGACTGTTTTCCGCCCCGTTATAAATGAGAAACACAATCTAAAGCCCATGTGGTCACCATTACGTTAGCCACACAGGGTCACTCGCAAAGCAAAAAAAGTAGCAAGCTAGGCTAGCAGGGGCTAGCCTGAAAACTAAGGGTTGGTTTTAAAAAAAAGCACGACTCACATCAGACGGTGTCCTGTTTCTTAGCTCCAAGTGGATCCTCTTTTTCATGTCCATTTTGCCCTATGAAAGTTAAACTTTTCTCCTCGGGGTTTTGCTGGGATCTTCAGTCCAAAGGCAGAGATGCCCTAATGGAGGGAGAATATAGGACTGTATAATGAACTGAGCCAAACGCTAAGTTAGTCGGAGAGAGGGGAAACCATGGAGGGAAACGGGACTGAAACAAAATATATGCTCAACAGCGCCATCTGCGTCCAGAAACGCCCATCGCCTCTAAAAAAAAAAGGCATTGCAGTCACAAAACATGACGCTGCCCCGAAACGGTGCTATGGTGCAATTTATTTTGTGCAAGGAAATTACTGTACTGTGTCGTTCAGTGAAGACGGCGGGGTTTTTCTTTGAGAAGTCGGTTTTATTCAGCGAAGGATGTGCACGAACAGACGCGTGTAGCGTATGCAAAACAAATAAGCAACCAAGCAATTAAACGGCGATAAAGTAGGTCACATGGTGAACTTTGTTATTCTTCATTTAAAAGTGTCACAGGAAATCTCGAATGCATTACTGCTTTATAGTCAACAGACAAGCAGTGTAATTATGAGGTAACTATCATAACGTATGCCTGTTTAAAAAATGTATATGTGTGTGTTGGTTCTTGTGAATGTTCGATACTTTTTTACATTGTAATAAAAAAATAAAATTGTGTTGTTTCTTGGCTACTAAATGGCTCATTCCTACCCCCAACCGCTAAAAAGTAGGGCTATATGTGGTTTGCCTTAAAGAGAGCATTGTATATACACATATGGACGGGTAGGGTACCCCACACAACCCCTCCTCTTTACTTCCTGACACTCTCCAGCGTTGAAGTAGAAAATCTACTATGGTTGTAGTTTTTTCTGTTTTATTCTAAATTAATCAGTGAATAAGCTTTAATACTATAAATGCATATCAAATTATAGCCTGTTTTAAGTCTAGTAAATATAACAAATGTATAAATGTTAGCAAGATGTGTTTGCATAGTGTGCTGAGGGGAACCAATGCAAATACCCTAACTCTGGCCACATGCTTGTTAAAGGCACAGTGTATATATACACACAGACACTGTTTTTAAATCAGTGTTTGGTAGTTGAGAAGCAATGCCAGAAGATGGCACTGTAATATCTACACTGACATTCCTCACATTTCATTGTGCAACAGTGGGGCTGTGTGTGAATGACAGCCCTGTCTGCTTTTGGCTGTAACAGTAATGCTGGAGGGGGTTTATTAATGTGTCAGTTGGAGTTTTATTAGCTGAGGAGCTAACTATGTGCAGTTTGGGATCTTTTGAACTGCTGGAACTATGCTGGAAGGTTTGGATGATTGTGTTTTGTGATTTTAATTCGAGTGTGTGAAAACCAATACTTAAACATATATGTTTTCACTCACTTCTTAGCACTCATAGCTTCCACCGGTGCAGAATGTCTGTATAGATTCTCTTCATATGACGTTGAAAAGTGAGTGCATTACGAGCACCTTCATGCAGAAATCAGTACATTTAGAAAGAGAGCTTTCAACATTTCCCTCCACAGTGCTGGGAGCAATTGGCAGTTGAGTGTTATTTACTCTACTGGATAGCTCTTTTCTCCCTCTCTCTCTCTCTGAGTGTCTCAAACACACACACACACACATACATCAGGGCTCAATGTGTTGTTAGAAGATTACGAACGCAACCCAACCGAGCAACTTGCCATCTGAGCGATAAGATGGGTATATGCCCCAACTGTGGACGAAGACAGGAATTTTGTTTGGTCCGTAGTGTGGTTTACCTACCAAAAAGGCATATTTCTTATGATTTGTGGATTAATATTATGAATTTTCTACAGAAATATTTTGAGCTTTTGTGTTTTTTCTTGATATCATATTCAAAACTTAATAACTTCACATGTATTGGACCCCTAATTGAGAAACTGTCCAAAAAAGTCTTGCTCTTGTTAAGCTACAGCAGTGCCTTTAGATCAGCTGCTGAAGAGCTCTAGTACAACATATATATTTGTTACCCTATCTCTCTCTC
>NW_005187423.1:2164720-2169966 GCF_000239375.1 Pundamilia nyererei | reverse complement strand
CACACACACACACACACACACACACACACACACACACAACCTGCTGTTGTCTTCCCCGCTCTGTCTGTCAGTTTTGTGCCAACTCCTCCAGCTTTACAAATATGATAAGACCAAAGTTGCAAGAACTCTCCCTGCACTGTGGTAATGGTTAACCAGATAATTCGTCTAGGGGTGGGAATAGAAAACTGTCAGAAGTTATTCTGTCGTCTTTTTTGCGCTTGCCCGCCTTCAATGAGTTGAATTCATTCATAGCAGGACTCAGAATGGAGGACACGTCGCAACAAGAGAAACTAGAGTTGGAATATAAAAATCCAAATGAGGAGGAAGGTAGGATTTCTTTAAAGATTAATCTCTACTTTGGAAATTGGCTGCTCGAGCATTTCCACACCAAAATGCTGAAGGAGCTGGTTATGTCTTTGCATACACTGCGATCCTATTGGTTAACTCAGATACAGACCTTTGATCAACATTTAGGTAATATCACAAATCTGTCTGTTTTCAAAGTTTGCCAGTGTGTAGCTAGGAGAAGAAAGTCTACATTGTCACGAGTCAAGCACATTACCCAGTCATGCAGTTTGTCTTTGAATTTCTAATGCACCATATGAAAATGATTTCTGTGCACGGCTCTTTGTTTCAAAGGTGGGATCCGTCGCCGATTGCGAGACAGGGACCTTCTCAGGAAGAGAAAGGCCGAAGCAGAAGAGAAGGAAACTAACCAGTGGGTTTTTGGGTAAATTTGTAGTAAAAGCACAGACAGTGTTAGCGCTGCTGCCTATGTTTACCTCTATGCTCTTGGAGAAATCTACAAATTTCAGCACTTAAGTGCAGTAGAAGAAAGTGGTGGTCCTAGCCAGAAAAGTTTAGTAGCCCGCGTTGAAACACTGTACAGTACAGTACATGCTGAAAACACTATCAGCACTCTGGCTGCTTATCACTCCTCTGGTTTATATTGAATATGGAGCAAGAGGAAAGCAAAGGTTGCTCTGCTTTTTCTATTGACGCCACAGATCTGGGTCAAGGACTTTGTACTATTAGCTTTGCAAAACTGTCACAAAGACCTGTTTCAATGTCCACTGTTGTTTAAGTTAATTGCGGTGCTCTCTCAGGGTGGAGAGCCAACGGAAAAGATCAAGAGCTGAGGACAAGAGTGGTGCAAAGAAGAGAGGGAGGCCCAGGAAGACTGAACCCACACCGCAGCTGTCTGCTGTTCAGGAAGAAGTTGAAGCACTTCAGGAAACTCCTGCAGTCGTGGTGGTACCTGAACCCGCTGTGGTCATTCAGGACCAAATAACCGGCTCTCTGCCTCCGCTGTTTGGGCTGGAATCACAACCAGCTTCAATCCTTGCTGCTCCTGCTCCTGCAGCAGTGTTCGAGTTTGTGCAGAATTCTGCTCCTGCTTCGACTCTGGCTTTTGCTGCTCCAGTTCCCGTCCAAGATTCAGCTCCTGCTCCAGATGCCGTCTTAGTCCCAGCTCAGTCCCTAGACTCTGTTCCAGCTGTAACTCCTGCTCCTCCCTCAGCTCCTCCCCAAGTGGAGACCCTCTATACAGAGTCACAAGGCAAGGAGGCCCCAGGCCAGGTCCTGATTGAGGACTTAGGCCCAGATGAGGAGGAGGACGTCTCTCCATCACAAGGCAACAAACGCGCTAATGAAGGTTTGTATGTTGTAAAAATACACTAAAACAATACTTTGAAACATTGTCTGGTTCGAAAGGTTTAATAATTATTAAATTATCTGTCTTTTTTTTTTTTTTTTTTTTTTTTTAGATTTGAGTGAAACACTTTCGATCAACGTGCCTGAACAAAATAACGTGTACTCAGTTCCAACTGTCTCTGCTCAGCCTATGGCTCAGGAATATTTTCCAGGAAATTAACTGCAACTTTTTTTCTGAAATGCACTGTTAAGATATTGCTTTATATATACAAAGCCTCGTCACAGTTGGTTTCTGTTTTCTTCTTTTTTTGTGTAGTGTGCACACACAGGATGAGGCAAGTCATTGCTTATTTGAAAGATGTATGAATTCAAACCAAAGCTGTATGCTTATTTATTTTGGTTGTGCTTCACTGCAAAGCTTATGATCTTTTTTTTTATATACTTTCAATTTAGTATGCAACCAGTTTCACTGGCCTTTATTTAAAAGTTAAGGGTATAAATCGCTGGTAATTATGTATTCATAATTGTGGATTTATTTTTACAGAATTTTGTAAAAGTTACTATTCATCTAATAAAAGTCATTTCTGCATCATTTAACAGTAGTCGTTATTATAGGAGTCATCGACTGAGAAAGACATCCACATGCAGTTAGAATTAACTTGATTTTCATTAAATGAAATAATTATGTCGCATTTTGTTCACATATGACATCTCTCCTCTCTGGTGAGTGAAATTAAATGATGTTTGGTCTACAGTTTGAACAGCATATCTGTAGATTTAATCTGTGGCTTATCTGTTGAGACACGTGTAGTGAAACATTTAGCCCTATCTGCAAGTGGCTACTGGTAGTGCTTATAATTTACTCATTTGTACTACATAAAGAGATGGAAAAGGTACTCGTAAAAGCTGTAATAACTGATTAATTAGAAAAATGACAGAAAAAGTCGAAAGATGCGCTACTGGATTGAATGACTATGGAGGCCATTTGAGTAAATGGAACTCACTGTGTTGTTCAATAAACCAGGTTGAGATGATCTGAGCTTTGTGAGATTATGATATCCTACTGGAGGTAGCCAACAGAAGATAGGTACAGTGTAGTCATAAAGGGGTCGACATGGTCAGCAGCAGTAGTTGGGTAGGCTGTATAGATGATGCTCAGTTGACCAAATTGTATGAAAAATATCCTCCACACCATTAAACCACAAACATCCTGAATCACTGATACAAGGTAGGATGGATCCAAATTCTGGCCCTAACATCTAAATGTTGCAGAAGTAATTGAGACTCATCAGATCAGGCAACATTTTCCCCAATTTTTCATAGTGCTGAATGAGTGTATGTAGTGAAGAGTTTTAATATTCGACAACAGTGTTCAACAATCCAGGTTGAGATGATCTGAGCTTTGTGACCTGGTATGATTTACTTTTGTAAATCAGCTGATTTAAGGATGCAACAAAAAAATAAAAAAATAAAAAAATTGACAGGTTGATTCTGTTCATCTGGACGTCGTGTTTTCAGTTGGAGAAATGTTTTGTCTCTCATCCAAGTGACTTCTTCAGTCTCTGAAAACTTCTCCCACTGAAAACACGACGTCCAGATGAACAGAATCAACTTGTTGGGATTTCTCTTCCTGGATGATTGAGCATGCATCAAGACATTTTCACTAATGATTAACTATCGCCTTATTTGTTGCAAATTGTAGCCTCAGCCATTTGTTCTTAACTTAGATGTGGTCTTCCGCTGCTGTAGCCTATAGTTCAAGGTTCAAGAAATGCTTTTCTGCATATCTTGTTTGTAACCAGTGGTTATTTGTTGCCTTGTTGACTTCCTATATGCTCCTCTGGACATTCTGCCATCAATAAGGCATATCCTATACTGGATAGTGTGGTGGTAAGACCACACATCTTTGGAGCTGAGGTCGCAAGTTTGATTCCCTCCCAGTGTCTAGTAAGGGTCCTGGCTAGGCCCCCCATGTCAAACACCAAGCCCCGGAATGGCGCGGCTATGTCTCCAGCCTGTCCACAGCTCGGACACGACACATTTCCCTGTACTCTGTATGATTGTGTATGCGACCAATAAAGCTAGTTTTGTTTAAACTACCACTCATTTGGACCATTCTCTTTAAAACACCAAATCGTCTGGCACAAAAAGTCACTCTTAGATCAACTTTCTTTCTAATTCTTATGCTTAGTTTCAACTTCAGCAGGTCATCTTATTCACATCTGCATGCCTAATGGACTGAGTTGCTGCCAAGTTGAACAAGTATATCTAAGAAAGTGATCAGTGACTGTACATATGTTAGTGTAATATTAATATACAAGTCTTTAGTTAGTGATTTCGAAAGATTCATTAGTGCTTAAGCTGCAATGATCCCCTGTAGGTGTTGAGGGGAGGTTAACTTCAAATACCTAAAATTACAATACATTATTTTTTTTTAAATTGTGTACAGCCAAACCTGTTGAACAACTAGTCCATTCAGGGCTAGACAAATGCAGGATATGCACATGTACCAATAAAGACAACACAACTGAGTATATACGACATTACATTGATTTCGTTTGTGCTATGGTTTTATTTATTTAAAAAGCAGACTGTAAACGTGTCTTTGCTGCCCCCTGTTGGTAGAAAACATTCCTTCATCATGGCGTGTTTTGTGCAGCACATGTAACTACACATTATTTTTAAATGATGGACGGGTAATTTAAGCGAAACGGCAGCAAAAATAATCCCAAACCAACGAACCCACAGCAATGACAGACTTACAGAGGGGATTCAGAGGAGCCGACCTGTTTCAGTTTAACGCGTGCAGCACTCTTGGTTGGCCAACAATAAAGTCTAGCATGCACTTCCGCGTTGACAAAGTCTCTCCGGTCTCAGCAGCAACAACAGCCGCTAAAAGCTCACCGTTTCAGAGCTGTCTTTTGTCTTTGTGTTAGTAAGATGAGTCCGCTGTGTGAGTGCTGCTCCGAGCACATGGATAAACTGAACCAGCAGGTTTCTGTGATGCGAAAAGAAATCAAGAACCTGAGGTATGTAGGTTTTGCACCGCCACGTGTTTTTCTCACGAGAGACTTCTTGCTATTTCAAGAATTAAACAAATTAAACGCCGTGTGCTGTTTTGCATTGGCCTTTTTTATTTTTTAGTATTTTTCAGGGTTCCCATTATTATTACACGCTCATTCTCAACATTTTAACAGGCAGACGCTAGACAGTGCAATTAGAGCTCATCGCAAACAGCTGCTGGCGGTTCAGGCTGCTGTGTCGAAGATTGGACTCAGCGAAGAAGTTAAAGCTCCAGCACCTACACCACCTTCACCACCGTCGCCAGCAGCATTAGAGCGAGGTATACCACCAGCGTCACAAACATTTGTAGTTACAAAAACTAAGCCCTCCCTCCACCAAAAAAAAGTAACACAGCCCGCAACTAAGGGCGCAATTTCCCTGCAATTAAATGGAATTTCAGTGTATTTTACTTGAAATTACAATCTAAATATATTTACCTACAAATACTTAAAGGTAGTACACTAGAATAAGAGACAGATGTTTTTACAGAAAAACAGTGATTTATATTATAAATAAATATTTAATATATA
>NW_005187423.1:2158902-2164656 GCF_000239375.1 Pundamilia nyererei | reverse complement strand
AATAAATATATATATTTTAAATAAATAACAAAACACACCTGTGGAATAAAAGTGAGTGCAAAGGATAAATTGGAGGCCAAGTTAGACACAGTGTCTGTGTTACAAAACCTGACCCTAATATTCTTATCATTTGCAGGGGACATTCAAACGGTCCCAATTGGTTACATTAGTTCCTGTTTTTCTGTGAAGAACGGGACTCCCCGGCAGCCCACTATTTGTGGCCCTTCAAGGGCAGAACTTCGAATTCTGCCGAGTGTCTTCAACAACCCGGAGCACGCTCTGGTGGGCCTGGAGCAATACTCCCATGTTTGGTAGGTTTCGTGTGTGTGTACAACACGTTACCAAATATTGTTACCCAACTCGCAAGATATTTTTTTACTCATTTTAACTAAGCATGTACACGTAAACACTATTTCCCATCATCTGCCTTTCTTTGTCATCTGGCCTTTGCAGGATAATTTTTCTCTTCCACAAAAACGGCCACCTGAGCTACAAAGCCAAAGTGAGGCCGCCCAGGCTGAACGGGCAGAGAGTCGGTGTGTACTCGACACGCAGTCCTCATCGACCGAATGCGTTGGGCCTAACACTGGCAAAGCTCGACAAAATACACGGTCAGTGTCACTAAACACGTGTGTGTGTGTGTGTGTACTGATCTGAGCTGAGTTATTTCTCTGAGGGAGATTTTAATATAGAGAGATATTTATAAGACGTTTTGTATACTGCCTCCCTCCTCGAGTTTGATATATATTACTGATTTGTTGCTTGAACCCTGTCTGAAGCACAGGGTAATTTTCCACTTGTACTAATAGTTACACTTGTTAAATCTCACTATTTTAAGCAGACTCTGGTTAAACTCTGACCTAGTTTTGTTGATGTTTTAGCTGTATATGAATATGAATGCATTTCTTTATTTTCTAGGTGATACTCTACACCTGTCAGACATTGATATGATTGCAGGCACCCCAGTCCTGGACATCAAACCCTATATCCCAGAGTATGACTCCCCCGACACCCGGAGGAGCTATGAGGAGGACTCAGAGCCCTGTAATTCAAACACTGACCAAATGAATGACGACAAGAGAAACCGCACTAACCTCCCTGAAGGATCAGACATAGATGTGCAGTTAAACACAGAAGATCGAGGAGCAGCGAGTGATTATGTGGGGAATCTCCTCCCAGAAGAAAAAACGAATACTAACGCAACAGGTTCATCTCATATCAGTGCTCAGTTTTCTCTGTCCAAAGACCTCAGTAATGTGCTGGAGGAGGTCAAGGCTTTTGTGAACCAAGACGTTTTCTTAAGTTCTGAGAGTAAGAACCGAGGTTCAGACTCTCCTAAAACTAAACCACCTTTGTTGGAAGTAGACCATCCCTGCTACGGAGAGGAAGCCTACACTACGATCGCAGGCTGGATCAGAGAGCCTCCTGTCGCAAGTCTGGATGTGCGATTCAGCCTTCACGCGGAGAGGGAGCTGGCAGAATTCATCCCTGCACAGCTGTCAGGTAAGATGACTGAGATCATGGGAGATGCAGCGCACCTGGAAAGTATTCACAGCGCTTCACTGTTTTCATATTTTGTTACAGACTTATTATAAAATGGATTCAATTCAGTTTTCACCTGAAAATTGTACACACAATACCCTGTGATGACAAAGGGATAAACGTTGGCTTGCAATTCATTAAATTAATTCAGAAATTAACTACATTTATTAAAAATAAAAAACAAAAGTGTTCATAAGTATTCATAGCCTTTACTCAATACTTTGTCGAAGCACCTTTGGCAGCTTCGGGTCTTTTTGAGTATGATGCTACATGATTGGTACAACTATTTGGGGACAGTTTCTTCCAGTTCTTCTTTGCAGTGCCCCACAAGCTCTGTCAGGTTGAATGGAGAGTGACGGTGCACAAGGTCTGAGAGTCTTTTAGGCATCTTTGGGCAACTCCATGTGGGCTGTCATCAGCCTTTGAAGACTGACTTCCCTTTGGACACTCCACCATATAAGTCTCATGCTGCAGAAATGTCTGTCCTTTTGGAAAGTTCTCCTCTCTCCACAGAGCAACACTGGAGCTCTGTAGGAGTGACAGTCAGGTTCTTGGACACCTCCCTGACTAAGGCCCTTCTGCTCTGATTACCCAGGAAGGCCGTGCGGTCAGCTGTAGGAAGAGTCCTGGTGGTTCCACACTTCTTCCATTTACGCATGATGAGCTCACTGTGCTCACTGGAACCTTTTAATGCTGCAGAAATCTTTCTGTGGCTTGGTTTGTGCTCTGACATCCACCAACAACTATAGTACCTTACGGCATGTGGACAGGTGTGTGCCTTTCTAAATCCTATCCAGTCAAGCTGTAGAAACATCTGACAGATGATCAGTGGAATCTGAGGTTAATTTTGAGTTTCATGGCAAAGGCTGTGATAACTTATGTACATGCTATATATTTGTTTTTTATTTTTCAAGCATTTTGTTTCACTTGGTCATCATGGTGGTTTGTGTGTAGAATTTTGAGTTGGAAATGAATTTAATCCATTTTGGAATAAGCCTGTAAGATGACACAATGTGGAACAAGTGAAGCGCTGTGAATACTTTCCAGATGCACTGTATGTTTGTCTCCATAAGGGGGCACTGTTGTATCAGTAATTAATGTGAAAGCCTTCATTCATATGTGAGCAGAGAGACTGAAAAACAAACTTGTGTAACACACAGGACTGTCTGAAAGCCACAGACCCCAGTTTAAGTTTCTGCGCAGTACAGAGGAGGCAGTCGCTGCCATCAGAGGGGTCCTGTCAGCAGACCCCCGATCCGTCTACAGGAGGACTCGCTGCAAGGACAGACTCTTTTTCTTCACCCTTGACACGGCTGACATTACCTGCTGGTTTGGACAAGGCTTTGCAGAGGTGCTGCAGGTAAAACCTGTAGAGCCGCACATTGCTTCAGTATGAGAAACTTTTTCATTGATGGATTTTGAGCTGAAGAGAGGAGCCTTTCATGTGACACAAAAACACCCTCTTGTTTGTTCCTTTCTTTTTGGTATTTCAATCTAAATTCTTTGCTGGCAAACTTTTATTTGTAAATCATATTGGCTTACTTAAAATCAGACAGAAGAATAATGAGGCATTGTATATTCAAAGTTGTATTGGATAATTAAATAAGATATTTATTTAAAAAACAAATGTCCCTTTTTTTCTGTTTGTCTTTAAAAAGTATTTACAAATTGGAAAAAAATGTAAGTAGTTGCACAAACAGAGTTTAATTTCTTTTCTTTCTTCTTTTTGCAAACGGTTAGCCTTGGAGTGGGTTAGCTGCTAGCTCTTCTTGTTTTCTCGAGAGACAGTCCTTTAATTTATGTGTTATTAGGATACGGTACATCAGTGGAAAGGAGGCTGTGTTGTTTTATAATTGTCTTTGGGCAATGAAACGGGCCACAGAGCCTCATAAGATTCATAAACACTCTCAAGAAGGCCCTCGTGGGACAGGAAGAGTCAACAAATGATTCAACAGAAAGATTCATGACTTAATCAGTGAGCAAGGACAGTAGAAGCACAGTAGGAAAAAGGGTCCATGGCTCTTTAGATGATGTGGACGGACCCCACTTTAGTCTGACCACTGACATCTTGTAATGTCATGATTTATTTGTTCCTCCCTTTCATCAGGCTTCTATTACCTCCCCCCTAATTGATCTGTTCCTGCTTCTCTGTACTTTATTATCCCTTTAGCTTCTTGCTAAGTATTTATAAAAGTGTGTATTTTACATTGTAGATTCACACAATAATCTCAAGACACTTCTGATCTTTCAGTGCCATTTTGACAGACTTTTCCAATATTGTATAATACAGATCTAAGAGAGGAAAAAAAACACACTGCATGAAAGTGATTTGTGGTGTTTTATGCAGAGCTGTGTGAGGGCACTTGAGTTCATGGTGGAACGACTTTAGCCGAAAAATGTGAAACACTGAAAATCTAGACCATCCATCAGGCAGTTGTAGGGAGAAGATGCAAACTCCACACAGAAATGCCCAGGCCATGTGGTGCATTCAAACACTACTGGAAGAATTATCATATTTATTTTCTGCAGTCACCACATCATAAAAGTTGCATGTATAACATCACCAATCAAATATGAGAAAGACACTTAAAATGTGACTTTATCCCAAAATAAGGCTTTAAAAACATTTGTCTGCTTGATGCATGTTATTAACTGTATTTAAAGCAAAAATGTTATTGTGGCAGGGTGTGGTTTGTGGCTCAGCTGCAGGGGAGGGGTGGAGAAGGGGGTTCAGGATGCCGTGTCAGAGGAGGCTGACACACACCTGAGCTCCATCAACTGATCACGTCTCCCCTGTAAAAGATGTGCCAGGACCTGAGGTGTATGGTTGTGTGTGCTACAAGCAGGGCAGCTGGAAAGTTGCCAAGTGAAAAACCAGCGCAAATAAAAAAACCTATAAAACGCTGTTGGTGTTGGTGTCATTTTCACTGCATTACAGGTGACTCCACTCATCCGTCCAATAACTTCTTCAGCTTGCTGCCATCAGGAAGGAGACTGAAGAGCCTCCGGGCTGCGACACAGCTTCGTCCATCGGGCTGTCAGGATGCTGAATTCACTCCATGCTCTCACATACACGAACTCCAGACCTGCATTCACCTCTTCCCTCTGAACCCTCCACCCTCAAACCACCACCATTGCCTTTTCACTGACTGCGCCCCCCAGCCCCCCGAAACTTACCCACAATCACTATGATTGTGTTGCACACTGCTGTTTATATAAGATTGTATTGTATTGCATTGTGTTGTACATAAGACTCCTATTTTATTTTTATCTTTTTTTCTTTATATTGTTTTAGTGTACACTGAGGGCCATGGGAACATTGCAGTTTCAGATTCCTTTGTATGACTGTACATATGGTCTTTGACAATAAAGCTTATTTTGTTGATGACACAGAAGACGATGCTAGGCAGATGGTGGGATGCAGCTAAAAGAAGAACTGAAATATTGTTTGGGTGGATGGCTGGTTTGGTAGACACCAAAGCTAAACAAAACTGCGTCATTGTCCAGACTCATGGAGCATACGTATCACTCTCTGCTCCTACACTTGTTTCCCAAAAAAGGGTGATTTATGGGTCATTTTTCCATGTAACTACATGGCTTCCAGCTTGTAAAGCAATATATAAGAAGGCAGTGGAAATAACTGAAGAGTCAGATATTATTTTTTTATGCAGACACGAAGTTTTAATAAAACGCTGACATAAAACAAAACAATACAAAAAACAAAGATACTTAAGAGCCAACATAAAAGTGTAAATTTTCTGTCAGTAACAGGAACATGCTGTAGCAATTACATTATTTTCCCGAAGGAGGCAGCAGTGAGTAAAGGTACAGATCTCAACCATCTAGTGCTTCTCTCAACCAACGAAGAAGAGAAATGGACCAATAACAGCGCTGCTATTCGTGTTTTTGAATCAAACGCGGTGGATGGTAGTTCAATACAAGATTTGTTTACCCTGTCCTCGTCTCTGTTAAAACGCTGGTTGACGTTAGCTGGTAAAATTTAAAAGGTAAAATACTTTTACATGATTTAAGGGTGTTTGCCTCGGACAGCTAAGCTATTAATTAAGTGCCTTTGTTAGAAGTAACTAGAGTGAGTGCAATTTACGGTTGGCTATCGACTGGTACCGGTCTCTTAAACTGTAGTTTACGCCCTTGCAATATTCACTCTTTGCAACACTTTCTGTGAATTTTAGAATTCTGTGAATTCTCACA
>NW_005187423.1:2154028-2158882 GCF_000239375.1 Pundamilia nyererei | reverse complement strand
TCTTTATATTGTTTTAGTGTACACTGAGGGCCATGGGAACATTGCAGTTTCAGATTCCTTTGTATGACTGTACATATGGTCTTTGACAATAAAGCTTATTTTGACTCTGACTGCAGAGCGGTCATTGTTGATGACACAGAAGACGATGCTAGGCAGATGGTGGGATGCAGCTAAAAGAAGAACTGAAATATTGTTTGGGTGGATGGCTGGTTTGGTAGACACCAAAGCTAAACAAAACTGCGTCATTGTCCAGACTCATGGAGCATACGTATCACTCTCTGCTCCTACACTTGTTTCCCAAAAAAGGGTGATTTATGGGTCATTTTTCCATGTAACTACATGGCTTCCAGCTTGTAAAGCAATATATAAGAAGGCAGTGGAAATAACTGAAGAGTCAGATATTATTTTTTTATGCAGACACGAAGTTTTAATAAAACGCTGACATAAAACAAAACAATACAAAAAACAAAGATACTTAAGAGCCAACATAAAAGTGTAAATTTTCTGTCAGTAACAGGAACATGCTGTAGCAATTACATTATTTTCCCGAAGGAGGCAGCAGTGAGTAAAGGTACAGATCTCAACCATCTAGTGCTTCTCTCAACCAACGAAGAAGAGAAATGGACCAATAACAGCGCTGCTATTCGTGTTTTTGAATCAAACGCGGTGGATGGTAGTTCAATACAAGATTTGTTTACCCTGTCCTCGTCTCTGTTAAAACGCTGGTTGACGTTAGCTGGTAAAATTTAAAAGGTAAAATACTTTTACATGATTTAAGGGTGTTTGCCTCGGACAGCTAAGCTATTAATTAAGTGCCTTTGTTAGAAGTAACTAGAGTGAGTGCAATTTACGGTTGGCTATCGACTGGTACCGGTCTCTTAAACTGTAGTTTACGCCCTTGCAATATTCACTCTTTGCAACACTTTCTGTGAATTTTAGAATTCTGTGAATTCTCACATTGATTTTCGAAGTTATTAAATTAATGCTTGAAATGGCCTATTCTTGTCAACTAGGCCAATACGTAACGCCATGTCAGTATGTGAGCTTCTCAGCTAGTTTGACACGACAAGCAGATCTCTGTGCAGGATTTTAAAGAACATTCTCACATTGTCTATCGTAAAACAACAGTTAAACTCTGCAACATGGTTGTTTGCTGTAATCGTCTTTCCTTTTGTTTCTGCCCCGGAAGAAACCTTCATAACAAGAAGACAACATCCACACAAGGGGTCATGATGGGGCTAATTTGAACTTAACAGACTCTCTCTGCACAAACGAAATGTTTAAAAAGTTCCGACTAACTTGTCTTATACAAACTGTTGAAGTCTCGTGATCGTGATTAAATTCCGGAAAGTTTTGCAGTCAAGGAGAACTGGGGTTTGTCTTTCGTAACTTGCCTTGAAATCACATAATTTAGTATGACGAGCAAGACCCTGTTTTAGCACTCGCATGGAAAACCAACTATTTTAATGCGGAGCTATTGGTTTTACAGCCAAATAGATTAATCCGCATTTAAATAAAACTGGAAAAATATGAAATCTTTTGTCTTCCTGATTTTGTCCTCCAGTTGTAAACGTAGTTTTCTGAGAACTTCAGAGTAATGGCTTCCAGGAGTTCAAGTTCCACAGGGGAAGGCTTGGTAAGACTTTTGTATTCTGTTGTGCATACTGTACAGTGTTATCTCTGAGCATATTAGTTAATGGATAATTCAACCTTTGTTGATGGTAGCTCTCCAGCCGATCCAGTGAGCGTACCCCTCTGAGAAGTCTGGACAATGAGATTCTGCACTTGTCGACTCCCTCATCAAAGTTCAGATCAAAATCACAGATCAGTAGTGATGCTGGCAAAATGACAATGGTGGGTATACACTAATACTTACAAATATAATTTGTCTTTTTTTCCTCTTTTTGTGGTGCTGTTTTTTTAACCGCTACTTATTTTCATTAATAGGGTGATCTTCCACTGAGTGAACAAGAACCCCAGCTGTACTCTTCTCCATCCACCAAAATGATACAAACCAATCTTCCAAAAACTGATACAACAACTACTCAGATTGCTTGTGGACTTTCAGATATAACATTTAAATCCTTCACTTGTGCTGGTGGTGAAGTTGAGATATTAGGCTCTTTACTGCATGCAGAGGAGAGTATTATTTTATCTACGGACCAGGGTACATCTAACACTGAATCTGAAGATGGCATCATCTCTGACAGTGTGGTAATGGAGTCATGCTCTGATCACATCGAACATCCCTATCATGTTCTTGAGAAGAGTGACACTTACTGTGTTAACATCAGCGCAGCACTTCCCTGTGAAACTGACAGCACTACACCGGCTTCTTGTGATCTGGATAACAAACAAGCCACAGAAGAATCAACAGCTTTTCAGAGTGACTGCAGTGGAAAGGCAGATCTCACTTGGAAATCCTTCCTTTGTGATGGAGGTGAGGTGGAAGTTTCAGATGCCACCAGATTACACAACGAAACCATTCCTCTGCCCAAGGAAGAGCTTGGTGCTCCTCTAGAGTATGACAGTATAAATTTGACCAACTGCTTCGGTGACTTTGACCAGCAGTGTCAAGAGGAACATGCTGATCATCCATACTGTAGCCATGATGGTGGTGTTGATCCTGTCATTAAGGCTTTATCTGAGACAACACGTGGTTCAGAAAAACGTGCTAATGGACTGTCCTTTAAATCACTGGACTGCACTGGAGGAGAGATTGAAATTCCAAGAGAAGAGTCCGTTGTTCTACCAGCCGACCATTCTGTTAGCAGCAGTGAGACACATGGCTATGCCATAGATTCAACTGAAATAGCTGGTGACTGTGATTTACAAAATGATAATACAGTTGGTCAGTTTGATCATCCATACTGTAATGTTCAGACTCATTCATCAGCTCCATGTGACAGCCTTTTGACTACCCAGGAAGCATTGGCAGACGGCACTGAGGATGTAATGGTCAGACACTACAGTGGTAGCCCAGTGGTATCTGATAGCCAGGCTGGGAGCCAAGGTGGTGTCACAGCTGATTGTTGTATTCCAGCTGAAGATGAAAAATTAGATGAGGCCCAATTTCCCAAGAAGAAGACATCCCTTCTGCATGAGGACCAGATTGTAATCTGTCCCCTCAGTGAAAACTATCTGTTCACTTCCATCACACATGATTATTGTCAAGATGCCTTTGAAGATGCTAACAGCCAACAGAACAATGGTGAAGCTGTGGTAGCTACTGACCCATCAGCTGTTAGCAGATCTCTGGTGGCTAATGGATCTTTAAAAGCTTTGGATACTGAAACTGTAAAATGCAAAGGGCAAGAAATGCTTAACTGTACCGTGAATCCTGCTGACAGTGCATTGCCTCTCGTGGTTCAGAATACTCAGATTTCTGACTGCAGTCAACTTGCAGGTTCAGCAGAGAGCCCTTCAGGTGTGGAAGTGCAACAGCAAGACCAAGAGGAGCATGTCTCTGAAGTGAACTCCACCAGAGGACCCGCTGAATCCAGTGGGGAAAAAGACAGTGCCATTGGCTCATCTGGAAATGCACCTGCTCTTTGTAACTCTGCAGAAAAATCTCATGCAGAGAACCTTACTGATGTACTGAAAGCGCTGTCGGAGTGTCCCTCGGTTGCCTCAGCTTTGGAGTTGGGAATGTTTAGTCCCGTTAGGAGAGCTTCTCTGTCTTTTTTAAAGACTTTTGGGGATCCTGCTCAAGGCAAGTTTGCAGCTGATGACTCTGCTATTGAGGGTGAGAAAACCTTGTTTGCTCCTCTTAATGCTGACCGTGCTAGGTTGTGGGCGGAGCAACTGGAAAGCCCAATGCCTCATCCTCTGTTAAACTCCACCGCCCTGGGTCAGAATCCTGGTCTGAGCCCACTATGGGAGCCAGTTAAGGATTTGGGACAGAAAGTCTCTGCAGAGCCTCAGACTGAAGCTGAGAAACCACTGCTGAATTTCCCACTGATTTCCGATGGTCCGTTTCAGCAGCAGCTTCGACAAATGGCAGAGTTCCTCATGATGGCGTCTGGAAAGATGGGCCCTGCTGCTGTCTCTGCTCCTGCTCCACCTCCTGCCCCTCCAGCCAAAGCTGCTCCTGTAAAGTCTCACAGTGTCTGTGTGGGCAGTAGTCCTGTGAAACTGGTTGACCACAGCCTCAATACTTCTGGCCTGTTTGAGAGGAAGAGGGAATTCTCTGTGGCTGATTCCTGCACTATGACTGACCCGCTCCTCTGGAAGTAAGTGCCCATTGTAAATTGGTCATTTATTCAACAGTTGTGAGTATAGATGAAGCTAAATCTGCTTTTAGTATTTTCTTTGTTTGCCTCTCAGTATTCTTTCATTGGTTTTCCAGTTTACCTCCAGGCAGCTTGGAGTCCCTCCCAAGACAGGAGCTGGAACAGAGGTTAATGTCTAGCATGACGATGGTTGAGGCCCTGGTGCAACAGCTGACTGCAGCGAGGGCACAAGGACGTCCGCTTGCAGGCCCTGCTCCTTCAGACCTCCGGGAGAAACTCGTGCAGACAGACCACACCGAACTCAGTCAGGTATCTGTTGACATCTACATTTTGTTTAAAGGGGACCTGTTATGCTCATTTTCTACTCTATATTTAGATTTTTGGACTCTATTAGAGTAGTTTCGCATATGTCACAGCTTAAAATATTCCTCAAACGGAAGCTTTCAACTCTGATCTCATTATATAACAAAGGATTACTGCTTAAGTAGTCAGTTGTTTATATTTTATATCTAGACCACAATGTATAGAGACCTGTATGTGGAAGCTTTGAGTCGGATTGGGGAGTTGGAGCTTGATGGGAGTTCTCTACAAAACCTTATCCAGAGTCTGCAAGACATGAAGG
>NW_005187423.1:2151409-2153983 GCF_000239375.1 Pundamilia nyererei | reverse complement strand
ACACGTCTCACTGGCTTTTTGTGTGTGTGTGTGTCTTTTTGTGTGTGTGTGTGTGTGTGTGTGTGTGTGTGTGTGTGTGTGTGTGTGTTGAGACAGTCAATATTTTCTTTACTAAGTGTAAAGTGTGTGTATTTGTCCCAACAGACTTCTGTCAGAAGTGACACAGACGCTGCTCTCTCTAACATGAATGAAATTGGTGACATAGTCAGAGAGGACCATCAAAGCCTCATTTCACATGTACGTACAGCATGTTACCTCATTCTGTCTCATACAAGTTAAACAGTATGCTTGTTTTTGTAATTATTCATCAGTTATTTATGGCTTAAGGTGTTAGTGTAACATGAGTATGTGCTACAACTGAGTTGAGGTATATTTTTCTCATGTTGTTTTTAGTATGGGCACATGAAGTCTCTACTTGAGAAATCAAAGGACATACAGAGCAGAATGATGCAGAAGGTCAAAGAAGCTCTTCATCAGAGAAATGACATGAGGACTCAAATGGAAGAAGCCTTCACAGCAAAGGAGGCAGTAAGTCCTTTTGGGGTGTTTTAGTTGTTTAGTCTAAATGTAGAGGAACGGCAACCTCCTGAGGAGAAGGGTGTACTATGAAGCACGTTCAATACAGCCAGCCGTTCTTTGCGTTAGCTGGCTTGACAAAACCTAAAACCCCAGTGAGAGATGAAGCTGGTTCTCAGCTTTCTTTGTTAATCCAGGCTTCCTGCTTCAGGCTCTGTTCACAATCACATTAAAGGGAGCATTTATCTGCCTTTCTTCTTCTGCATAAGTCTATTGAGAATGTCTGATTGGAGCAGGTTGTGCTCAGAGCATTGGGTAATGGAGATCTATAAACGTTATTGAAAAATATATCAGTAAAATGGACATTAGTGTGAAAAATAAGATAACAGAGTAATGCTGCCGAGAATCATTAATGTGGTAAATTTGTTAAATTGTGTTTATGTTACTGCTCAGTGCTGCTGTTTATTTCAATTTAAGCAAAAAGTAGCACTTAAAGCATACTAGAATCAGTTCAAAGGTTGCGTTTCCAGGTAATGTGTTTAGCATAAGTTACTGTGGTGATCTAGCCAGGTTAAAAAGAGAGCCACCTTTGTGACACAAAAAACCTCTCTGTCTGTTAAACATAGCTCACTGTGTAAACACCTCTGCTTTAGCTGACCAACAGTTTTTCTGGAACATATAAAAATATCTGCAGAAGTTATGCTGGCTGTGTGTTTAAGAGGATTATTTGTTCCAGGGGTATTAAATGTGTGTGTGGTTGTGTGTTGTCAGGCTTTCAGTGCGATGGAACAGCTGAGGACACACTGTGCCACAGAAATTTCACTTCTGGAGAAGAGTGTGGGGTCTCAGCAAGAGCTGCTGGCCGCCCTAAACCAGAGCTATCCAGAACTGGTACGGATTACAAGCCAAAAAATAAACAGCTCAATAATTGTATTTAAAGTAATATGTGAGTGTCATTTCTTTGTTTCTTTTTGTCTTTACTAATGCAGGTTGTGTTAAACAAGGCTTATAATGCAACCCTGGACTCTGCTTCAGATCTTTTGTCTGAAACCATGGATGAACAGTCCGCTTTGATGAAAGAGGTACGCTCGTACTAAAAACCTTGAACTATGACAGTCAATGAACATGTATCACAGCAGTTTCTATATGATGGCAAAGAAACAAAGAACCAGTGTTTTGGTTCCAGTTCTTATGTTTTCATTTTTAGTTTAATCTGAGTGACATTGATAGCAGCACAGTGGCTCCGTTTGAATGGTGTTTACTGCTGTTGTAATTTGTGGGTTTCTAAAAACACGAGGCTTTGGTGTAAAATCCACCACATGAGCATCCTGTACATAATAGTGCTGTTTAAAGGTACAGTCAGTCATTTTTTGGTTGAGGATATTCTCAGTACTCATAAGTATACATTGAAGTGTATAATTATGTCTTCCTACAAATTGATACGCTCTCGTAAAACTGGAAATAAAATACATAGGAGCATGTGCTGGTTTGTGGAAGCCCCTGTGTTGCCTGGCCATGTTGAATACAGTGGCCGAGATGGACATCAGCTAATCATGTTTTATGTATGCGGCTGCAGACCGGCTGCATACGTAGCACGCCAAAGACTCAGACAAGCTCCATATCGGTTTGTTGCCGTTCGTGTCTTGTGCCATGGAGGCAAGTTGCATTTTCTGTCTGCACCTTCAGACTCAAGATATAAAAGATCACACCTATGTTTTATCATCTGAGAAGTGGTTTCCTTCACTAAAGGAGCGAAAATGTGAACGAAAGAGGCGATGTGACCGGCCTCTGGATAAAACAAGAGTAGATCTTTGCACAGTAGATTAAAGGAATTGCAGAAAGGGAGATTATGAAGGTGACACAGAAGTCACTGGGGTTCTGCTCAATATTTTGTCTTTTTATGTTTATTTTATAAACATGTATATCCTATAGTGGTCACTGTAGCTACGATTATGCACTTGAATTAGGTGGTGTAAGAAAACAGAATTCAGTTGGCTGTAATCTACTGCCATCTAGTGGTGAGATTATTATTATTATTATTATTATTATTATTATTAT
>NW_005187423.1:2148659-2150334 GCF_000239375.1 Pundamilia nyererei | reverse complement strand
TTTTTTCTTTTTGACCTTGTCCAGCTTGGAGGCATCACTGGGTCAGTCGGAGCAGCGGGTGTGCGAGTTGAGTCGGGCTCTGGCTCAGAGTGAGGAGCAGCTCAGTCAGCTGCAGTCCCTCTCACAGTCTCAGAGTCTGCAGATCCAGCAGCTCCAGGATGTCTGTACACAGCTCAGTGGTGTGCGGGAAATGAACGAGGTGAGCATTAGAGAGGGTATCTGTCTCATTTAACACCAGAGAAGCATGAGGCGTTTGGTTATTACAGGAATAATATGCGACTTAACCTTGAGGGGAGGATGTTAGGTTTAATTTTCCTGCTGTCTGTGTGCATCAGTTCCTACAGATGGAGAACGAGTTGGCGAGGGAGCAGATGGCAGAAAGTGAGCGTATGCTGAGGGAAAACCTGCAGAGCCTTCGGGAGAGGAACATCCAGTGTGAGGACCTGAAGAAAGAAGTTTGTCAACTTAAGTAAGTATAAATAAGCCATTGAGGGTGATGTGCTTGAAAAGCCCAAACTGAGCCTGAAAAAACTTTCGGATTAAATAGAACAAAATTGTCTGTCTGTGCTCAGTTTCTTAGATCAGGGATGTCAAACTCATTTTACATCGAGGGCTACATACAGCCCACTTTTCTAGTTCTTAACTATGATGGGGTAGTATGAATGGCTGTGGGGGCAGGTCTATATCAACAGGAAAAACTGTAAAATGTTCAAGGATTAATACTCGCATACATATTTTCTGGACTGGAGTCTTTTGCCTTATGGCCTTATGTTTGTAATAATAAATCTTAGTGCAAATTGTTCTTATGATGTTTAACATTTTGTTGGCACACTGAATGATAACTTGCCTCTGTGTGTTTGTGTGATGGAGGCTTGAGAACGGGAATTTGCAGGAAGAACTTAAAGCCACAAGGTCCAGAGCCAGGACAGCAAACCTGGAGCTTGAAGAGAAGATGGCTCAGGCGGTCACAGAAATCACTTTGCTGCATCACACACTGAGGGGACTGACCAACAAGCTCCATGAAGAACTTGATGAAAAGGTAAAACAATATCAGAACTAGGCCCGGGTTTTGTCACTGATTCCTACAACCGATTCAATTCTGATTCACAAGGTTTGATTCCATTCAGTTAGATTTTGACTTGGTCAGAAATATTATCATCCAAGATCATTTATCTTGGGTATGTACTGTCGAAAGAACCCTCTAAATTCAATACATACTTTTTGGAAGTTAAGAACAGAATCTAAAGCAGTTACAATATTGCACTTTTTCTTTAACCTGTTAAGCCCCAGGAGCTTTTCTGAGGTTCCTGCTTGAAAATGACACGCCCAAAGCGACTTGACTGATTCTCTGGAATTATAAACTCAGTGTAAACTTTCTAGGTATAAAAATAAAGCTGACACTTGTGAGACTTAATCAGAGGTGTAAGCACCACAGCAGATGCCATCGTGTCAAAGTTACTGAGGATAAAACAGAAAATATGAAGGAGTTTTTCCTGGCCCGGTCTGTTATAGCAGATAAATCCCTTGAAAATATTCTGCAGTAGATCGAGAACTGAAGAAAACCATGAAACAGCATATCAACATTACCTGATGCTGCTGAAGTGACGCAGAGCAAAGTTTCAGACGCTTTATTAGAGGCATAGTTAAGCGTTTGAAATTTGGCATAATTTGTAAA
>NW_005187423.1:2127282-2147747 GCF_000239375.1 Pundamilia nyererei | reverse complement strand
ACAAGTAATGCAAATGCATAGAGTATGCAAAGCTTAATTTTGAAATTAAATTAAAAGAATGCGTCGTTGTGGCCGTGAGCTCTTGACATTTGCAGTTGTAATTTGGACATCAGAAGCAACTGTTTACAGCATTTATAAATCATGTTGTAACATCATTTACTATTGAACTTATGCTATAGATGCAGTACTGCATGTCTTTTCCCACTTGGATTTAAATGTCTTACTTTTCAGAAACCACAGATGTGTGAAGAGTCTCAGGCAGTCCACAGCGTGGAGCGTTGTGCCTCAACTGCTGAGAGAGAGGAAGAGGTCAAAACAGACACTCCTGCTGAAACAGGTACTGTTGTTCACCCCATGTGTGTCAGTTCACTCATAAGTAAGATGCTAGTTTTTCTTTTTCTCTTTTAAATTGATTATTAAAAAAATATAACGTGTCAGCATTTGTTTTTCATCCTAAACACAACAGGAGGCACTGTGATTCTGATCACATCACTCACTCAAACACAGAGTTGAAGCTGGAAAACATGGTCGAGCTGGTTGAATTTAGTCACTTATAGAATCTCATTTTAGTAGCAACAAGCTCCATCAGATGTTATTGTAACTGTTAATGAAGCTTCCACTCTTTCAGTTGATCAGGTTACCACATCTCACCTGGGTTAAGGTCAGGACTCTGAGCCAATACCTGAACTGTCAGACCCCGGCGTTGCACCCGGGCTGATCCCTCCTGGTGGTGTGTGATGGCATGTTTCCTCCAGACTTGTCATTTCATTTGTCCACATAACATCGTCCCATAGTGACCTGTCTTTTTGGGTAACAGCACATTCCTTTGCTGTATCTTCCTTAAAGTCGACACATGAGATTTCATGCATATGCTCCTACTTTTGGGGTTTTCTTTAGCCTTACAAGTTGCCATGGGGATCTTTGCATCCACTTGTGGAGTGATGAGCACCTTTTCTAGCTTGTAACGCTTCATCTACGGTGCTGCGACTCCTCATTAAGAAGAACAGGCTTTCTCAGTAACCAGACTTTACATAGTCGTGTTAGTGAGTCACCTCCTTCAAATCGCAATGCACAAACACTTGACTTCTGTGAAAGTTGTTAGCACGGAGGTTCACTTTCTTTTTTAGGCCTATGAATAATCACTGTGTGTTTTCACATGGAAAGTACAGCTGTTTGTTTATACAGATTACGCTGTCTGTAGTTTGATGAAGATCAAACTATTCAAATTTCAAATTCAAAAAGTTTTTAGTTCACTTGTAATGTGGTCCAGTGTAATTATGTTGTTAAGCCAGCTGCAAGCAAGTCTCTTTAAATAGTCACGTTGAGATTCCCTCAGAGAGCAGTGTGATTTGAATGTCTCAAACATGATTTGAATACGTGCTCAGCATGTCGTATGTGTCTCCTTTATGAAAAGGAGGTATTAATTTCATTGTTTGAAGGCTTAGTGGTGCGTTACCAAAAAACAAAAGAACTGGGGTTTTTTTTTTTTTTTTTTTTCTCAAGGAGGCATCAATAATATGATTGCATAATATAAAAAATCATCTTCAATGGTCCTTTTCTTACCAACTTTTCTATATGAGCTACACATGCACTTCAATTCATCCTGTTTTTCCCTTTGATAAAGGAGGTAGTGGGCAATGTTTTTCTTATAGGAATCATTTTCAGGTGGGAATATATCTGCACAGCCACCAGGGACTGTAATAAAAAATGGAACAGATAACAAAAGTCTAAAATGTAATTATAATAATAAAAAACAACTAAGTTTTACTTTCTCTTCAGTCCCTTCAGACACTCTCGAGCCACAGCGTGAAGCTTTGTTCAGCGAGATGAGCGCCTTCACCCGCATCGCAGCCATCACTCCTAAAAAGAATATGAGCACAGTCGAGATTGAACCAGAGGAAGAGGAGCAGAGCCACCTGGCGGAGCTGCTTACTGGCCTGGGCAGCACCGTCACCGAGCTCGTCAGCACTCTGAAGCTGGTGCAGCAGCGCAGAGACGCTCAGCTGGAGGAGCTGCATGGCCAAATGTAAGCTGTAATGTAAAATTATTATTTTTTTAATTATTATTTTATTTTATTTCATTTTATTTATTTATTTTTAAAAACAAAGTGAAATAAATTATTTTTTCGAAAGTTGTTGTTTTGTACATTAACATCAAATGTAATCCAATTATCTTGTTGCTTTTTTCTTTTTAAACTCCCCCAACTGTTATCTGATGTGTTATTCCAGCTGTGGCCTGCAGGTGGAGCAGCGTGCTGCAAAGAACGGACATGAAGCTGAGGTTTTTGAGCTCAAGCATCAACTCAGCCGTCTGAGTCAGCTGGTCGAGAAGGCAAATCAGGCTCTGCAGCAGAAAACTCAGGTAAGGATGACTTTTGCTGGACATCTTTTGTCCTCTATTCATCTGTGATAAGAAAGATCAGGATGGGTGCGGAGGACGGCTGACCGATGGAAGAGAAAAACGCTGAAGTTTCATTTGTTTTTTTTCAGGATGAGAAAATGCTGGCTAAGTTGATAGTTGAAGTGCAAGACACACAGGAAATCCTAAATAAACAGAAGACTGACAATAATGTAAGGCACCAAAATACTACTGCCGGTGTTTCTAAGCTACTACGTATTCTTGTAGTTATTGTCTAAATGCAAATGAACGTTTTCTCCAGGAATTGAGAAGGGAAATCACTGAGCTTCGTCGCGCTCTCCAGCAGTCGAAGGTGGAGTCTGAATTCCTTCGGGATGAATTGAGGAAAGCTGGCGGCCAGTCGACTAAACAGGAACATTTCATGGAAGAGAACATCAAGTCATTGAAAGAGGTATGATTTATCAGAAGCATTATTTATTACGTATTTCCATAGTTTTCAAGTTTTAAAATTGACCGAGTTTGGATTTATTTATTTATTTATTTATTTATTTATTTTAAACTCATGTTTTCTTGTTAGATCAGTTTTATGGTTTTATTATGTTACTTAAGTTGTACAGCACTTTGGTCAACAGCAGCTGTTTTTAAATGTGCTTATAAGTAAACTTGACTTTTCAGCCTGTTGTTGAGGAAACACTGCAGCTTAAAGGGACCCCCCCCCTCCTCCTCTTTTCTCATAAACTTCCATTTGATCCCCAGGTGGAGAGACTGAAGGCCAGTCTTCAGGAAGCCGAGCAGGTCAAAGTAAAAATTCTTGAAAGGGCAAAGAGACATGTAAGTCCTGACCGTACCCGGCATCAATCGCGTTCCTGACTACATATCAGCATTCACACAGTATTTATTGACTTAGAGGAACATTAGCTGGTCTTCTTGCCAGCCATGTGAGCGTTCATGAGGATGTTCATCTCTTACAGCAAATCATCTATCAGAGCAACCAGCAGAAAAGTGAGAACGAGCTTCAGATATTAAACAACATGATCAACAGAGTTCGGGAGGTGAGAAATGTTTCATACCATGGAACATATTCTGTAAATCGCAGCGTCTGTTTGGATGTTTGCCATAATTTGCTGCTTTTTCCTTTTTGCCTCACAGACCTTGCTGTCGTTGCCGGCAGTTGTGAAGAACTGTGAACAGCTCCGGCAGCTCGTTGAATACATTGGCTGATGTGTTTATTTCCCTCGTGTGTGTTTATTCATGTTTTAGCTTGTCTGCCTTCTAAATGTTTGTATTTTTGAGAATAAAATAATTATTTGAGAATAAAATAATGCTGATATTAACCATATCTTTTATGGACACTGAACACACATGCTGAACATGTAAATGTTTTTTTTCTCTTATAGCATCTTGGGTCTAGTGATAGTTCTTTGGTGTACAAAGATTTGCAGTTTTAAAAGAGAGAATCTTGCTTTTTCACTTAACATCAAAAGTTGAAAAAGATGGAGCCCCATGTCTCATTCATATTAAACTACAGTGCGAGTGGGTGTAAATGCCACGTTACTGCCACGTCTTCTGCTTTTTAAGGAGGTGTGTGCCATCATCCCAGGTGCAACAAAGTAAGCGACAGTTGAAATAAAGTGGTATTCCATTTTTTGTTGTTTTTACAAGGCCATGAAAAAAACTTTTCTATTTATTCCAAGGGTTTTCACAGCATGAAGCGGTAAAAGAAAACTTTTTAAACTGGAGATAAAAGCAAGCTGCATCAATCACCAAAGGTTTTCTTATTAAAAAAAAAAAATCAATTGTCTTAGCTCTAATTGTTTTCTTTGTGTCTCATCTCGTCCGATTTGCAGGGTTTGTGTGGAAGAGGTTTCTGGTATTATGTGGTCTTAACGCAAAGGCATGAAGCATCGAGTGGCAAGTCTATTCATTTTCTTGATTAGTGGATTTGCATGTGGCCAAGTGCTGCACTGGTGTCTCGACATGCGGCTGAGACCGGTCACGGTTACTGGTGTGGCTCCAGACGGCACTTCAAACCGGCTGAGCTGACCCAGAAAGCATTAGAAGCACAAAAGAAAGAGGGTTGGACTTATTTTTGTGTGTGTGTGTTCCTGCTTTAATTTTGTCTGGACCTTTTGGCCCTCGTTACTTTATAAGACTTAAAATTAGAATTCACTTATAGCTGATACAAATATAACTCATATGGTGTAAATTTCTTCTTTCACAACTACTTCAACTGCAATCACTCATCACAAATTTAAAATCTTTTATTCTTATAGAACAAAGGTGCTTTATCATTGTTTATTTCCAAGAACAGTAAACTAAAAATGCATATTTACTTGGCAACAAAATACAAGCTGATATTATTTTTTCACACAAGCCACTTTGCTGCAAAGCCTATGACCACGAAGCACAATAATTTATACAAACATTTCATTTAAACTCAACGGAAGTGTAAAATATTCAACTGGCACATTCCAGTTTTAACAAAAAAAAATAATATCAGCACACAAAATTATATGTATGTTACAGTCACATACTTGCTGTTAAAAAGGCCTAGACATTAAAACAAAACAGCTTAATGGATATCTAAAGTAAGTTATTATCAGCAGTGAAAATGGTTTCTACAATTATTCAGAAAATCACAGTGGTGTTAAGAGAGGTCAGTCTGCTCAGTTTTGTCCTTGATAAACGTCACGAACAAAGATAAAGCAGTTGGATTTTGTGCACAGAAATGTCTGGCTCATTTGGTGCCGTCACGAGTCTCTGTTTAAAAAAAAAAAACCTAACAAAAAATAAAAGGTAGTGAGATGCTGGGCTTTACATTCTCAGTAGCTTAGATAGCAGAAACAAAACGGTCCATATTCCCCGGGTAGGTGGGGTGTCTGAGGTATCCCCCAGTGTTTCCAATAGGACCTGCAGCGCTGTTATACTGGGAGAAAGACCCCAGCTGCACTGGGGAGACCCTGCCGTAATGATCCACTGTTTCTGCAGGGCCGTGAGCTGAGGGGTGGATCCGTCCTCCTGCAGCGTACCCCATGCCCTGGGTGTGACCCTGTCCGTACGAGCCCTGGTGTGCATGTTGGTGCGAATGGCTGTTTTGTCCAGAGTAGGTGAACGCCGGATGTGTAGAGGAGCGGGGTGGCACAGATCCCCCGCACGGTTGACTCTGGAAACCCGGAGCTCCCAAGCTGCAGGGACTGGATCCATTCGGAAGCCCTTCGGGACTGAAGCTCCGGCTTTGCTGCTGCATCACCTCTGGTCCTTGACCTGCCAGCATGCTGGCTGGAGTCGGGTGTCCTATGATGTTGTTGATGCTGAACATGCGGGTCTGACTGTGCCCAAACCCCGGAGGCGACGAAGAGGGATAGTAGGCAGAAGGCAGCTGCTGTCCATATGTGGGACTGAGTGTCATGTTGGGATAGACTGAGTTGGTGTACGCAGCTGGTCTGGTAATCTGAACGGGGGAAAAAACTGGTGTTTCATGCACATATGAAGTGTATGTGCTCAGGTCGCAGCGCTTAAACCTCTTCCTGCGTCTCAGAAAGCTGCCACTCTCAAACATGTCCTCAGCGTTTGGGTCCAGTGCCCAGTAGTTGCCTTTCCCAGGTCGTCCTGGCTCTCGAGGGATCTTGATAAAACAATCATTCAGAGTCAGATTATGGCGGATGGAGTTTTGCCATTTCTTCGAATTGTCTCTGTAGAAGGGGAAGCGCTCTGTGATGAATTTGTAGATACCCCCCAGTGTTAGTTTGCGGTCAGGGGAGTTGGCAATAGCCATGGAGATGAGGGCAATATAGCTGTATGGTGGTTTCCCGCGCTGGAGAGGTCTCTTCCTCCTCCGACCCCGCGGCTGCTCCTCTGTCTGCGGTGGAGGATTGGAGGCAAGCAAGGTGGTATCTGCTGGAGAGTCTTTCTCTACTTTGACCACTGGCATTGTCATGGACAGTTCAAAAGAAAGAGATAGATTACTTACTGGAAAAGCTGCACGGCAGAAGTAGTGGCACAGCTTTGACGTTGTTCCCTCTGTCAGAGAAAGCAAATTAGTAGGCAGTACCCTGACAGTGCAAATCAAAACAGGAGATCTGTCTGATATGCAGTCCTGCTCCAAGTTTGCATTCGATTGTAAATGCTCAGGGTCCTGGGTCCAAACAGTTCAACAGTTCTTCAAAAGCAGTGGAAGTAACGGCTCTTCTGTGAAGTCCTCTTTCGTTAAATGCGGGTCTTTACTCAGTTTATTCCCGTAAAGTGTAGTCGGTTTAAGGTGAAGAGTTGAAGTGCCAATTGTTGTGCTTAAGGTGTGTGTGCGAATGAGTCACTTAGCTTTACCTGAAGAGTGTATTACCTGCAGAGACAACCTGAAGGGCCACGCCCCCTTAAACATCACATGCTCTAACATACCTAACTTCTCTACTGCTCTATTGTTCCCCTCTGTCAAAGTCTGCATACTTTGTGGAGTGAATTCTGATTTCATTTTATTATTTTTGTTTTCAAATACATATTATTTTAAATTTGGTGAGCTATCCTGAAATGGCAGAAAAAAAAATCTGCTGCACAAAATATTTATACTTTAAATGACATTGTTTCAAATATTTTAACTAATATCATTACAACTATTAAAAAACAGTAACATGAGTGTATCAATATACATTACTCACAGTTATCTTGTTGTTGTTCTATAATTGGCCTGTATTTATTTTCAGTAACCAAAACTGTCAAAACAGATATTTTTTCCTCTTTATATTCAAAGTTTACTTTAAAGCCGACCTCAGTTTATTTTAAAAAGTCCAAAATGGTCCATGTTGTTTTGATGTTTAACACTAAAAGACCTCTTTAGTGGTAACTTAACCTATGAGTTGTTTTTCTATCTTGCTTCCTTGTTTGTTTTGTGCCAGTGGTTGGCCATGCCAGCTGTGTTAAGAGATGTAAATGTTGTCCAGACAAAGGCCCTCTTGTGATTTCAGCATGCAAAATATAAGCTATCATCATAAAGCCTGGGCACAACCCGAGAGACGGGAATAACCAACTCTTTACATAGAGATCGTTCACTGAAATTGGTAGCGATACTTGGAATAGTTTTAAAGCCACCTTTATAAAGGCGTTTGTTTCCCTACGTTTCTGTGGTGCACAAACTGTCATGTGTTGATTGACATGAATATTGTGAAAAATAAATTTCATTGTCATCAAAGGGTGGAGAGTATTCTGCTACTGCTGGTATGAACTCTGGGGACTCCCTGGGTTAGGGTTCACCAGCTTAATCTCTTAAACAAACTGAAAGGAAAACACAGCACACTCCCTTGCATAAAGCTAGGCAGGGTTAACATGTGTCAGTCTGAGCAAGGAGAGAGAGAGCGCAAACAGCCCGATGAAAAGTTTAGGCCTGTGGGGAGGGCCGCAGATGTGCTGTCCTGGTCTGCAGCTGCAGCACCCTGTTATATGAGGAGGTGGGCGTGGCATGTGAGGTACTTATATGAGGTACTTTTTAAAAGTTTTTTAGATTAACATGAGAATCTACTCTATGTGTAGCGCCTTGAAAAAGCATTTGCCCCGTTTCTGATTTCTTTCTTTCCTGTTTTAAATGCAGATTTGTCACACTTAGATATTTCAGGCCATCAAACAAATTGTGTTATTAGACAAAGAAAACCAGAGTCACTGCAAAATGCAGTTTTTAAATGATGATTTTATTTGAGGGGAAAAAAACTATGCAAACCTACTTAGCCCTGTGTTTTTGCCCCAATTGTTAAATCATGAATTAACTGTGATTAGCCACATTTTTATTTTGGAAAGTAGAGTTCAGTTTCAGCAGCCGCACTCGGGCCTGATTACTGCCGGTCCTGTTGAGTCAAGCAATCACTTAAATGGAACCTGCCTCACAAAGTGAAAGATCTTGAAAACAATCAGCCCACAATCAAAAGAAACTCAAATACATATGAGAATTGAACCATTGAGTCACTTAATCTATCGGTCTGGAAAGGGTTAAACAAGCCATTTCTAAGGCTTTGGACTCCAAAGAACCACGGTGATAGACACAGTGGTGAACCTTCCTAGGAGTCGGCCTACAAAATTTACTCTAAGAGCGCATTGAGACTGGGCAAAAATGGCTTTCATTGGAGTTCCAAGAAGAAAACCACTGCTGGCCGAAAGCAACACGATAAGTCGTCTCACATTTGCCGAAAAACATCTTGATGATCCCTGAGACTTATGTAAAATGTTCTGTGGAAAGCTGAGACAAAAGCTGAACTTTGAGTCCTGTTACATCTGTATAAAACTAACATAGCATTTAATAAAAAGAACATCATACTAACAGTAAAACATGGTGGTGGTAGTGTGATGGTCTGGGGCTGTTTTGCTGATTGAGGACCACTTTAGGTCCCTACCAGAAAATCCTGAAGGAGAATGTCCGGCCATCAGTTTGTGCAATGAAGCTCAAGAACACCCGGCTTATGCAGCACGACAATGATCCAAAACACATGAGCAAGTCTACCTCTGAATGACTCAAAAAAACAACAAAAGATAAAATAAAATGAAGGCCAAGTAAGTCTAGACTTAAATCCTATTGACCAGTTAATACTTTTTCACACTGGGCAGAGTAGGTTTGGAAAGCTGTTTCCATTAATGAATGAAATCATCATTTAAAAAGTGTGTTTTGTATTTACTCGAGGTATCTTTGTCTGATATTAACATTTATTTTAGGATCTGAAACAATTAGGTGCAACATGTGCAGAAAAAACTGAGAACTACAGTACCTGTAGTGTACCTGTTAAGTGCTGCTTCAATGTCACTTTGACTTTGCTGTCAAACTTGCTTTCCCACCTGAATTACACATGTAATTAAGTGTAATTGCTCAGGTATTTGGTGCCAAAACTTTTTACGAGGAAGGGTAAATTCAGTTTTATAGTACCAAGGAGTTTAGTATAAAATTTTCCACGCACAATCAAAACATTGTTGTTGTTTTGTGGATGATTAGTTGAATTTATCGGCGTAGCACTGTTCAATAAATACAATGTTCTTTATAATAGTTATATATTAAGACTAATAGGTTAAGCTAGGTATTTTTTTTATAATTTATCTCATCAATATGATACATGCAACATGTTTTTGATAGTTAGTCAGCTAAACTCAGATTATATTCCTATAGTGAACAGTGACAACTGTATGTAGCGATCAATTAGCTTTAATTCAAAAAAATAAATACATTTCCAAGCTCCAGACTGTGAGTAGTATTGTGTGTTGAAGGTGTTTTTTTTTTTATTAGTTAAAGCTACATGATGATCCTGTTGATCAAAGGGGACCATAAGAGGCATCCTGAGTATATTTGTTCAGTATAGTACAATATACTTTTTATCTGGTCTTTATCATTGTTCATTTACTATGTTCATGTAAATACAAATGGATTTAGATATGCACCGGCTGCTTTGTTAGGTACAGTGGTTCAGCTGTCTGCTAACACATTCTGAAAATCAGAATGACAAAAAAGATGATTTAGGTAACTTTGAGGGATGGTTGTTAGTGCCAGATGGTCTGGCCTGAGTATTTCAGAAACTGGTGGTCTGCTGGGATTTTCCCACACATCAGCGGTTTACAGAGAATGGTCTGAAAATGGAGAAAATATCCAATGAGGAACAGTTTTCTGGGTAACAAAGCCAACAGTAACTTAAGTAACCACTAGTTACAATCAAGGCAGTCAAGGCAGAAGAGCATCTCTCTGTGCTACAGCAGCAGAAGACCACTCCTGTAAGCTGAGAACAGGAAACCGAGGCTATAATTTTACCAAATGAGCTCAATAAATATAAAAGCAGATTAAAAAAAGGTTTCCTGGTCTGATGAGTCTTATTCCTGCTGCAACGTATGCATGGTGCGGTCAGAATTTGGCATAACAATCATGAAAGCATGGATCCATCCTGCCTTATATAAAAGGTTCAGGCTGCTGCTGGTGATGCACTGGTGTGGGGTATATCTTCGTGGCACACTTTGGACCCCTTAATACCAAGTGAGCATCATTTAAACACTTCAGCTATCCTGGGGTTAGGATAGCTGAAGTGTTTAAGTGTTTAAGATGCCAGAAAGCTCAGATCATCTTAGTCACAATGGCCTCATATGATGATTATGATGACGGGTAAAAGTAAAAAAAAAAAAGTGTTGCAATGATTTCCGTACCAATGATAAGTAACTTTTTTTTTAAACGACACTGTAACTGCAGGGAACAATGAAATAAGTCATGCATTCCTATCCAAAGAACCAGCATGCTGTGTTTGATTGATGGTTTTTCCATCTGACAGATTTGATGGAGGTGCAATGTAATGTGCAGAAGACCTCACCCTTTACCTAAGACACGTTTTTATGCTTGACGGTCATGAACAATTAGAGGTGAGTAAGTTCTCAGGTATCCGTTGTTGCTGGAGCTCAGGATCATAGTTCCCATAGTTTGCCGATGCATCTTGATTTGGCTCTCATACAGCATTTACTGTTCAATATTTGTTCATGAGCCTTTTATCTCGGTGTTTGTGCTGGTGGATTAATATACTGCTGAAAACTTACACCACTGTCAACATTTGTGTTCAAGAACGTTTCTGACATATTTATGCGCTTCAGTGTCTTAAATTACTTTGCCAACGCAACAAGGTTTCGCTTTTTTCAAAAACAGTACTTTGGTTAAAAATATATTCCAATCTTTAAGAAAATATTTTTATAGTTTATTTCACTTTAAAACTGCAAAACTGTTCAATTATCCCCTCACTCTGCACTTCCCCTGAGCTCTGCAGGGCATTTTGCAACAGTCTCCTGCAGCTTCTGCTGCAAACAGAGCCCCTAATCCCCTGTGAAGTGTACTTAGGGTTGGCATCACTGAGTAACCCTTAGAGCCTCTTGTCCACAGCTAAGGGCCCTGGAGCCATGCGCCAATGCTGCTGTGAGAGGCCTCGACCTGTCCATCACAGCGCAGAGTAAAGACGCAAATGGCAGCTGGTGGCTGCGACAGCTGCACGCGAGAGCAGAGCTGCAGCCAAGGCAAATGAACATCTCTTCAATTTGTGTCTCCCCTATACTTCTCGCTGTGCCTGTGAGAAACGGCTCTATCCAAACAAAGACAAACAAATTAGACATTTGAATTTGAACACTTGACTTTAACCATTGAGTGGCTGTATACAGGTGGCTTTCTACATTCATACAGGAACAGAGAACAGGATAAGGAATAATGGAAAACTTTAACAGGTGATGTGGTAGGAGGTGAATATAGTATATATATATTTTTGTTTAAAAAGATAATTGTTTTCATTAAAAACGCAAATAAAGCTACTTTTAGGTTTAAAAAAATCTTCTGGTTTGTTACCTTATTTAATTTTTTGTATTAAAATGTATGATATTTAGTATTAGTATGTGTGAAACTACTGAATTTGCAGATCCTTTTTAAAAGATCGCTTCCTTTAATCCTCTAAAGTCAACAGACATGCCAGCACATCCAAATCACATGACTGATTTAGGATGACCTAGGAGCACGATGCAACCTCGCCGAGTCTCCGTTTCAACTTGTGCCAAAAGTGCAGATAAAATATATACCAGTTTTTAATTCTAACAGTGCAGTTATGTGAATGCTATTGACAGTTTGATGTATATAAGTCCTACACCACAAAACTAGATTATGGGCAACAAAATAATCATGCTTATGTGGTTTATGTTGTGGAAAAATCTTATTGTAAATAACACAGAAGCTTTTTAGATATTTTATGATGTTTAATGATAAAATAAATATGTACAAAAACAAAAATGTTCTGAATTACATTTAGTTTCTTATTTTAGCTCATCTCAGGAGATATTTGTGATCCATGTATTTGTTTTGATTTGATATTGCAAGGCTCTATTTGACAGCACCGGTTGGTGATGCTCTCCTAAAAGTGTGTGGTAGGATTAGGGTTTAGCACATACGATGACTTTGACCTCAGGCGTATTGTGAGACTATCTTTTAGGCACTAATGGGAAGTGACCTGCATTCTTCGTGAGTTGTGCACCATTTAAGTCTTCTTGGGAAACATAATAATATTGTGGTCGTTAAATAATTTAAAAATATTTAAGAATATATTAAGTATATTAAAATATACTAAACACATCCCCATAAGACTCGTTGAGAAAGATTATATAAGTTATTTAAAATGTTTCTTGTTAGATTAAGCTTTTTATTTGTCTTTTACAGCTGTGTGTGTGCGGTGTGTGTGTGGCGTGCGTGTTCTGAATTATTCAGGTCACTGTTGAGAAATTGAAAGCAACTTGTTTGCATTAGCAGCAGCAGGGGCTTGGTGGGGATGCAAAGTCCTGACGGTTGACTTGCTCCAAACTCGGGCCAGTTTACATAACTGAAGCACTGCACTGGCAGGGGTACCTGCCGTTAAATCACTGTGTGAGAGTGTAAGTATGTTTGTGCGTGGCTGTCAAAAACATACTCAAAAACATACTCAAGCATTCATAGACACTCAACGTTGTAAGAAAAGGTGCATTGTTACTCATAAATGAAACTGTGGACTTTTGTTGTAGAAGAGAAGATCTTTGATTGCTCTTTTTCTTTTTTTTGTCCTTTCTCCCTCCCCTCACCCCTAGTACGGGGGTTCAATCTTCAGCTGAACCCTGAGCCTGGTTCAGCTGAAGGTTCCTTCCTGTTAAAAGGGAGTTTTTCCTTCCCACTGTTGCCAAGTGCTTACTCATATTGGGGGATGGTCTGATTGTTGGGGTTTTCTTTGTATCATTGTAGGGTCCTTACTTTACAATGTCAAGTGCCTTGGGGTGAGTGTTTTGGTGCTATATAAATAAAGATGTAAGACGCTTCATCAGTTTCACAGACCTGTGGCAAATACATGATATTGTATCTTTTGGTTGTCACATGACTACAATTTCAAGTCCTCAAAGTTAAAGTATCTTCTGTAACTCACAGAAACTGCTTGGTAAATGGTGCCAGGATGGGAGGCGCTAACCATCCCAAAACATTTATGCTATGAATTGTAGCGAGGAGTAGAGTTGCACACACTACTCCTGAAAATGAATCCCAATGCATGACAGCACATAAGAGAGCAAAACAAAATAGAGTAACAATAATGTATTTAGTTTACATTTAAAAATGATTTGAAGATCTAATTGCAGAAATCCTGATAATCAGCTTATTTCAGGTTGTTGCTGATTAAATGTGCGGCAGTGATAAATTCCTGTAACATCTGTGCTGTCAGGCCTTGCCTTCTTCTGCCCCTCTCACCTGTAACACTTCGAAAAGCTTCCAGGACCATTTAAAATGTGCTCTGTTGTCCTTATCTAAATGTTCTGATTGTCTCCTTTTTGTAAAACTCTTTCTTTATATCTTTTATTTCAACAATTATTTGTAAAACAGCTACCTGATCATATGCAGAATGATTTGTTTCAGTCAGCTTTCAGAGTTCATCACAGTACAGAAGCAGCATTAGCGAAGGTTACAAAGGATCTTCTTATGGGCTCTGACAGTGGAGTCCTCTCTGTGCTTCCCTGGTAGACCTCAGTGCAACATTTGATATCACTGATCATAGTATTTTATTACAGAGACAAATTAAATGTACTCCCTGCAGTGGCTTGATCCATATCTATCTAATTGACTCCAGTTTATTCATATAAATTGGGAGTTCCACAGGGTTCTGTGCTAGGACCAGTTCTGTTTATATTATACATGCTTCCCTTAGGCATAGCAAACATTTTCACTGATATACAGATACTAATCAACTTCATCTATCCATGAAGCGAGATAACATACACCATAACATACACAAAATAACATACATCTTCAGTTGATCCAAAATGCTGTAGCAAGAGTACTGATAGGGACTTTCTAGAGAGAGCATATTTCTCCTATTTTGGCTTCCCTTCACTGGCTCCCTGTTAAATCCAGAATTGAATTTAAAATCCTTCTCATCACATGCAACGTCTTGAATAATCAGGCTCCATCTTATCTTATAGACCTCATAGTACCATCTTACTCCAATAGAGAACTTCACTCTCAGACTGCTGGTTTACTTCTGCTTCAGTTTGGACTCAGGAGACAGACGCTCTCTCTACTTTTTAGATTAGGCTTAAAACTTACCTGCTTGATAAAGTGATAAATGTCATGTAAATTCTCTGACTTTAATTCTGCCTCATTTGAACATATTACAGCTTGCAAACCTAGAGTTCAGGGGCAAAATTAATTTCTACATGACATTAAACGACGCTGTGTTTATCTGTGTTACCAGATATTGGCAATGGCTTGCCAGTAGATTGATAGACCAGATCATCCACAAATCAGAAAGGTTATTTGACCCTGGCTACGCCATTCCACATGTAAAGTGTCCTTGGTTTAAAATGCTGAAATCCAAACTGCACCACATATATCATGCGTGTATGTATATATCTGATAAGAATAAACAGTGCTCTGTGAATATGGCTTTAGTGCAAAGTGCTTTGGGCGGTCAGTAAGTGCTATATAAATATGGGGTTATTAGAGTGTTTGTTCATCTTTCTTAAGTTTTCACCTTCCTAACCCTGCCTGTAATGCTCAGACCCAAGCCTCATCAAGATGGTCCTCTAAAAAAAGGCCACACATATGGCAAAATAATTCCCTTAAACAGAGTTGTTCAAATACAGTTCATTGATCAGTTTAACTGTTAGTTCAGTAAATAATGTCTGCAACACACAGGAAAAAGATAAATGTTTGGACAGATTTTAGGAAGAAGAGGTTGCACATTTTGCTCTTTTTCTTTGGAAAAATAAGAAATGTTAAGGAATACCAACCTCATCCTTCAAACAAAACTCATATTGGTGTTTCACATCTCTTTGCTGAGGCATCCAGGTGGACTAGTGGTTGTTTCCTGAAGCCAGCCTGTCCCTGGTTTGACTCCAGACAGGTAGCTGTAACACGTGACATTCCTACTCGCTTCTCTTTGTGTATCTTTCTAGAGTCAAATAGGTCATGAAAACAATAGAAAGGTATGTCACTAATAGAGCACAAGAAGTGTTAGATTACTAATACTAAGAAGTATTAGATCTTCGATTATAGTTGAAAAAAAAATCCAATCAATCTTCATACACAAAAGGACAAGTTGTAATCATTTCAGCCTCAAAAGCCATGCAAACGCATTTCCCTTTAATTGAAAGTGTAAAGCAATGCTTATTACTGCTGCAAGATGACTGGAGTGACCTCACTCAGAGAAAAGGTTCTGACAGATAAACACTTCCAACACAAAATTAAGAATAAGCCACTAATTTGCTAACTGTTTATTTATATGTTTGTTGTATTAGAATCACCTTTTTTTCCCACTCTTCATCAGTCAGTTATGGATCAGGTTTTTTGTTTATATGACTCAGACTCTCTGACTCACCCCTTACCTGATACAGTATCTCACTCCTTCACTATAACAGTGTTCACAATTAAAGTCATGCCTGGCTGCAAATGTCAGTGCATCTATGTCAGTTGGGCTCTGTTAGGATCTGTGTGTCAACACCTCATAGATGTCTCAGCCTGCACACAGCCCAGGCAGCCGCACATGAGCATTTTTACCCATGCCTGCACCTGAAAGAAACCTCCGTTGCACAATAGGATTGCACGTTAGGCTGGTTATAGAAGTCGAGCGCCGTCCTTATTTTGTTCTACTTCATTAACGTGGATTCATTTTTCTGCGTGTGTGTCTGCTGCCTGACACCGAGGCAGAGAAGAAGCGCAAAAAAAGAGCGATCGAGAGCTCTGTTGTTGCTACAACAGTTTTGTGGCTTTGCTAAAGTATTTCCCATGAAGTAAGGCTTTTGCTGTCTTGTCTCTTGAGTTATGCAGTACATCTCACTCTGTGTGTTTGCAAAGAATGGCACGCAATGCAACCTACAAAGAAATGCCACATGAAAATCAGCTTATTTTAAGCTTCATTTAAAAGGAACGGTTTTTGTAATAAAATATGATATTTTGCTGAGAGTTTGAAAAGGATAATGCTCACATCATTAGGGTACATACAGAACTACTGCCACTAGTATTGGTTGGATTAACCTAACAACTGTGATATCACCCTTTGAAGCCTCAGAGCCATCTACATCTTTTTCTTTCTTTTTTGTATTTTAGCTGGAAGTGACTCATCATGGGATGGCGTGCAGAGTTAACTTAAGCCAGAAAACATACTACCTAGAGATGAAGGCATACCCTTACCGCGTCAGTGTGACGTACTGACACAGCCACCTGCTAATTAGTGCTCAGTAAAATACAAAAGAATTACTAGAATTTTACACAGACTTCTTGGATATGGTGCCAATACAGTTAATTGCACAACAGGCTGTATAATTTGTCAGATAATGGCACCGAAAGCAACAAAAGCCATCCATAGTATATAGCGTCCCAGCTATGCTACCTAAACTAGCTAAGGTGACGTCTAACCCTAACAGATGTATAGAACTTTCTCAAACGATGTCGTGCACTCGTTGCTCAAGAGTTGTCCACCATATTGAATGCAATCTCTGATCCCTAGGGAAGAATGTGTATTCCCCAACTTGTTGGTGAGTGGTTGCTGGTTGCTGCTACAGAGAGTCACCTGTATTTTGCATAGTAGATAGCGACTTGTACAAACACACAAGGTAGTAGCCGAGCAATCGTAAAGTTTGATAGAGCCCAAGACCGTTCACCTTCAAAGTAAAAGCTACTTTTCAAAAGATTCAACTTTAACTTTGAAGGTGAACCGTCTCTGTGTGCGACCCACTTTATCACGTTTCAGTACCGCCATGCTAACTATACGTGTCTGCTAGCATCACAAGTAGTTGTCATCAAACTGTCGAGAAATACACTTTTTTCCCCCATAGTTGCTATTGGTTGCCAGATTGTTGCAGAACATACACACAATCATGGACAAGTTGGCAAAACTACCAAAATCTGCAAAAGCCTCAATAGCACTTACAGCCGCTTGTGTCGGCATTAGTTTATACTGATTATAAAAATGACTCTCCGTACAGTTAATATGGGAACATTTTAATTAATTTATTTTATGTAAGTTCACTGTAGAATTAAACTTAATATAGAAACTTTTTAGGTATCAACCTATTAATTTTACTTGCAGCATGAAAGCAGATACGTGAACATGAGGATACAGTAAATATTGTGATAAGTGGAATCAGGTTCCAGAAAGGCCTAACATTTAACTTAATTTATGACTTGACTTGGCCTCAACTGTCCCTTTTGTCTGTGAGAGCGCCACGCCTCAACCTTATCTCTGTTACTGCAACAATAATGGGCAGTTCACTTTTTACATCTCATATCTTAACGTTGCTCATTCAGTGGTGCACAACAAGGCTTTTGTGTGGCATTGCTGACAACTTTTCACCACCGCCTAAATCCTCTGATTCCTAAGCAGGAAGGTACAGGTATTCATCCTGCTTCCACTGATATCCCTGAGCACAGAGTTGTGTTTTCCCAGCTGTCAAACACCTGACATATCTTTTAAGCTCGGCAGATAAAGCACTTGTGGACAGGGCCTTGGCTCCGAAAATGCATGTTTGTCATTATATGATGTTAGACCAGTTGATTTTTTTTTATATGTGAAGAGATGATAGATTTTTATATAAAGGAAAATACTTTTTAGCTTGTCCCACATCTAATTGGACCACACAGTGCACACATAAACATAAGGTATAAGTGTAAGAAAAGTTTATTAATCATTTGGAAGTTATTATATTTCTGTGTAAATATACTTTCAAAGATTATCAGATCTTCCCACAAACCCTAAAAGTAAAAAGACCATGCTCTATATGACCCAATTTAATCACATTTAATTTATGGAGAGATCTTATTATCCTGTAAACCTTGTTTCATCAATTATTTCAAACCATTGCAGCATAACATGCCAAAACTGCAGCCCAAACACCATGTTTAAAGGATAAGATGAGTTTCTCACACTGGCATACAGTAAAAACACTCCCCAGTCTGTCTGAGCATCACTGTAGTCAGTCTGAGTTGGACTGCCATTGTTTGGAGACAGCCTGTTATCAAAAGTGGTTTTCCACAGGTTGTGGGTGTCAACCACAATCGACAGTTTGTCTTAGTCACAAAGAGATTGCCATCCTACTTTTACTCTGATGTGAATAAGCCATTAAGGATTACTGCAATGAGTCTGCTACTTCGTGGCTGACCACATAGTGGGGGCCATGTAAAGTTACAGAGTGGGGTCGCTGAGTGCTGAGTGCATAAAAGCTGCAGAGTTTTAAACCTCACAACACTGTTCACAGGTTTCCATGACTGAGCAGCTCTTGTAGGTGACTTACTTTTGTCCACATAGTACGTTTAATATCAACTAATTTCCCACAACTGATTCTGTTGTTATTCTTTTAGAAAAGTATAAATTCCAGGTCCTATTTTTCTGGAAATAAAAACATGTTCAAAGAGTTCACATGTGTTCTCTTCCTGTTGATAAAACAATAATATAGACTAAAACACAACAGAAACATTATGCAGAAGAAATGCTTAAATCTCCATAGAAGCTAAGAAACAATGCACTTCAAGTGGCATTTAAATAAAACCTGACTTACCTTCAGTCACCATGAACCATTAAAATGTTACCGATTTGATACAAAAACCAACTTATCCTTGCTGCTATGACGTTTAAAATCCATCCACTACCTCAAGAGATCATTATAATATTGTATCCAAACAATTTATGACTCACTGGAACTGATTTCAGTGTTGCTAAATGTGGTGCAGATGAGATCTGTTGAAATTGCTAAAACTGGCTTTTGCTATCGTTAGACAGAGTCAGGGTATCTATTTCACTACCGGTCATCATAATATGAATACGTTTACTTTCCAGACAAGTGAATGTTACTCATCCAATGAAATCATGACACAAAATGCTTCTTCTATTCATCCTACGACTCCTTGAGTCTTTTCAAAGAGGTCAGCGACCAAAGCGTCTCTACATTCATCCCTTCATCACTTTGCTAAGTGATTGTTCAGTTTTATTCTGAGTTGAAGTGAAAGCGTGTAGACCAGGCACAACATTTTCTGCTCTGTGGGTTTTAGATTACACCATCCCGTTACTTGGTATTTGCGATGTGAGATGATCTCCGTGCATGCATTCACCAACTTGAGCATGGCCACTCAAACAGGATGTGGTTCAGAACAGTCCTCGCGCATGTGTGTGTGTTAAAAGGAGAGAGCCACTAGTATGTTGGGTGTTGCAAGTCTCACGCATACCTGTAGCTGGGCTGTGCAGAAGGAGGCTGGCCTTCTGACTCAGCCTTGCATGGTAACTGCCAAGTAAGACAGAGGGAGAAATCTAGACTGGTATGCTGTTTATTTCAAGTGCCACCTGTGTGTCTGTTACTGTGGGATTTGTATCTCCTCAATCACTGACACATGTGGATTATCTGTACTTAAGGCAAAAAGCCAATGCAAGCCACATCTTGTGTGCAAGCAATCAGGCACTCAAACACAACATATCTTTCCCTTTGTGGACTGAATCGTCTGAAGAGCTGCTACCAGTATAATTGCTGTAATTACTTGGACAACAATGTTATTTCAGTGTAACTTTTTGCATTTGTAAATTTATTACATTTATGAAATCAGACTGAGCCACCCTGGGGCAGGACTGTTTAAAAGCTTTCAAACAGCGTGTGTGACATAACTGCAGATTTATCCTCCTGGCACTCGGCTGGCAGGATGATTGGTGATGTTTGTGGTTTTTGTCATGAGGTGCTCTGGACTTGTGCCTGGCAAATAATGTCAAACATGGATACAAATACAGGTTAATGCTGGGTCAGCTGCTGAGGAGACATTACAAGCGACTGAGTGAGACAGAAGGATGAGAAAATACTATTGAACAATAATGATAATCTCTCTCATCAAAAACCTGGATTTCTGTCTGTGTCGGTGCAGGTGGAAGTTTGCCTTGAAGCAAAGTAACTTTCATTTTCTTTGTTTAGCTTCTACAGGTTCTTGTCCTGCTCTATTCACCGTTTGTGCCATCAGGGGGTTTATACGAACTTGCATAATGTACTGTGTGTCTGCTCTAATCCATAAAAAAACACGGAGAAGGAGGTCATCAGAGGTTCATAGATTAAAGGCCTCCATTATAATCCAAATATCAACAGTCCTAATACATAAAGCTGAT